>NC_067441.1:502500-839036 GCF_009764475.1 Pristis pectinata
TGGCTCTGGTCCAAACTGTCACAGGCAAAACGCACACATCAAGCTGGCAACCAGTCTCTTCAGACACTTCAAGAGATTTGAATACATCTAAAGGATAGTGGATAATGCTTCAGGATTTCCACAACCGCTACTGCTTTTGAGTGGGCTCACTAGAAATTTCTAGAAATGAAAATTGTACATCAGCAGCTTATCTTACATTATGCTCCTTCAGTTCCAACCTCTTGCTCGTCCCCCACTCCTCATGATCTGCCATGTCTTCAGCAGCCTGGGCCCCGAGCTCTGCAAATCCCTCCCTGCCTCTCCCTCCCCTTTACGAAGCCCTTTGAAACCCACCACATTTCTTATTTCCTTACTCAGTTGGGGATAACTGTGATGAGGCATTTTATCCACACCGAACAGTCAGTGTAAATAAAAATTGAGTTTATTGCTTGTGAAACCGGTAGCAAATTCAATAAATGGGATCAATCATGACCTGGTTGCTTTGTCGATCAGACTTAAAATGTTGAGTGGCCTTCTCCTGTTCTTATGTTGTAAGTTCTTATATTAAGCCTTGCCCCAGCAATGGGATCGACCTCTCAAATCTTGTTAAAATACAGCTGAATATTCCTCTTAGTTCTGTGCCCCGGGCAGTGTAAACATTAATTTGATATTTAAGGTTTTACTGAACTTTTAACAACCATGTAACAAAGCTCTGAACACAGAGCACCACTTGCTATCTTCATTTCTTGTCCAGGCTTGAAGCCAAGACTCCTCATGATTGCAACAAACTGCTAACAAGACTGCACTGCATATGTCATGGGTGGACTTGTAGTGGGAGGGGATGGTTGTAGCACGCAAGTAGCCTCTTTGTGCAACTGGTCATAGTCATAGAGTCACACAGCAGGGTAGCAGGCCCTTTGGCCCAACTGGTCCATGCCGACCAAGATACCCATCTAAGCCAGTCCCATTTGCCCACGTTCAGCCCATATCTCTCTAAACCTTTCCCATCCATGTACCTGTCCAAGTACCTTTTAAACATTGTTAATGTACCTGCCTCACCCACTTCCTCTGGCAGCTCGTGCCATATACGGACCACCCACTGGGTGAAGAAGTTGCCCCTCAGGTTCTATAAAGTCCTAGCCTGGCCAACCTCTCCTTATAACTCAGGCCCTTAGGTCCCGGCCACTGTTGGTGTTTATGTGCCCCCACATCTCTCTCCATCCTTCTCCTTCTAGCCTGGTTTGCCTCAGTCAGGAACGTAGTATTGAGACCCTCTGGAGGACAAAGGGCTGAGTTCCAAGTGAGTGCAGACTTACCAGAGATACTTCCCTTTACGCCAACCCTCCTCTCCGTTCTCTCAGACGGACACTTTCTGATGGAGGCAAGGAATCCTCCCCAGCATCCTGTAGCTGGTACACACACTCTGTATGGTGAGCCACATATTTTGTTACAAGCCAGAAGAAGGCCATTCAACCCATAAAAGCCATGCTAGCTCCCAGCAGAGCCATCTCATCGCTCCTCTCGTTATTCCCCCCACATCCCTGATCTTCCCACCACCAAAATGACAGCGGCCGATTAACCCACCGAACTGTACGTTTCCCAAAGGAAACCGGAGCACGCAGGGAGAAACCCACGCAGTCACAGGGAGAACGTGCAAACTCCACACAGACCGTGCCGCAGGTCGGGATCGAACCCGGATCGCTGGAGCAGTGAGACAGCTGCACTACCCGCTGTGCCTGCAGAGCAGCCCTTAAATTACAAAGTCACGCTGAAGGCAAGACCTTCAAATCATCGGCCGGCCTTCTGTGGCTCTGCTCTTGGGATGTCAGAGTATAAAGATCGTTACAGTGACAGAAATATTATACTTTGGGAAGTTTAATTATGACGTGTGCTTGTGTGCCAGTGAAGGAAGGTACCAGCTGATTAGTGGAACAGATGTTCCTCGAAACAGCATTTGCATCATGTACAGATAATTCAATCCAAACCGTAAATCCTGACAACACTGGCGGAGCCTGACAACTGCATCCAGGCCCTGTGTCTCTCCCCCTGAACTCTCTGCCCTTCTTACAGAGAAAGGCAGACATATCTTCAACACAGATTGAACATTAGAACATTCCAGAATAAGAAATAGAACCAGGGGAGGCAATTCAATTCCTCACACTTGCATCCAATAAGATCATGGCCGATCTCTTACCTGAACCTCATTTTCCTAACACCACATCCCTTGGTATCCAAGAATCTTTCCATCTACTGTGTGATAGAGGGAGGGAGGGAGTGTTTAGGGTGGTCCTGAAAGAAGGTTGAGAGAGACAAATCTGCCAATCGGTGTTCTGAATATTTTCAATGACTGAGCCTCCTGGGTAAAGAATTCCAAAGGTTCACCCCCTCTAGGTGCAGAAGTTTCTTCTCACCTCAGTCCTGAACATCCGACCGCTGCTTTTGAGACTGCAACTCACCTTCATTCACTCCGTCTACACTTCCCACCGTCTTGGGAAAGCAGCCAACATAATCAAGGACAACTCCCACCACGGACATTCTCTCTTCTCCCCCATCCCACTGGGCAGAAGATACAAGAGAGCACGTACCACCAGGCTCAAGGACAGCTTCTATCCCGCTGTTAACAAACTCTTGAACGAACTTCTCTTAAGCTAAAAGATGAATTCTTGATCTCCCAATCTACCTCGATGTGGCCCTTGCACCTTATTGTCTGCCTGCACTGCACTTTCTCTGTAACTGGGACACTACATTCTGCATTCTGCTTTCCTTTTGTATTCCCTCTACATACTTAAGCTTTTCACTGCATCTCAGTACATTTGACGATAATAAACCAATTACCAATTTATCAAGGCCTCACCCCAGTTGGTGGACAAAACTTATAGAACACTACAGCACAGTACAGGTCCTTTGGCCCACAATGTTGTGCTGACATTTTATCCTGCTCGAAGATCTATCTAACCCTTCCCTCCCACATTGCCCTCCATTTCTCTGTCATTCATGTGTCTATCTAAGAGTGTCTTAAATGTCCCTGTCTCTTAACTTGTTCCAGTAAAGCTTATAGCAATAAATGGATGCAACTAAATCAAACTCAGGTCCATGTCACAGCTACAACTGTACCTCCTGCGTGAACAACGTCGATGGTGGATACACAAGAGAGGGTTAACTTTCAAAATTCGCAGCTGCCAAGACCTAAAGTACTTTCCAGAAGACAGATACAGTGAGCAGAGATGGTTTTGGATTTGTGCAGAGGAAGTGCCTTATGACAATTGCCTTATCAATTCCTATATACGAAGTAGACTGATATCTCCCAGGGAGAAAATGAAAAATAATACTGCTGTACACCCTACATTCTAACCCTAAAGTATTAATCTACTGATGGACAATCATTCAACCTGTGCAATCATTTTGTCCCGGCCATTGAGCTTTGCAATTTTTTAAAAAAATTACATGAATATCATTTTCCATTTGGTAGATAAAATTGTACATTGACAGACACCCGCGATCAGTTCTAATTTAAGCAAAGAGGCTGCTTCCAGCAGGGGCTATGAAGAGAGAAGACTGATTGGAATTGTGAAGTTCCACAAGGATTCCTGGCTTCCAAGCCCAGGAATTCAGTGGGGAGAGGGAATCTGAAGGGACGGGACCCATACTGCCACTGGTACACGGAAGCTGCTTGTCTCTCAGTGGCACTGGGCCTTTGGTGTTCTCCTCAGCCACTCGTTCTGGGACTGTGAGGTGCACTATTGTGTGAGGTGTGGAGTTCGATCAGACGGTTCACCATGTGGAGCATTCTGTGGCAAACCCTTCAGAGAACGTGGGAGGGTGGGGTGCTCCTCACTCTCCCCCAAACCACTCCCTTCCATCCCAGGTCAAAACCAAACCTCAAAGGGATATAGTCGGACTGGGGAGAGTGCAGAGGAGGTTCACCAGGATGGTACCTGGATTGGAGGACTTCAGTTATGGGGAGAGATCGGACAGGCTGGGACTGTCTTCCCTGGAGGGAAGGAGGTTGAACTGATGGAGGTGTATAAGATTATGAGAGGCATAGATAGAGACACGAGAGAGACTGCAGATGCTGGAAATCTGGAGCAACACACAAAATGCCAGAAGAACTCAGGGGGTCAGGCAGCATCTGTGGATGGAGATGGACAGTTGACATTTCGGGTCGAGACCCTTCATCGGGACTTCAACAGGTCCTGATGAAGGGTCTCGGCCCAAAATGTCGTCTGTCCGTTTCCCTCCACAGGTGCTGCCCGACTCACTGAGTTCCTCCAGCAGTATGTGTGTAGAATAGTCAGAGACTTTTTTCTATGGTAGGGGCATGGGTCTCGAGTGAGAGGGAGGAGTTTTAAAGGGGATCTGAGGGGTGAGTTGTTGCACACAGAGAGTGCGTGATACCTGGAACGCGCTGCCAGGGGAGAGGGTGGAATCAGATACGGTCACTGTGTTTGAGACATTTAGACAGACACAGACAGACAAGGTATGGACGGATGTGGGCCTAATGCAGGCAAATGGGATTAGAATAGATGGGTGAAAAGGCCGGCATGGATGTGCTGGGCCGAAGGGTCTGGTTCTGTGGTGTACCACACTGTGGCTCAACCCAAGGTCCCTGAGATCAATCGGCTTTTATCCACTCATTCTCCGGGTCTTGCTGTATATAAATGGGCCACTGCAGTCGCAGAGTGACTGCGCTTCAAAAGTACTGCATTTCTATAGCACCTTCCACGACCTCAGTGGCTCCCAGGGGTGGGCCAGCAGAGTCACCGTTTGAAGTAGGGAATGCAGCAGGATCCCACCAGAGGCACCGCGGTTGATCACCGTCCCGACGAGGTTGGTTGAGGGTAAACCTCACTGCCAATCCTCAAATTCGGCAGTCTCGTCTCTGCATCAGATGAGATGCCGCAACATGGCCCCAGTGGGTGAAAATAGAACCCAGGACAGGATTTCCCAGAGTGGAGCAGAAACGCTCTCCCCTCAACCAATAGCAGCCAGCGGTTAACACTGCTTCCAAGCAACTCCAGAGACCCCGGTTCGATCTCGACCTCCAGCGCTGTCTATGTGGAGTTTGCGTGTTCTCCCTGTGACCGCGTGGGTCCCCCCGGGAGCTCTGGTTTCCTTCCACAGCCCAACAATATGCATCACAGAGTCATAGAGCTGTACAGCACAGAAACAGGCCCTTTGGCCCATCACATCTTTCCTGACCTTTTTTGCCCATCCACACTAATCCCACTTGCCCACATTAGGGGTAGTCAGTGACTGTGAATTACCCTTGTGTGGGTGGGTGGCAGGAGAAAGTTGGGGAGTGGGGGGAATTGATGGGCACATGAGAGAGAATTGGTTACAGGGAAATGGAATTGCCTGGGAGCTGGCATAGACTCAATGGGCTGAATGGCCTCCTTCTGTCAATAAGAACCGTGAGCAGATTGTTTCTGCTGACTCTTCTCCGAGGTGTGTGTAATGCTCACCATTTCGCCTGCAAAACAACTGCATCTACACCTCAGAAGATAATTTATTAGATGTGAAACACTTTGGCACATCCTGAAAATGTGAAACGCTAATTGTTGTAAATATTAATTAGAAATTAATTGCTATTCAGAAGGGAAGTTTATAGATTGGCAAGAGATCTGGCTCCAGGCAAAATGGTAACATCAGCTTTCTTTCCCATAGCCTCCTGAACATGGTCAGATCTCCCCAAGGAGTTTCACCTGAAACCTCATCAGGCACCACAGCCATGTCAGGACATGCTGGGAGCAAACTCAGTCCCGGGTGGTTTTACAGAGAGGTGGATGGGGTGGGGGGCGGTTTAGGGAGGGAATTCCAGATCTCGTGGCCAACCAAGGCATGGCTGCCAATGGTGGGGCCGCTGGGCATTGGGGATGACCAAGAGGCCAGAACTGACAGGACAGTAGAAGACCATCTGGCTCCTCACACCTGTGCGAGGCTTTTACTGGAAGTACCTAATTAACACCCTCTCCACCTCCCAGTCCGCTGACATCCCAATGCTTGAGCATCTAAATCAGGAAAATCCCACTCAGAAATTTGAGTGTAAAAATCTAGGGACAGCTGTTTCACAATTAGTGCAGATTTTTTTGGATGAGATGATAAACTGAGGTCCCACCTCAAGTTCGACTGTGCAAGTCAGATCCCATGGAACTCCATGATAGAGCAACGGATCTCCCAGTGCCCTGGGGTCAACACTGATTCTGCAACAAAAGTCACTGACCACAATAGGGAACGGGTGTTTCAGCTCCCTCCACTGTATGGGGAGATCACCTTTACTTCAGCACCACCTTCCAACACTAACCCCACATCCCTCACATCCAAAAATCAATCGATCTCTGTCTTGTAGACCGAGCTTCCTGGGTAGAGAACTTCAAAGATTCACTCCTCTGGGTGAGGGTGACTCGCCTCAACTCTGCCGTGAATGGACAACCCCTGATTTGGAATATGATGCATAAACGGTTGTCAGAAAATCTGTGGCAGCTTCGGTGCGCCGACTGTAAGGGAGCTGATAAAAATAAAATGAACCTTTCCCCCATCTTTGCAGATGACACCAAGATAGGTGGTATCGCAGACAGGGGGATCTTGATCAGCTGGGTAAGTGGGCCAAGGAATGGCAAATGGAGTTTAATTCGATTAAGTGCGAGGTGTTGCATTTTGGGAAGTCAAACCAGGGTGGAACTTTCACAGTGAACGGTAGGCTCTGGGGAGAGTCGTGGAACAGAGGGACCTAGGAGTACAGGTACATGGTTCCCTTAAAGTGGGGCCACAGGTAGACGGGGTGGTGAAGAAGGTGTTTGGCACACTGGCCTTCATCAGTCAGGGCACTGAGTATAGAAGTTGGGATGTTATGTTGCAGTTGGACAAGACGTTGGTGAGGCCACATTTGGAGTATTTGGTCACCCTGCTATAGGAACAGTCTTTTCCCCAGGGTTGGGGTCTCAAGAACTAGAGGGCACAGGTTTAAGGTGAGAGGGGAAAGATTTAATAGGAACGTGAGGGGCAATTTCTTCATACAGAAGGTGGTATGTGAATGGAATGACCTGCCAGAGGAAGTGATTGAGGTGGGTACATTAAAAACATTTAAAAGACACTTGGACAGGTCCATGGATGGGAAAGGTTTAGAGGGAGATGGGCCAAACGTGGGCAAATGGGACTGGCTCAAATGGGCATCTTGGTCGGTATGGACAAGTTGGGCCGAAGGGCCTGTTTCTGCGCTGTGTGACTCTATGACTCGATCTTAATGCTGAGAACTCCTGTTAAACCTGTTCAGACCACGACCTGCATCCTTCACCCGAAGCCACTGCCATGTGATTCTGTTAAACACTACAGGTAGCCACCCTTGGACGAACACAGCCCGTCGAGATGTCATCTCCAACCCTGCACCAACCCTTTCCCGCTGCACACCGACTCAGTAGATCGGGCAACAGATGGGAACTGGAACTATCAGTGGAACAAAGTAACGCTGCTGAGAACTTTGACCAAGTCCAAAGTGAAAAATGTGGCTCCTAAACAAACAAAAAGATAAAAGATTCTCTGAAATCCCCACCTGTCACATCCGTAATGATATTCAGTCATACACCTGGTTTATTTCTGCCTTCAAAGGCATGCTGGGCCACAGACACACTGATTCAGCGGGATTTTTTCATCGTCGCATGGAAACCAGTCAAATTAAGCAATTGGCACTGGGACAGAGCTGTGCCAGTGGGAAGGACTGCATCACTGACACAGTCCCGCACGCTGCCTTTGTTTCCCCGTTGCTAACGGCAGCAGGCGGCTGTCTCTCAGTGACCCACAGGGTGGTGGGGGCGTCTGTCTGACACCCGGGGGTCGGGGGGCGAGTCTGTCCGAGACCCAGGGACAAGCCTGTCACCCAGGGGAGAGTCCATCCGAGATCCGGGGGGGAGAGTCTGTCACCGAGGGACATATCTGTCAGTGACCGAGGGACACGTGTCAGTGAGGGACTAGCTAGCTCACTCTCTGCCGCGTGCCCAGCTAGCAGTGTGGACACCACCTCTTCTTCCCATCTGATCGCGTTCCCAGGCCACTCGCTCCCTCTGCTCTGTGCTAGTACTTCTGCCCCACGCCAGCCCCTCCCGCCCTCATCACCCTCGCACCTTTACACAAACACAGGAGTGGCGTTACTCAGCTCCACCATTTCATGACCATGGTTGATCTGACTGTAATGTGGACTCCCCCCCTTCCCATTTACCCCACCGTAACCTCGCACCCCCTCACGTGGAGAATCCCTCTCCCTCCGCCTCAAAAACATCCCAAGACTCTGCTTCCTCCGCCCTTTGAGGAAGAGAGTTCCAGACACTCACAAACCTTACCTGCGACTTAAACAGGTGAGCCCTGACCTTCAAACTGGGGCCAAGGTCTAGACTGCCCGACAAGGTGACACACCCTCTCCACACTCACCCTGCCAACACCCCCCAAGACCCTCTGTGTTCAATCAATGCCCCTCTACCACCTCACACTCAGCTGTGCACTGGGAGGATCACACAGTGCTCACACTCACGGGGCACACCTGGTGCTCACCCAGACACACACTGTGCTCACACTCAAGGAATGTCAGGTACTCACACTCACAAACACACCAACTGCTCACACACAAGCTGCACAGACTCACACACACACACACCTGGTGCTCACGCTCACACACACCAGCTGCTCACACCCAGACGGGCACTGGGGGCAAACCTTGAAGCCAGACTGAGTCGACAGTGAGCGAGGGAGCCAGAGAGACTGCAAGGGAAGAGCTGAATTTGTAATTTTTTTTACTGTTATATTTTAGGTAATTAATTGAGCTGTTTAGGGTCAATGTTATATTAATGAAGCTCTCCATTACCACCACTGATGTGCTGAGTGCAGTTATTATAGCCAGATTAGTGACTGCTGCTGTCACTGGCACTGAGGTGTTCACAACCAACCCCTGGTGTGCAGCGGAGGGAGGGGGGTAAGGTTCCTGTGTCTGCACAACTCACAGTCAACGCACCAGTTCTGTGTGTGTGTGTGTGTGTGTGTGTGTGTGTGTGTGTGTGTGTGTGTGTGTGTGTGTGTGTGTGTGTGTACGAGTGCCTGTGTGTGCACCTCAGCCCTCCTCCTCCGTCCCCCTCACCAATCAGCTCCCCGACACACCGTGGATGTAACCGTGTCTCCAACGTACCCGATCTCACGTAGACCCACATCCCGATCACCTTTCGCAGAAGTAAATCTGCCTCTGACACCGTAGAACCGAACCACACAACCAGAAGTCACTCAGGGAAAGGCAGCTGGTTGGCTTAAGTAGTTCAGCACAACACAGTGGGCCAAAGGGCCTGTCCCCATGCTGTCTAGCTCTATGTTCCGTGTTCCACGTTTTGTGGTTGAAGCCCTGTCCAGTCAGTCGCCCTCGACCTGCTCACCATCCACAGAGTCACACAGCCAGGCCCTTCAGCCCAACTGGTCTATGCTGACCAAGGTGCCCAACTGAGCTGGTCCCAGTTGCTTCAGTATCAGCACAGCTAATACTCCATCTCAACACCACCTCCCCACCCTCCAACCCATTCACTCCAAGACCCCTAACCTGGAAACGTGTCCCTGTATTTACTCCCCATAAACTTCACTGTCTCCTCTGCTGAGTTCCTTTTTTGGCTGCATCACATCTTCCTTCTCCTGGGGCTGGTGGGGGAGGGGGTTACAGAGACAGAGAGGGGTGTAGGGGCTGGAGGGGTTTACAGAGAAAGGGAGGGGTGTAGGGGCTGGAGAGGGTTAGAGAGACGGGAGGGGTGTTTATCCATCCCTCCTTAAACCCCTCCCTGTTCTTCCCCTCAACCCTTCCAGATCCATGTTCTCCCTCTCTCCACTGACAAGAATTCCTCTGGAATGTTCCAGTGATGCTCTGACTGAAGCAGCCCCACCTTGTACTCTCAGCCTCGGACCTAACCATGATCTGAACATCCTTCCTCAGGCAACCTCCTGACCTCCTTTTGTTCAAACAGGGAGGTCCATCCCTCTCCAACCTCCACTGGGGTTCCCACCTGCCAGAGGTCCAACACTCCGGGATCCTGGAGTGAACCTTCTCCGATCACAGGGGAGACAGGAAATCTCTTCAATCAGAGCCTTTGGTTGGGTGAATAAACCTCTCACGTCAGACACCACTCATCGCTGTGAATAAGCATGGTCCTCTGCTGTAACCAACCAGGAGCTGGACACCAGCTTGTCAAAGCCTCCCTGGAACTAAACACCCGACCACAAGAATCACCCTGACATTGAAGTCTGCAGGCCAAGGGCCAGAAGGTCGGAATAATGGGTCACCATTGGATGAGATGGGCCAAATGGCCTGTTTCCATGTTGTACATGGTTCTCCTTCATGTGAGCCAGCTGGACTAGCAGTGGGTGGATGGTCACCACACTACAGGAAGGATGTGGTACCAATGGAGAGAGTGCAGAGGAGATTCACCAGGGTGTTGCCTGGAATGGAGGGCTGTGGTTATAGGGAGAGGCTGGACAGGCTGGGGCTGTTTTCCCTGGAGCAAAGGAGGCTGAGGGGTGACCTTATAGAGGTTTATAACATTATAGGGCAGAGAGAGGATAGATAGAGTCTTCTCCCCAGGGTAGGGGAGTCCAGAACTAGAGGCACAGGTTTAAGGTGAGAGGGGAGAGACTTAAAGGGGAGCTGAGGGGTAGTGGGGATCTGGAACGAGCTGCCAGAGTAAGTGGTGGAGGCAGGTACATTTGGAACATTTGGACAGGTAAGTGGACCGGAAAGGAGGAGAGGGAATCGGGCCGAATGCAGGCAAGTGGGACGAGCTGAGATGGCATCACGGTCGGCATGAACAAGGTGGGCCAAAGGGCCTGTTTCTGTGCTGTACCATTCCATGATTCTAGGCCATTCAGCCCCTCATTGCTCTCCCACCATTTCACCTCAGCATCGCCATTCCCTACACTAAAACACCGACTCCTTCAATATTCCACAACCTACTTCCTCGGATAAATGCCAGCTCAGCCACTCTGGGAATGAGAGCCCGGGACCACCCTCGGAACCCTGGGTCAAAACCTATTCCTCAACTGATCGCGTTGAGCTGGATGGTCCATTGATTACCACGCCGGTGTTGGTGGGATCTTGCTGTGCACGTGCAGCCCACTGCATTGGCTGCGTTACAACAGACGTGAGTATTTGATTGGCTGGCAAATGCTTTGGGGACAATTTTCCAGGGATTGGATTTTCTTCACCCAGGCACTGCTGAAATTGGATTGGATGACCTTTCAATAGATGACCAGGGGAGATGGTTATAAATTGAGGCCCGTTTGGAGTTGTGTTGATTAAGTGATCAGCGAAAATGGATTAATAGGTCCAACGATCGGCAGCCTATACATTACAGAGAAGCTAAGACTTGGGAGTTAATTAAATCTAACTGCAGTTCACTACAATCCATAGGAATTATACAAAGGAGAGGAAAATGAAGCCAATCATTGCAGACTCGTTCCTCCCAACCCAGAGCAAGATTTCTTCAGGCACTTGTCACTGATCCCAGTGCATGGGAGTCATGGTGGTGTCCTGTGTACGTGTAGAACAGAGAGGGGGAAAGGCGACTGCTTCCCGTGCACACTGAGTCCGGCCCTACACTGAAATTAGAACATTGAGGGTTTGTCTCACTCCTGGTGACACAGTGCGACAGTGGGTGGAGCCCAGCACACTGATGCAATCACAAATAAGGCAAGCAAGCACCTCTACTTTCTTCAAAGCTTAAGGAGATTTGGCAATGACACCGAACACTCTCCCAAACCTCTACAGATGTACTATTGAAAGTACCCTGACTGGTTGGATCACAATCTGGTATGGCAATTCCAACGTACAGAAACGCTAGAGGCTGCAGAGAGTATGGACACAGCCCGGTCTGTCACAGGCACAGCCCTTCCCACCACTGACAGCATCTACAGGAAGTGCTGCCTCAAGAAAGCAGCATCTATCATCCCCAACCATCCAGGCCATGCCATCTTCTTACAGCTCCCATCAGGCAGGACGTACAGAAGCCTGAAGTCCCATATCACCAGGTTCAGGAACAACTACTTCCCTGCAACCATCAGGTTTTGAACTAACCTGCACAGCCCTAACCCTACCTCAGCAACGAAACGCTGTGGACCACCTCTTGCACTGCCGTGGACTTCTCTGATTGTGACTTTGGTTATGTTTGCACTTATGTCCTGTTTTGCACACTTTTTTTTCCCCACTGTGTGGTATAATTTTCTGTATAATTTATGTTCTGTGTGTTGTCTGTACCTACATGCCTGTTATGCTGCTGCAAGCAAGTTTTTCATTGTACCTGTACCTCACAGTACTTGTACACATGACAGTGAACTCCACTTGACTTGAATTACCCCACAGCTCCAGAGACCTGGGTTCGATCATGACCTCCAGTACTATCTGTGTGGAGTTTATACGTTCTCTCTGTGACCACATGGGTTTCCCCCGGGTGCTCCGGTTTTGTCCCACATTCCAACAATATGCGGGGTCAGTAGGCTAATTGGTCGCTATAAATTGCCCCCAAGTGTGTAGGTGAGGGGCAGAATGTGGGGCGAGTTGGTGGGAATGGGGGAAGAACGAAATGGGTGGTTGATGATCAGCATAAATTCAGTGGGCCGCAGGGCCTGTTTCACTCCATGACCTGTTTAATTAACCCCGGTGGGTCCTACAGTGTCGCAGGAGCATCGAACCTTCAGAGGTGCTGACCTGAAAGTTTTCCTATTCCCAGGAAGGATGTAATAGAGAGAATGCAGAAGAGATTCACCAGGATGTTGGCTGGAACGGACCGTTGAGATGTTTAAAAGGTACTCGGACAGGTACATGGATAGGAACGAGAGGTAAACACGAGCAAATGGGATGAGCTTAGATGGGAATCCTAGTCAGCATGGACCAGTTGGGCTGAAGGGTCTGTTTCCATGCTGTACGACTCTGTGACTTTATTCCTTGGAGTGTAGGAGACTGAGGGGTGACATCATAGAGGTCAAGAGGGGCATCGATAGGGTGAATGCACTCAGTCCTCTTCCCAGGGTTGGGGAATCAAGAACTAGAGGGCATAAGTTCAAGGTGACAGGGGAAAGATTTAATAGGAACCTTGGGGACAACTTCTTCACACAGAGGGTGGTGAGTAAATGGAACAAGCCACCAGAGGCAGGGACAATAACATCATTTAAAAGACCTTTGGACAGGTCCATGGATAGGAAAGCTTTAGAGGGATAGGGGCCAAATGTGGGCAAATGGGACTAGCTTAGATGGGCATCTTGGTCGACAGGGACGAGTTAGGCCGAAGGGCCTGTTTCCGTGCTGTATGACTCTATGACGCAGGACATCCATGGAGGAGGTTGGACAGTGAATGGGCTACAGAGACTAGGGAAAAGTTCTCTGGTTCAGAGCCAAGCACTGTGCTAAATGGGAGCACAGTTGGACCAGAAGTTGGTTTGCAAACGAGAGTGGATTTCATGAATGAAAGATACACCTTCCGTGACACAAGAGCCTCACCCCCAGCTTCTCAAAGCGCAATCAGGAATGAGTGATAAATGCTGGGCTTTATAGCAACACATAGAGCTATCACATTCCACAGATCCCTTCCTTTAGCCAAGATCAGATCATTGTCACATACACCAGGGTGCTATGAAGATCCTTGCTCACACGAAGCTCACAGGGTAAACAGTGTCCGTGATAATGATAAATACAGCAATAAATGCAGTGATGAGTGGAAAAACAACAGAACGGTGCAGAGACTGTCGCGCAGTCTGAGGTAGTGCAAAAGGAAATGCTAAAGTGACAATAACAGAACCACTGAGGGAGGGAGAGTTAAGGGTTCAAGACCGTAGCAGCCCCACTGGGAAGGGGGTGTGAGGGAGGTGATGGTTCAGGGGTCTGACAGCAGTGGGGAAGGAGCTGTTCCTGAGTCTGGACGTTCGGGCTTTCAAGCTCCTGTATCTTCTCCCAGAAGGTAGAAGAGAGAGAAGTGAATGGCCAGGGTGGCAGATATCCCTGACAACACCGTCAGCCTTCCTGAAGCAATGCACGGTGAGGACGGACTGGATGGAAGGGAGTGACGAGCCTGTGACAGACTGGGCAGCGTTTACCGCTCTCTGCAGGTTCCGACAGGCCCTTCTGATCTTTATTAATTCCCAAGGAGTCCATGTCAGGTGTTATTCTCCTCTCACACTCAACCACCCCAAGGCAAGGGTGTTGACTGGACGAAGTTGCCCTGTCTCCGTACCCTCCCCACTCCAGTTTGGGCCGTTTATCAGCAGAAGCTAGAATGTCAATGCAGTTTGTTTTCTTGCTTGGTTCACCCGCACTAGGAATGAATTCGACAACCTTACAATGTAGCATACGAAGGAGGATTGAATATCGGGGATCACTGAACCATTCTCGGCAATTTGCAACTGAACACATTCAGGCCAGCCTTACATTACTGACGATCAATTGTCTAAGTCACTTCAGATTTGAGCTAATTGCTAATTTTTTTTCTGGAGGCTGGATGTGATTCGTTTCCCAATGGTTATTTACAGAGCTGTTTTTTTTGTTAATTCCCTTGGATTTCACAAAGGGACTCTTTTGCATTCTTTTCAAATTCAAACCGGGGGTGAGACACTGGACTGCAGCCCAGTGTGAATGTAGTCAGGTGCTCATCTGTATGCTGAGCTGCTTGTAGGACTGCAACCCCTAGCGTAGCTCCCAAGGAGAGCAACAGAGGGAGGAGAGACACTTACTCCCTGCTACCTACTCCTCCCATGACAGGCTACATTACTCATGCCGTGCCTTGCCAGAGCACTACCTTGGCAGGGGAGAGTATAACGGCTGTATCTGATATTATCATCGCCCTTAACAGCTGCACTTTCTCAGTCAGAATCACTGCATAATGATCAGTGTTGACTACTTGCTCCCCTCCTTCTCTCAGCACACATCCATCTCTTTCAACGAGGCAACACTCAGCATTTCACAGGGGTGTTACCGGACCGATGTTTGACAGCAACCAACAGGAGGAGATATTAGTTCAGGTGAGCAAAGTCTCAGTCACAGAGGGAGGCTTTAAAAAGGAGGAGTAATAGGCAGGAGGGTTAAGGTGGGAAGCACTCTCATGTCCTGAGTGAATCTGAATGTGTAACCTGGCATCTGCTGGCAGGGAGAGTTTGGGTTTATGCACACCTTCTTCTAGAAGCACCTTGTACAGGACACTCCAAGGTGATGTGGAGCCACTGACAAAGTGGTTCCTTTTTCCGTTAATGTTATTCCGTATCTGCAGGGGCTAGGAGGGGGTGATCAGAAAAATCAATGCACACACACACACGCACACACAGGTTTTGCACTAAAATGGGCTTCATTTTTTAAAATTCTAATTGTGTTCTTTCTTGTAAAAATAGTGCATAATTTATGCTTGTTATTTCTTGTGAATGCTGCTTATCTGATGCTCTGTGCCTGTGATGCTGCTGCAGGTAAGTCTTTCAATGCACCTGTGCACACATGGATTTGTGCATCTGACAATAGACTCAACTTTTGACTGACAAATGCACACGTACACACACACATGCATACCTCCATGCAAAGCTGGTGTAAAGTGCAAGGCATTGATCTAACTCAGCGAGACTGTGCGCTGTTACAGCACCCTCTGCAGGTTCCATCAGAGCCAGGAGAAGGTTCCCAACCACCACCGAACTCCCGAGTTGTCCTGTGTCAATCACAGCCAAACACTGTGTGAAATCTTTATTTTTTTCTCTCCAATTAAGCACAGTGATTTCTCTCTCGCTCTGCAGTTGGAGCTTGGGGGTCATTAACACTCTCCGATTAGGAATTATTTAATTCCAACTTTATTTTGGTCTGAATGAATAAAAGATGAGCATGCACCATTTAAATCAATCCAAGGCAAGAATAATGGATTGGAGAGGGGCTGGTGGTTCCTTGGCTGCCTTCTGCAATACTTCAACTCTTTCTACAAATGAGAATACTGATGCATTTTCTCTGCTGTCTCTAAGCTTGGTAATTACATCTGGCACAAGCTCCTCTGCCTTCTGTTTTTTGCCATTCCCCACCCCTGAATTATCTGCTCCAGGGCTCCGAATTTGCAGCCTAGTTCTGATTGGAGCAAGGGGAAAAATTTGCAAACTCCTTCACCCCGCCCACCCCTCCACCATCGAAGCCCCAAGTCAGGGATACCCATTTGCCCACCACCGTCACCCAACTGATGGTCACTGCCTGCCGTCCACGGTAAGATGCAATTAAACAGTTCACCAGAGCTGGCCCCTTCAGGCTTTGAGCCCACAGAGAGTCACAGAGCAATACAGCATGGATGCAGGCCCTTCGGCCCAACCAGTCCATGCTGACCATGGTGCCCACCCAGCTCATCCCAATTTCCTGCATTCGGTCCATATCCCTCCAAGCCCCACTCCTCCATGTACCTATCCAAGTGCTGCTTAAATTACACTGTTGTACCTGCCTCACTCACTTCCTCTGGCAGCTCGTTCCATTCACCACCCTCTGCATGACAATTTTGCCCCTCAGGTCCCTTTTAAACCTTTCCCCTCTCACCCTAAACCTATGCCCCCTAGTTTTGGACTCCCCTACCCTGGGGACAAGACTGTTACCGTCCACCTTATCTATGCCTCTCATAATTTTAAACACTTCTATAAGGTCACCCCTCATTCTCCTAATAAATTCCCAGCCTGGCCAACCTCTCCCGATAACTCAGGCCCTCAAGTCCTGGCAACATCCTCTTGTCTTTTTGGCACTCTCTCCAGTTTAACCACGTCCTTCCTGGAACAGGGTGACCGAAAATCAGTGGTTCCGGAGAAGGCAGGAGGCAGTTGGCTCCCTGCAAAGGGGAGACAGAATGAAGAGGCAGAAATGCAGCACGAGGGCTGAAATCTGACGAAAGCTGCATGTTGCTGGGGTAACCACTCACTGTGGACGATGCTGATGAGAGATCTCGGCTCGACTGATGGCTGGAAATTTGGTCCCTTCTCTCTTTCCTCATCAAGGCAGCTCAGACTCCAAGATCACACACAGCAAGGCTCAGTTCGCCTCGCATTCCTGAGGCACAAATCGACCTGCATCGTTATAGCACTTCTGACATCCCAGGATGTCCCCAAGCCCTTTCCAGCCGATGAAGGTGGTCTGGACCCTCATCACGGAGAGATGCAGCAGGGAAACAGGCCCTTCGGCCCACCATCCTTGCCGACCCTCAACCATTCATTTACACCGATCCCGTTTCAATTGCCCCACATTCCCGTCAACTCCCCCCGGCAGATTCTACCCCTCACCCACACACTGGGGGCCAATTAACCCACCAACCCTGCACGTCCTTTGGGCTGTGGGAGGAAACTGGAGCACCCCGGGGAAACCCACGCAGTCACAGGGAGTCAAAGTGGAGTTTACTGTCAGATGCACAAGTCCATGTGTGCACAGGTGCAATGAAAAACTTACTTGCAGCAGCATCACAGGCACATGGCATCAAATACACAACAGTCACAAGATAAATTATACAAACTTATACAAGAAAGAACACAATAGGAACATGCAAACTCCACACATGGAGGTCAGGATCGAACCTGGATCTCTGGAGCTGTGAGGCAGCAGCAGTACCTGTGGCCCCTACCCAGTATTCACCACTGTAATGTTGCAAAGCTGTGCACTGCAAGCTCCCACAGCCAACAACATAATGCTAACCAAGGTATTCTTTCATTTGAAGTGCTGTTGACTCAGTGCACCTGCGGTAACCCATGCATGTCTTCGAGCGATGCCTCAGGACCCTCTTAAATCAAACCAAGAGGGCAAAAGGACTTTATCATCTCATCATGAAAAGAGCAGCCCCCAACAGGGCAACCATCCCTCAGTACTGCACTGGGAGTCAAGTCCAGGTTCTGTCTTCAGATCTCTGGATTGACTCCAACCCTCGATCTGAGGCAAGGCAACTCAACTACAAGTGACACAACACTCTCTGCCTGTAAGATACTGGTTCAGAAAGCTTTGTCCATTAATGCCTTTACTACTGAACTTCTCCTGGGTTTATCTGTCTGACATCCTTGCTCATCTTCCATTAGGAAATAGACTTTTGTGGATAAAAGATTAAGAAAGATCAAAGAGTAAAGGCAACTTTCCACAGGCAATGTCAGGTCCTTGAGCTCCCTGAACAACCTCTCAGCCCTGAATCACAATTGGAGTGTAGTTCTTGTAACGTCAGCAAACACCAGAGTCTGCACAAAGCTCCCACGTAGAATGTAGAAACAATTCTGCTGCTGTGTACGGATCCCAGTGCTCACAGGAGTGGCTGCAGTGTGCACCGGCTACAAAATGCACTGTGGTTACTCGCCCAGGCTACTCTGACAGCACCTCCCAAACCCACCACCTCTCCCACCAAGGACAAGGGCAGCGGGTGCAGGGGAACACCACCACCTGCAGGATCCCCTCTCAGTCACACCCCACCCTGACTGGGAAATACCTCGCCGTTCCTTCACCGTCACTGGGTCTAAACCCTGGAACACCCTCCCTAACAGCACCATGGGAGCCCCTTCCCCACACGGACTGCAGCGGTTCAAGGGGGCGGTCAGGGATGGGGGGGTAAATGCTGGGCTTGCCAGCAATGCCCACATCTCCTGGAATAAATAACTAGATCTGAGTTGGAGGATGTGTTCTGAAGCATTAGCATAGCAACAGGGTCAGAGGGAGGGCATCCTTGAGGCTCTGCTGGTGATGGGTGGTTAAGGGTTAAAAGTTGGCCCAGGATTCCAGGGAGAAGCCTCTGTTTCCTGTGTGTAATGGACCCGAGAGGGCAACATCTCACTCAAAGGTCAGCTGGCACGGCAGTGGGGGCAAATGGGGTCAACCTGCTGAGGTGGGGCATAGACCCAACACCCGAAACTGGATGCCAGACCGGGGCAAAGGATGACGGGAGGCTTGCATTTCCATAGCGCCTTCACAACCTCTGAACGCTCCCCCTTCACGGCCAGAGGGGGCCTGCAGGCACTGTGCTGTTGTCCGAAAGGTGGGTGACAGTTTGCGCACAGCAAGATCCCAGAACACAGCGGTGGGACGGTGAGCACCTAATGTTGCTTGAAGAATAAATGCTGTGACGAAGGTCCCAGGGAACAATTGCAGCATCCTTAGGTGGGACGCACCATGCCTGTTTAACAGAGGTCATTAAAGCGGAGAGTGTGCAGAGAAGATTTTGGAGGATATTGCCAGAACCTGAGGGCCTGAGTTACAGGTAGAGGTGGGGCAGGCTGGGACATTTTTCCTTGGTGCAGAGGAGACCGAGGTGAATAAAATCATGAGGGGTACAGATAGGGTGAATGTAATGGAGGGGGTGCAGAAAAAATTCACCAGGATGTTACTGGGACTGGAGGGCTTGAGTTATAAGGAGAGGCCGGGACTGTTTTTCCTGGAGCGAAGGAGGCTGAGGGGTGACCTTATAAAATCACGAGGGGCATCGATAAGGTGAATGCACACAGTCTTTTCCTCAGGGAAAGGGAATCAAACACTAGAGGGCACAGGTTTAAGGTGAGAGGCTAATGATTTAAAAGGCACCTGAGGGGCAACTTCTTCACACAGAGGGTGGTGAGTACAAGGAACGAGCTGCCAGAGGAAGTGGTAGAGGCAAGTACAATACAACATTTAAGAGACATTTGGAAAAGTATTCAGATAGAAGAGGTTTGGAAGGACATGGGCCAAATGTGGGCAGATGGGACGAGCTTAAATGGGCATCTTGTTGGGCATGGACCAGTTGGGCTGAAGGGCCTGTTTCAATGCTGTTACTGTGACTCTGTGAACATCTCACCCAAAGCCAGCAGCACCGTTAGCACAGTACCAACACCACAGATTCCGCCTCGAGACTTCACCCCCCATCCCAAGACAGGGATAAACGATCACTATGTTCTTCCACAGTTGACATTAAGCAGACTTCTCCAACCAAGCACGCCAACCCAATAAGTCATATTAAAATTATTACATTTTGCAGAGAGGATGATTTATGTTTTAACTCCTCAGGCAGATAAAATAATACAACCTTGCTAACCCTTGACAAGTTGGTTTCAAACGCATGCACTTGAGGTGAGAAGGAGCCTGGGTTGTGTTGTACGAGTGTTGACATGTGAGCAAACACTCTCAGTACCTCCCCAGCGACCCCTTCCACTGTGGAAGGGCAGAGAGCAGGATATCAGAAATAACACCCCTCCACAATACAGCAGCTTGGGTTTGGGCTCTGGCTCTGGCCTCCATATTGGCCCAGCTGCTGCCACATGTTGCAGCAACATTATTGAACAACAATTCACACTGGACCACTGGAGATGTCACAGCAACTGAACCTAAAGCTCAGTGACAAGGAGTGCTGCGGAGGAGGGGGAGGAGGAGGGGGGGAGGCACAGGGGTTTAGGGAGGGAACTCCAGAGCTCGAGGCAGCTGGCAATGGGGGTAGGATGATTAATTGGCCAGAATTGGAGGAGCTAGGAGATCTCAGACGGGTGAGAGAGGGTTATGGTGATAGAACTTGTGTTGGGGTTGGAGGAGGTTACAGAGATAGGGAGGGATGTTGATGTTATAAGGGGCAGGGGTGAGGGAGCTCAGTACGGAGGGAGTCTGATGACATCACAGGAGGTGAGAAGCTCTGAGGTTGCCAAGTCCCAAACCATCTGGTCACCCACCCTTCAGCTCAAGGAACAGCCTCTCGTCATTCACTCAACGTGAACGTCTCCATCAGATCTCCCCTTAACCTTCCGGGCTCTGAGGAGAACAGACGCTGACTTCTCCGATCTTCCCCTGTGAATGTCACCAGCATCCTGCCCAAACCTCTCGTGTCCTTTCTGCAGCAGGGTCCTCAGTGCCACAGTCAGAACCAACATCAGTCCTGATGCAGGAAATAATTCCTTCTCGCACTCCCCCCCCCCACACCCCCGACCCCAACAGATGCTGCTCAATCCTCTGAGTTCCTCCAGCAGATTGTGTGTTGCTCCAGATTCCAGTGTCTGCAGTCTCGTGTCTCTCAAAGGGTCTGCACTGACTGATGTCATTCCTTCCCAGAAGGGATCACTAACTGGATGCCTCCCTCTCCCTGCCAGAGGGATCTAATCTGAGTGGTTACTCCCTCCCAGAGGAACCAACACAGACTGGGTTCTTCTCTCCCTCCCCGAAGGATCGACACTGCCCAGTGTGACTAACACATTCGACAGGAACTGCCTGGAGGGGATTAGAGTCATACAGCATGGAAACAGGCCCTTCGGCCCAACTGGTCATGCCGACCAAGATTCCCATCTAAGCCAGTTCCATTTGCCACCAGGACACTGCCTGGACCTGGATTAGAGGGCATGAGCTATAAGGAGAGGTTGGACAAACTTGGGTTGTTTTCACTGGAGCGGTGGAGGCTGAGGGGAGACCTGATAGAGGTTTATAAAATTAGGAAAGGCATAGACAGAGTCTTTTTTCCTAACCTCCCTAACCCTGGACCAGAGGGATCTACAGACACCTCCCTCGGTAAGGTGTCCATCTACCAACTGGGATGTCCATTTAACAATGGTCACAGTTTTCTGGCCTGGAACCTCATCTACATTAGTAACCTGCCCCGACCTACAAATATCAACCAAACATCTCTCCTCTCTCTCATGGAACCCCCTGTAATGCTGCACGACTCAGCTTGCCTTGCCTCTGCCCATTACTCCTTCCGTTGTCTTTGCTGCACGGAGTTTCACCTGGTGTGCGTCAGCTCTGTCCAGCAGCTTGTCACTGCTCCTCTGAAGTTGCACTCTTCCCTTCCCCACTCATTAGTGCAGTCTGATAAGCAGAAACCCCTTTCATTCATCGTTCAACTTCTTGAGACCCACAGTGATCTTAGAACATAGAACACACAACAGCACAGCACAGGAACAGGCCATTCAGCCCACAATGTTGTGCTGAGCTAGTTAAATACATAATTAAACTAATCCCTTCTACCTGCACATGATCCATCTCCCTCCATTCCCTGAATATTGATGTGTCTGTCTAACAGCTTCTTAAACCCCTCTGTCGTATCTGTCTCCACCCCCACCTCTGGCAGCCCGTTCCAGGCACCCACCGCTCTCTGTGTAAAAAAAAACTTACCCCGCACATCTCCTTTAAACTTTCACCCTCTCACCTTAAATGCATGTCCTCTAGTATCTGACATTTCAACCCTGGGGGAGAAAAAGATTCTGTCTATGCCCCTCCTAATTTTATAAACCTCTATCAGGTCTCCCCTCAGCCTCCGCCGCTCCAGAGCAAACAACCTAAGTTTGTCCAACCGCTCCTTAGAGTTCATGCCCTCTAATCCAGGTCCAGGCAGCGTCCTGGTGGCAAATGGAACTGGCTTAGATGGGAATCTTGGTCAGCATGACCAGTTGGGCAGAAGGGCCTGTTTCCATGCTGTATGACTCTAATCCCCTCCAGGCAGTTCCTGTCGAATGTGTTGGTCACACTGGGCAGTGTCAGTGTGTAGAGCCATCTCTCCTCACCCTTCCCTCTGCATCACTGATTCTCCCTGCAAATGGTTCTTATTTATTAACTGGAGCTTTCCCGATGGTGAACACCCCTAACACACCTACCCGTAGCCTTCCCCATCCCGAGGAGAACAGCCCCATCTCTCCTTGCAATCCCTCAGACCCAGAAACTTTCCAGTTAACCACCTCCTTTACCCTCCTCGCAGGCTCCGCACCCACCGCCCACAGCCATCATGCACTGTGACTGGGTTTAAAGTGACAGCCAACATCCAGACCACCACCAACGACACACGTTGGTGGAAGCTTGCGATGTGCTGACTGGCTGCCGAATTTTTCACATGGCCTCAACTTCACTTCAAAGAATAGTACAGCAGAAACAGGCCCTTCAGCCCATCTCATCCATGCTGACCATGACGCCTATCTGCACTAATCCCATATCCCTCTGCACCTTTCCTGTCCATGGACCTATCCAAATGTCCTTTAAATACTGTAATTGTATCTGCCTCCCTCTCCGGCAGCTTGTTCCAGATACCCACCAACCTCTGGGTGCAAAACCTACCCCTGAGGTTCCCTTTAAATGTCACCCCTCCCACTTCAAAGCTGTGCCCTCTAGTTCTGGGGAATAGATTCTGACCACTATCCTATCTCTACCCCCTCATAATGTTATAAACCTCTGAGGTCACCCCTCAGCCTCCTACATTTCAGTGAGAGCAAACCCAATCTATCCAACCTCTCCTTATAACCACAGCCCTCCATTCCAGGCAACATCCTGGTGACTCTCTTCTGCACCCTCTCTGATGCTACCACATCCCTCACTGACCCGGGTACCAAGACACACTGCTCCCCGGGTACCCAGGCACACTATTCAGGTAGCACCAGAGCTACAACATTAAGCAACTCCCTCACTTCAAACCCCCTCGCTCCCTCCAACACCCCCTCACTCTCTCCCAACCCCGTCATTCTCTCCAACCCCCCACCTCGCTCTCGCCCAAACGCCCCTCCTCCCTCTCTCTCCCAACCCCCCCCTCCCTATCAACCATCTACAGTGCAGCAGTTCGGTGAGATTTAGATGACATAAATTTTGAGCTTTCTCACTGACCCACAGGCAGAGCAGGTCACACACTGCATCATTATTGATCTGCTCGAGTAAGTTAATGAGAGATCACTGACCTCTACACAGCTGAAGTTAAGGATCCTTTATCTAACTCAGCAAATCAATTGACCCCCACCTCCCCCCCCACCCTGCCTCGTGGAGGAGTTATGTTGCTGGTGATGGGACTCGACCCCCCCGCACCACCCCCCCCCCCCCCCCACCAACACTTTCCCCAGCCCGGATCACAGGCCTCACGCGCAAGGCTGTGACTTTCAGTTACACAGATGTACAGCACAGAAACAGGCCCTTCACCCCATCACATCCATGCTGACCTTTTGTCCATCTACACTGATCCACTTGCCTGCATTAGGACCTTCAATGTCTTGTCTATTTAAGTATCTATCTGAATGCTTCTTTAACAGAGTGATTGTATCTGATTCCACCATCCGCTCTGCGTGGGTTTCCTCCGGGTGCTCCGGTTTCCTCCCACATTCCAAAGACGTACGGGTTAGGAAGTGTGGGCATGCTATGTTGGCGCCAGAAGAGTGGTGACACTTGCGGGCTGCCCCCAGAACACTCTACGCAAAGGATGCATTTCACTGTGTGTTTCGATGTACATGTGACTAATTAAGGTATCTTATCTTCAACCTATTCCTTCTTGTTTTGAGACCCCTACCATGGGTAAAAGATTTTGACTGTCTACCCTATCTGTGCCTCTCATAATCTTATACACCTCTATCAGGTCTCCCCTCAGCCTCCATCGCTCCTGGGAGAACACTCCCAGCCTGTCCAATCTCTCCCCATAACTGAAGTCCTCCAATCCAGGCACCATCCTGGTGAACCTCTGCACCCTCCCCAGTGCACCCACGCCTTCCCTGCAGTGGGGTACCAGAACTGCACGCAGTGCTCCCAGTGTAGCCTGACCAGTGATTTGTAAAGTTGACACAGGAATTCCAAAACAACAGACTTGCATTCCAACAGCGCACCTTCCCAGCCTCGGAAACCTCCCAAAGCCCCTCACAGCCAATGAGGCAGCGGTCCGAAGCACGGTCACTGACGCCTGAGAAACGGCGGCCAGTGTGCATAGCAAGACCCCACACCATAAGGAGGAGCTGAGACAATAATCAATTCCAGGGATAAATATCAGCCAAAACTCCCCATTTTCCTTTGAACTGACACCGGGCGACCTTAGGGGACAGACAAGGCTCCACTGCAACGTTATGTCTGGAAGACGGCACCACCAACCCTGCAGCACTCCTTCGACTCTGCACTAGTTCAGCCCAGAAACACAAAGTCTTGGCGGGTGGCATGGTGGCGCTGCGGGTAGTGCTGCTACTTCACTGCCCCAGAGACCTGAGTTCGATCCCGACCTCTGGCACTGTCTGTGTGGAGTTTGCACGTTCTCCCCGTGACCGCATGGGTTTCCACCGGGTCCTCCGGTTCCCTCCCACATCCCAATGACGTGCGGGGTTGGTGGGTTAATCGGCAGCTGTACATTGCCCCCTCCCCCAGTGTGCAAGGGGTAGAATCTGGGGGGAGTTGGTGGGGGTGTCGGGAAAATTAGTGACGGGGAAATCAGTGGGGGAATGGGATTCAGGAAACAAACTGCTGGAGGAACTCAGTGGGTCCAGCAGCGTCTGGGGGTGGGGGGGAAGGAATTGTCGACGTTTCAGGTATCGTTCTGCAAGCAGGATGGGCTCAATGAGCCAAAGTGGCCTCCTTCTGTGTTATGGAAGAAAGACCCTCCCCCACCGCCCCTCCTGGAGGCCCCCTCACCTGACCCTCACCTCACACAGTCCCAGTTACACAGGAACAGGCCCTTTGGTCCACCATGATGCCAATCTAACTTGTCCCATCTCCTGCACATGGTCCGTATCCCTCCATTCCCTGCAATATCCACGAGCCTGTCTAAATGCCTCTTAACCGCTGCTATCATAACATTGATTATTCAACCTTACAATCTCAGTGTTCTACACCCCCCTGCAACTCCCCTCCCCACCTCCCCCCCCCCCCGCCAACAGCGAGGTGAATAGAAATTTTGTTTGCTCATTGGCTGATTCGTGCAGAACGCTCGCTGGTTAGGGGGCAGCAGGGGATTGCAAAGGGGGTGGAGAAGGGAAGTCCATAAATCTCACTGGAGCTGCACAAAGCACTGGTGGAACTGAGGACAGTGTGGGATCCTCTGCGGTACGGGGTCTTTGGCCTATTGGCAGTAGTTGTGTGGGTGTCGAGGGTTACAGGGAACGGGCAGGAAGGTGGAACTGAGGCCAGGATCACGCAAACTACAATCGTACCGAACGGAGCAGCAGACTTGAAGGGCTGAATGGCCTACTTTTGTTCCAAAGCCTTGCGATCTTGATTGCCCCGCACAACAAGAGAGACTTCGTTCTACAGACTAACAGGCACGGATGATAATCCCAGTTCTTCTCGGAGAGTCCGAGCGTGGTGACCTCACACCAGCACCCTCGGCTTCTGTGACACGTCTCAACTGGTTTCTCTCTGTGGAGGGCCAGCTCGTTATTAATGCTTCCAGTTTGAACAGAAATATTGAGGAGCAAAATCCCCAGAGTTTCAGTCTCAGTAGGAGTCCCATTTCATTAAGGAAGCCACAAAAAAATGAAATTGAAATACAAAAAAAAATGAATAATTCAGGGTAAAACATTAGCCAACAATTGCTTGTTCTTGGAGAGAACTCCAAGAAATACATTACAACAAAAGAGCGTTGGATGCAAGCCAGTGGAGTCATTAAAGGAGAACTGGCTTCCTGAGAAATGGTTCAGCAAATCTTTTCTGTTGATCTATAAACACACAGTAGAATAAAGAAACGACCTGCATTTCTGCCTGCAACTATTCACAGCCCCAGAACATCGTAGGGCTCCGCACAGACTGCGAGGTTGCTTTAACCATTGCGATGCATCGTGTGGCAAGCGATTTGTAGTCTTATTGCAACGGAAAGATGGGCTGCCTGTGGTGCGGGGGGGGGGGGGGGGAGGACCGTCCCCCAGTGAGGGTCTGTGTGTGTGTGTGTGTGTTGTAGGGCCATTGTTCAGGATCAGAGATATTTTAAGATCAGGGGTGTGGGTGTGTGGGAGTGTTTCTGGGGGGTGAGGGGAGTGGGGACAGAGGGCAGAGAGTATGTTGTTGCGGCTGGAGGAGAAGGTTCCACCTGGGATGTTGTTTTCTGGCGGATGAAGGGAGGCTCGTCGAGGGTGGAGGGTTATGGCCAGAGCTGGGACTGTGAGGGTTAAAAGTAGGGTGAGGAGGGATGGATGGTGTGCGGGAATGCAGGATTCTGCTCAGGCATGTGGTTGGGGTCAGGGTATGGGCTGGGTGGTGAGTGTCTGGAGTGTGGATCAGGTCAGGGTATGGGGTGGGTGATGAGTGTGGTTGGGGTCAGGGTGCGGGGCGGGTGGTGAGTGTCTGGAGTGTGGATCAGGTCAGGGTATGGGCTGGGTGATGAGTGTGGTTGGGGTCAGGGTGTGGGGCGGGTGGTGAGTGTGGTTGGGGTCAGGGTGTGGGGTAGGCAGTGAGTGTCGGGACTGTGGTTAGGGTCTGAGGGCAGGGTGTGGTAAGGGTTGGGAGTGTGTTGGTGGGCTCCAGGAGGGCAGGGTTCCATCCAGATGCCAGAGTCAGGTTCATGGAGGGGATTAGGGTTGGGATTAGGGTTGGGGTTAGGTTTAGGAGTAGATCACTACCTTGATCGTATAGAAGGTGAACTGTCCTTGTATAACTCAGGCTCTAAGGTCATGGGGTGGGATTCAGTCAGGGCTTTCAAGAGAATTGGACAGATCAGAGTCGGAAACAGGCCCTTCGGTCCAACTCGTCCATTCTGACCAAGTCGTCTTCCTGAGCTGGTCCCATTTGCCCACGTTTAGCCCATACCCTTCTAAACCTTTCCTATCCGCATACCTGTCTGAGTGTAGCAGGGACTGAAAGGGTCAAACATCCTTCCTCCCTCTGTCCTGTCACCACTCTGCAAACATGAACCCAGCACCTTAAACTGGGAGTACGGAGAGGGTGTCGGTCCCAGTCAAAGGTCAGTGCCTCTGGCAGTGTGGCACTCCCTGGTTACTGCTGGGAGAGTCAGCCTGTGTGTCTGGGGTGGGACTAGGAGACTAAACCTTCTGACAGCTCTCTGTGGGGGAAACTGCTCTCGCCCCTCTTCTATTCCCTCCCCCACTCCCTCCCCCCGTCCCTCTGCTGCAGGAGAACACCTGGAGTCACACAGCACCAAACAGACCCTTCGGCCCACCCGAGTCTGTGCTAACCACCACACACCCACTGAGCACTGATCCCATTTTATTCTCCCCACATTCCCACCAACTTCCTCCAGATTCTCCCGCTCACGCACACACCAGGGGGACAATTCACAATGGCTGATTAACCCATCGACCCGGCACATCATTGGGATGTGGGAGGGAACTGGAGCACCTGGGGGAAACCCACGCAGTCACAGGGAGAACGTACAAACTCCACACAGAGAGCACCAGAGGTTGTGATCAAACCCGGGTCTCTGGAGCTGGGAGACATCAGCACTACCTGCTGCGTCACCCACAGGGGAGGGTACGAACAGAATTAATGTCCCTATATCTCGAAAGGAAAACTCCTTCAGCCACAAGGACAGTTTGCGACAGGTTCAGCCGTTGTCCATGGAGAAGGGGGGCTTCAACGGAGTCCGACAGGGGAGCACACACACCAGTCCGGCCCTGGAGGAAGAAAGGTCACTGGTTTCCAAACAACTGGCACAAATCCAGGAGGGAGGGGAGGAGGGATTTTGGGATTCCCTGCGGAAAGGAGGAATAAGCAGAATCCAGGAAGACTGGGTGGTCCCCTGGGGATGAAGTTGGTGGGCAGGAAGGACAAGGCTGGTGTAACTGCTGTGTTCAATAGCTAGCACACACAGGAAGAGTTGAATGGCCCCTCCAGTGCTGTGTCTCACTAACAACCTTCAATGACCACCCGGCTTGTGGCTGAGGTGAGTGCGCACGTTCCCTTCTCCCTCCACATGGATCCAACACAGACTTCTCCATGGGTTGCACCACTGGGACCCAGAAGTGGCAGGTCAGAGAATGGGGATGCATCTTCTGCACTGCCCTGTGGATAACAGTTCAAAGCAAAGGCTCGTTACCCAACCACCAGTGGATCAATCAGCCCCTCTACCCTGTTGACTGGTAGACAGGCTCATGTCTGACCCAACATTCCTCATCCACACTTCAGCCCTTTCCCCATACATTCCCCCAAGTTCAGAAGACTCAGGTAGTGATCAGCGCCAACAGTGCCAGTTGGTTCAAGAACCGAATGGTTGAAGGGAAGTAGCTGTTCCTTAACCTGGTGGTGTGGGACTTCAGGCTTCTGTACCTCCTGCCCAATGGGAGCTGCGAGAAGATGGCATGGCTCGGATCGTGGGGATCTTAGACGATAGATGTTGCCTTCTTGAAGAAGTGCCTCCTGTAGATACTACCAATGATGGAGAGCGATGTGCCCATGATGTATTGGGCCGAGTCCACTACTCTCTGCAGCATCTTACATTCCTGCACATTCGAATTGCTGTCCTAGGCCGTGATGAAACCAGTCAGAACACTCTCAACAGTACATCTGTAGAAGTTCGTTGGAGTGTTCGGTGACAAGCCAAACCTCCTTAACCTTCTAAGAAAGTAAAGATGCCAGCTTCAAGTTCCTGGGCATCAACATCTCAGAGGATTTATCCTGGGCCCAGCACATAGATCCAACCACAAGGAAGGCACACCGGCATCTCCACTTTCTTAGAACTTTAAGGAGATTCAGCCTGTCATCGAAGACTCTGACAAACATACGGTGGGAAGCATTCTGACTCGTTGCACCACGGGCTGCTGTGGGAACTCCAAGGCACAGGAACACACGAGGCTGCAGAGAGTGGAGGGACTCAGCCAGTTCCACCATGGGTACAGCTCTCCCCACCATCGAGGAACATCTATAAGAGGTGATGTCTCAGGAAGGCGACCTCCATCTTCAGGGACCCCCACCATCCGGGCCGTGTCCCCTTCTCGACACTGCCATCGGGCAGGAGGTGTGGAGCCTGAAGACCCACACCTCACGGTTCAACAACAGCTTCTTCCCCACTGCAGTCAGGTTTTTGATCCGACCTGAGAAACCCTCACACTACCCTGGACTACATTCCTTTTTCTCACTCTCAGCTTGGATTAGAGTCATTATACTTTGCTTCGTGTGCAAGTTATGTATAATTTATGTTAATTTAAATTTATGTTAACTTATGTTTGCAAAAAGCTACTTTTCATGGCATTTATACGCTGGGTTTGTGTGCCTGTGACAATAAACCAACTTGGTTTCTTGGGAGGAGACAGCCCAGGGGAGATCTGATAGATTGGTGAAGGTAAAAATAGTGGGTGGCTGTTTCCAACGATGGCAGGTTCGAGGACAAGGGGATACGGGTATAAAGCAAAGGGGAAGAGAATGGATAGTGATGGGAGTGAGGAGAAGCCGTTATACTTCATGCCGTTGGAATCTGGAACACTGCCTGCAGATGTGGTGGAGGCAGGTTCCATTATGACCTTCGAGAGAAAACTGGATAAATATCCGGTGAGGAAGGGAGGCACTGGAGTCTGCTGATACTGGAATCTGGAGCAACAAACAATCTGCTGGAGGAACTCAGCAGGTCGAGCAGCATCTGTGATGGAAAGGAATTGTTTCGGATGCAGGGTCTCGACCTGAAGTGTCGACAATTCCTTCCACCACCACAGATGCTGCTCGACCTGCTGACTTCCTCCAGCAGATAGTTTGTAGCTCTGGTGAGGAAAGGTTTGGAGGAGGGATGGGAGGTGGGAGTAGTGAGCTGATCTGGTAGAGAGCTGGCACAGAAATGATGGGCTGAATGGCCAACTGTAGTGTCATAACCATTGTGTGAGTGTACGAGTCAAAGTCAAAATCGAGTTTATTGTCAGATGGACAAGTCCATGTGTGCACAGGTGCAATGAAAAACTTACTTGCAGCATCACAGGCACAGAGCATCAGATAAGCAGCATTCACAAGAAAAACACAAATTAAACATAAATTATACACAATATTTACAAGAAAGGATGCAATTAGAACAAAAAGAACCAAAGTCCCTTGTAGTGCAAAGTGGTCCCAGTGTTGATGTACTGAGGTAGTGATTAGTGATGTGTCGGTTGGTTCAAAAACCGAATGGTTGAAAGGAAGTAGCTGTTCCTGAACCTGGTGGTGTGGGACTTCAAGCTTCTGTACCTCCTGCCCGATGGGAGCTGTGAGACGATGGCACGGCCCGGATGGTGGGGATCTTTGATGATGGACGTAACAAATGTAAGAGTTCTTTTCTCAGCATTATATTTCATCAGCACCTATCACCCACTCCACTAACCCATCTGCCTGCCCTTGAAGTCTTCATCCTTCCACTCCATCCTTCCCTTCTGTTTGAGAAACAAACACACTCTGTAACTTTGCCAATTTTCTACATCTGTCAACTTTACAGATGCCCATTATGCCTCACACTTTCAAACTACCTTTGGAAATCCATATGCACCACATTTCCCTCTTCAACCTATTCTGTTACTGCATCAAAAGGTGCCATTACATCAGTCAGATACGGCTTGCTTTGAGAAATCCACAAGGGCTTTCCCCCACCCTTGTCCATGACTGCTAACTCTGTCCCTGATCAGTGTTTCTAGAACATTCCTCACCCCAGAGGTTAAATGGCTTGCCATTATGAGTTCACCCCTACATCTGTTATTGAACCAGGGTATAACATTTGCAAATTTTTCAGGTCTCAGGCACCACCACTGAACCTGTAGATGTTTCCCTCAGCAACCCAGGATACATCCCATCTGGACCAGGTGATTTATCTGCCTAACCTTTCTAATACCCTCTTCTTTGTCAACTTTTAACCCCTCCCAGAATCTCAACCACACCTTCTTCTGCTGAGACTCCACCATCTTCTGCCTTAGTGAAGACTGAAGTCAAGTCCTCCTTTAGAACCACAACCACCACCCCCGTCTCCAGGAGTGAATTCCTTTCTTTACAGCCTCTGATCAGTCCCAGCTCTCCACTCCTCTCATAGACCCATGGGATATCTTCGGTTCCCGTTTGCTGCTGGTCCTCCTTGCTCTCCCTCTTTGCCTCTCTTATTTCTCCCCGTACTCCTCTGTGACCAGCCTGGTTCCCACGTGTGTTTACGACCTGGCACCTGCCATATGCTCTCCTTCTCTGCTCGATTATATGGCCTGTATTTTCAGTTATCTGTGGAGCTCTAAGTTCAATTTCCTCCCTTCTCTCTCTCCTGGGTATGCAGCGAGACTGTTGCTGAAACATCTTCCCTCAAGGCTCTCCTGTTTGATTACAGTTTTGCTTGATTTTTTATATTTATTACGGGGGCAATGTCTGTTCTCATCCCACTGAAACTGGCTCTTCTCCAATGGAATAGTTTAACACCGGACTGGTCCCTTCCCATCGTTATTATAATCTTTATTATATTATGATTGCTCTTTCCTGGATGTTCCCCCAAGGGCACTTGCTCCATTTGGTTTGGCTCATTTCCCAGAACCAAGTCCAACAACGTCACCTTCATCTGCTGGTCCAGAAACACACTGACGAAGGAAGTTCTTCAGACACGTCAGAGACTCCTCACCCTCTTTGTCCCATGTATTCGTGTCTTCTCCCTGTTCACCGGTCACTCACGGAGTAACAGCCACTCCCCATTCCATCTCCATCGCAGAGTAACGGCCCCAACGTCACTCACGGTGTAACGGCCCCCTCCCCCCTCCATCTCCCTCCCACCCTCCGTTCCCTGAACCAAGGACCCCATTGGACCAAGTACCAACCTCCTTCAAACATCTGTTCCAGGCCACCCTTGGTGCAGACCAGATGCAGATTCGGAGCTGTGTTTCAGGGGCAGTCATGGGTCTCTCCCCCACCACCAAGAGAACTGAGCCTGTGGTTTCTGGGGATGAGCCCGTGGCTGTACCAGGCAGCTGGTACCTGGCCCTCTCAGTTGAGGCAAGGACGCGCCCTCTCTATTTGTTCATCTGTGTTAATTCACACCCCGTCTTTAAGTGTGCTGTGATAAACGTTTAGCTGGGTTACAAATTGCACTGTCAGTGCTAACCACCAGGAGAGCATAAAACCATGTGTCGAGTGAAGTGAGATTAATTCCTTTCACCTCCTCAAGAACCTTGTTGACAAAATCACCAACACTTGCACTGAAGTTGGTGCTGTTCACCACCGGAAAATGCAGTCACCGTTGCTGGTTCCACAGCAAGCTCCCACAACAATGCCGTGACTGTCACCTGACCACGCAGTCAAACAACACGGACACAGGCCATTCGGCCCAGCGAGTCGGTGTCGACCATCAACCACCCATCTGCACCGATCCCATTTCATCCTCCCCACATTCTTACCAACTCCCCCCTCGCCCACCCACCAGGGGGGCAATTTACAGCGGCCAATGAACCCACTGACCCCGCATGTCGTTGGGATGTGGGAGGGAACCGGAGGCACCCGGGGGAAACCCATGCAGTCATAGGGAGAACGTGCAAACTCCACACAGACAGTGCTGGAGGTCGGGATTGAACCTGGGTCTCTGGGGCTGTGAGACAGCGACTCTACCCGCCATGCCACTGGGCTGCCTGTGATGGTCTTGGGATAGATGTTGACCTGGACAGTCTCCCCAGTCACCAGACAATGGCACTTGTGACACTGCAGCACTCCCAAGGTTTGGTGCCCTGTTTGCTGAGAACTGAACCCTCCCAACCTCAAGCCAAGGTGGAGCCCCCTCAGCACGTGAGCATCAGCTTCATATCCAGTGGGCTGGGCTGCCAAACGTCCAACAATATCGCTTCCTGACCAACAATATGGGCTGCAAGTATTGTCAGGCAATTTGTCCAGATGAGGCATCGCGGGTGTCTCTGGATCAACGGTCCAGACTCCCAGTGACATCATTTACCGTACTCCGGAATTCTAATCCAACATCCCAAGTGTTGGCACGATGGTGCAGCAGGTAGTGCTGCTGCCTCATGGCTCCAGTGACCAGGTTCGATCCCGAACATAGAACAGCACAGCAACAGGCCCTTCAGCCCACCATGTCTGTGCTGAACACGATGCCAAATTAAACCAAATCCCTTCTGCCTGCACATGGTTCAGATCCCTCCATTCCCTGCACATCCACGTGTCTGTCTAACAGCCTCTTAAACCCCTCTATCGTATCTGCCTCCACCCCCACCCCTGGCAGCCCGTTCCAGGCACCCACCACTCTCTGCGTAAAAAACTTGCCCCACACATCTCCTTTAAACTTTCCCCTCTCACCCTGAATGCATGCCATCTGGTATTTGACAGTTCCTTCCGGGGGATAAGATATCAGCTGACAGATACTGTCTACTCTGTCTCTGCCTCTCATAATTTTATAAACCTCTATCAGGTCTCCCCTCAGCCTCCACCGCTCCAGAGAAAATAACCCAAGTTTGTTGACTAGATTTACTGGAAGAGCCCCAGAACTGAGGGATTATAGTCACAGAATGTACATCCACATTGGGAGCGACTGCCGTCATACGTAGACCCAGACCGGGTACGGACGGTCTGGAGTCACATACAGACCCAGACCGGGTACGGACGGTCTGCATTCACATACAGACCCAGACCAGGTACAGACAGCAGATTTCCCTCCCCTGAAGAGCACCAGTTAACCTTGTTAAACAATTTTCTGGATCCACCACCATCATTACTGACAACTGCTTTTCCCTGAAGTTCCAACATTTCTTGGGTGCTGAGAATTTAAATTCCAAGGTTGCTGCGGTCGGATTCAAACTCAGGTCTCTGGATCAATGGCCCAGCTCTTCAGAGGCCAGATCAGTATATAAAGTCTACATGACCAGACCCAGAAATCCAACAGGGAGCACGGAGAACCTCTCTCCCCAGGAGACCAGGAGGATGTGAAATCACTCCCACCAGTAAATAATAGTCTTGGCACAATTTTACAATCTTCACTTGAACCTGTGCCCCAGTGTCAGTTTGTGTTTGAGGCAGGGTCCAGATCAATCTATTTTATAGCATTTTCTATTCTGTACATTCACATCGATTGCCTCTATTCACTGCTCAGGTCATCCAATCTATCCTTGTTACCTCTTGGAAAGTGCTGGCTGTTAGGGAACTGGAAGCAGATTTAATGGCAACTCTTCAAAAGGGAATTGCTATGAATTTGAAAAGGGAAGGGTTGCTGTTCCAAGGACAAGAAGGATTGACTGCCGAGAGATTTCCACATGAGGGATGTGGACCAAACTAGAATTGGCAGGTCACTTCCACCAGTAGAGATGGGAGCTGGTGGATCTCATCTGGCCCTTCATTCATGGAGTTGTACAGCAAATAAATGGGTCCTTCAGCCCAACACATCCATGCTGACCTCTTTAACCATCGACACTAATCCCATTTGCCCACATAGGACCATCTCCTTCTATACCTGCCTACTTAAGTACCTGTCTCTTAAACACAATGACGCTATCCCATTCTTACCACCTCCCCCGGCAGCAAGTTCCAGATATCACAAACTCTCTGTGTAAGAAACTTACCCCTCAGGTCCCCTTTAAAACTCCTTCCTCTCACCTTAAACCTTCGCCCTCTTGCTTTGGAAATTTGTTTTTAACCATGGGAAAAAAGATCTGACCATCTATGCCTCATAATCTTCTACTTCTTTATTTCTGCTCCTGCTTTGATCAGGATCATGGCTAATCCTCCACTGACCTGATACAACTTTATAAAAATGATGAGAGGCACAGATAGAGTAGACAGCCGGTATCTTTTTCCCAGGGTCGAAATGTCCAATACTAGAGGGCATGCATTTAAGGTGAGAGGGGGAAAGTTTAAGGAGATGTGCAGGGCAGGTTTTTTTTTTACACAGAGTGGTGGGTGCCTGGAACAGGCTGCCGGTGGTGGGGTGGAGGCAGGTACGATTGAGGGGTTTAAGAGGCTGTTAGACAGGCACATGAATGTGCAGAGAATGGAGGGATAGGGGCATTGTGAAGGCAGAAGAGATTAGTTTAATTAGGCACCATTCCCTTAATTAGTTCGGCACAACATGGTGGGCTGAAGGCCGTTTCTGTGCTGGACTGTTCTACTTTCTATCCACCTCCAACCAACATCCATCTATCCATCTCCCCAGAAACCACCCAAAAGCAAACTGCGCCCAGAAGTCAGAGTAACATTGGGCCCCAGGCTGAGTTTTGGATCCCGTCTGTTCCGTGTTCCAACTTCACCACATCTTCCTGCACTATTCCGTTCCCTTGATTCCCTACAAATCCATCAGTAGGACGGCCAGTGTGGAGGACATCGATCTTAGATGATCAGGAGTACCACCACAGGGAGAAGGGAATTTCTTTCTATTCACAGTGAGCAATGATCGGAATGGTTCACCCGCCGGTCCGTGGACACCAATTCAAAAGGAACTTTCCACAGGGAGCTGGATCACCTGTGTTGGTACTGCCTACAACTGAAATCTGGAACACCAAGAATCCGTGCCTCTGTGGTGTGTATAATACCGTGTCTCACATTCTGTTGTGACATAGGAGGCCATTCTGCTCATCGAGTCTACCTCAGCTCACAAAACCATCCCATTCCCCTACATTTCCCTGCAATCCACTCTTCCCCACAGTCCCATCTCCAGCCACCCACCTATGTCAAGGGTAACTTACACTAACATATTAATCTACCCCGCACGTCGTCAGGATGTGGGAGGGAACCAGAACACCCTGGGGAAACCCACGCAGTCACAGGGAGAACATGCAAACCCCACACAGACAGCACCGGAGGCCGGGATCGAACTCGGGTCTCTGGGGCTGTGAGGCAGCACGCACGTGTGTGTTTGTACACAACTGTCTGAGTTCAATGAATTACAGAAATGAATCACTGAATTGTTACAGCACTGAAGAAGGCCATTTGGCCCACTAAGCCTGTACTAGTTCTCAGTAGTGCGATCCCCTCATTCCCATCCGCTGATCGCTCCCGAGTCCTGCCATATATCATCTGTCCAGTGCCCATCACGCTACCTTCTGAAACTCCTCTCTTCCCAATCCCACAGGCAGCTGGTTCCAGACCACCACAGTCCTCTGAGAAGCAGCGGTTCTTCTCCTGGATTCCCTGTGCATTTTGGCCAAGGCTTTAAATCCATTTCCCTGGAGCATCTGCTGACGTGGACAGCTTCACTCCCTCTACCCTCCTCCAGGTAGACAAGGTTATGAGGAGCATAGATCTGCTAGATACTAGCAACTTTTCCCCAAGGCAGAGATGTCTAAGACCAGAGGGCAGAGATTTAAGGTGAGGAGCAAGAGGTAGAGAGGGAACTCAATAGAACGTACAGCACAGGAACAGGCCCTTCGGCCCACAATGTCTGTGCCGACCATGATGCCAAATTAAACCACATATCCGCCTGCACATGGTCCATATCCCTCCATTCCCTGTCTGTCAAAATGCCTGTTAAACACCACTGTTGTATCTGCCTCAACCCCCACCCCTGGCAGCCCGTTCCAGGCACCCACCACTCTCTGTGTAAAAACTTGCCCCGCACATTTCCTTTAAACTTTCCCCTTCTCACCATAAACCTATGCTCTCTGGTATTTGACATTTCTACCCTGGGAAAAAGACTGACTGCCTACCCTGTCTGTGCCTCTCATAATTTTATAAACTTCTACTCAGCCTCCAATGGACAAAGGGGAAGTTTTTTGTTTAAACATGGAGAGCACTTGTAATCTGGAACGTACTCCCTGAAGGGTTGGAGGAGGCAGAGACTCTCACAACATTTTAGTAGTATCTGGACTTCTTAAACCAACCAGCACAACTCTAATCACTGCAGTTTAGCAACACTATGACCACTTTGCACTGAAATAGATTTTGCTTTTTTTTTCTGTTCTAATTGTGTTCTTTCTTGTAAAAAATAGTGTTTAATTTATGTTTTCCTTGTGAACGCTGCTTATCTGATGTTATGTGCCTGTGATGCTGCTGCAAGTAAGTTTTTCATTGCACCGGTGCACACATGGACTTGTGCATCTGACAATAAACTAGTCTTTGACAAGCACTTGAATCTCCACAGTAGAGAAAGTTCCGGACCAAGAGCTGGTAAAAGGGGATCAGTGTAGATGGGTCCTTGATGGATGCGTTGGACCAAAGGGCCTGTTTCTGTGCCGTATGACTCGATCACATCCACCTGTCAAATCCGTCTTCACCCAATGAGATCAGCAAATTGAGTTGGAGGGGTAGGGGACTGAGTGATTAGCACATTCACGCATACACAAGGTCACACCCACAGCCCCGAGCTGGATGTAAATTGTTAGTATGGAGTGTCAGAGAACATCAGCATTGATCTGACTTGTACAGACCTGAGAAACACAACAAAGGCTTCACCCAATTAGTATTGACCTGATTGAGTTGGGCTGTCACTTTGTCTGCTTGTAGACTGAACAAATTAATTATGAATGTGGCAAAACAATTACCAAGTGCAATTGTTCACTCAGTAGCGGATAAGTAAAAGTTGTCAATGGTATATTCATCTTACCTAACAGATTTATGGGACAGGAACAGAACCACGGGGGGTGTCACCCTGCTCAACCCAGTCGGAAGGATTGATGCTCAGGGGATCTTCACTTTCAGGTGGCAGACGGCCTTTAACTGTCTCCCTCTCCACAGACGCTGCCTGACCCGCTGAGTGTTCCCAACATTTTCTGTTTATGTCTTGCCCTCTCATCCCATCATGACCTCGAAGGCCTTCACTGGGTCAGCCCTCTCCCCCCTGGAAAATAATCCCACACCATTCTCCCCATCCCGAGGAAGTTGCCTCTTCTAACAACTTGACTCTGCACCCTGTCCAAGCCATGCCAATACGTGGGGGGCATGGATTGGGCAGACAGTCTAACCCCGGCGCAATCCAGTTACAGAAAACCTCTGCCTCTCGATTCTACCATTCTGGAAATTAACCACATTACTTTGCTTCTGAAGTGTGATTTTAAACTCCAGGTGCACACTTTGCTGAAAACTGCAGAGGGACACAGAGAACCCCCTGTTCCCTGAATTCAGGTGACTCTCATTGCCTCAGGAGAGTGTGCACTCGGTGATCTTCCCGCAACCTATAAGAGCAGGGTCCAACACTGCTGTTTCTGGAGTCTTGCTGTGCACAAATAGGTGGTGTATTGCAACAAGGCCCATGTTTGTTTTCAATCGTGCCCGCTTTACATGCCAAGCTCATAAGTGCCAGAGATTTATTAAGTTCTTCAAAGTTCTTTAAGTTCTTTTTTCTCAATAAACTCTATGGCTAACTTGGGAGTGCATGATGGGATGGTGTAGAGGGAGCTTCACTCTGAGTCTGACCCAGGGAGTGTGTGATGGGACGGTGCGGAGGGAGCTTCACCCTGTGTCTGACCCTGGGAATGTGTGATGGGACGGTGCGGAGGGAGCCTCACCTTGTGTCTGACTCCAGGAGTGTGTGATGGGACGGTGCGGAGGGAGCTTCACCCTGTGTCTGACCCGTGCAGCTTCCGATGGGACACTGGCTCGGTTGAGGAAGGCGATACATTCCCCATCATGATAACACACTCTGTGCAGTCCCACTGCACTGACTGAGATAGATTTCATCACAAACCGCAGCCATTCTGGAAAGTTAACAGTTAAAACTATTTCCGCAGGAATCCATAAGATGTGCTGATGGCGCTGAATTCGACAACAAAGTGCAGAAATAAGCCTGCAGTCCCAGGAGACCACTCCCCCCTTCCCCGTGCGTGAACTGCTGGGATCTGTGGCTCCCCCTGCTCAAACATTCATCTTGCCTTCTCTGTGGAGACAGCCCGACGGTGTGCCAGAACCCACTGACGTTCAGGGGACACAGAGTTACAGCAGCAGAGACCGATTAAACCCACAGCAGTGTGGGTAAACTGACCCCACCTCCGTGCCCTGGTACTCAGACAGCGAGCCCAGAGCAACTCGTTAATCGCTGGTGAGTCTGCGTGGAGTTTGCACGTTCTCCCTGTGACCGCGTGGGTTTCCCCCGGGTGCTCCAGTTCCCTCCCACATCCCAACGATGAGCGGGGTCACTGGGTTAATATGCCGCTGCTGTGTGGGTGAGGGGTAGAATCTCGGGGGAGGGGTTTAAGAAGCTCTTAGATAGACACACGAATGTGCAGGGAATGGAGGGATGGGGACCGTGTGCAGGCAGAAGGGATTAGGTGTCATTAACTTGATGAGTTGGGCAGGACATTGTGGGCCAGAGGGTCTGGTCCTATTCTGTACAGTTCTAATGTTCAAACTACAATAAAAGTTGACAAGAACCAAGCCCAGTTCTCTCACTGGGGATTCCCCCAACTGTTGCTCCAGTTTCCAAACTGCCCTGTCCCCATACTAAAGTAATCACCGTAGGAGAACTGCCATTAACAGGCGTCTTGTCCCTGATTCACTGGGACAGTGATGACTGTAACTAATACAGCCAGCAGCTGCCTGTGTATAGTTTATTCAAGACATTTCAATTACTTAACACTGGTTAACTCGGAGGCTCTGGTTCCACTGACAAGACACACTCATTCTTTGTGACAACCTGCCCTGAGCTTCCACTCTTAACCCCGTCAATCAATACCTTTTAGTGCAAAAATGATATTTAAAAGAAAAATTAGAACATAAAGTATTCTCCAATTGTATTAGTGCACGGCAGATTTAACACATTGCTTCACGCAAGTAAGTTGAAGCAGAAACTTGTCTACACACACACACACATACACACACACAGTGGATGGCTCACAATGTCTTTCACAGCGAGTTACAGTGAGGATTAGTTGCTTCATAACAGCAGGACTGTGATTAACAAAGCATAGCGTGTAAAGTTGAGATGAAAAGCAAGTTTGACACTTACAGTGAGTACAAACTAAAAATAGAGAGTGGAAAACAGAAGAAAGATTTCTGCGTTTCCAAAGCAAGTTCTTGTCCCTCGCAGGACATCCTGTAACTCCACAGCCAAAGAAACACTTTCTGAAGAGCTGTACTCTTGCAGGGAGAACACCAGCATGAGCACAGAAAGATCCCACAGCAGCAACGTGATAGCAGCAGGCTGTATCGAGTCATGGAGTCAGACAGCATGGAAACAGGCCCTTTGGCCCAACTCACCCATGCCAACCAAGATGCCCATTTAAGCCAGTCCCAGTTGCAACGTTTGGCCTATATCCCTCTAAACATTTCCTATCCATGGACCTGTCCAAGTGCTTGTTAATGTACCGGCCTCACCCACTTCCTCTGGCAGCTCGTTCCATATACAGACCTCCCTCTGGGTGAAGAAGTTGCTCCTCGGGTCCCTTTTAAATCTCTCCCCTCTCACCTTAAACCTGTGCCTTCGATTTCTTGATTCCCCAACCCTGGGAAGAAGACTGTGTGTTCACCCTGTCTGTGCCCGTCATGATTTGATACAACTCTAGAAGGTCACCCTTCAGTTTCCTACGGTCCAAGGAATAAAGTCCCAGCCTACCCAACCTCTCCCTATAACTCAGGCCCTTGAGTCCCAGCAGCATCCTCAATAAATTTCCTTTACACTCTTTCCAGTGATCTTGGCTGTGGGATAAAGTTGGCTTCAGGACACTGGACTGCTTCACAACAACATAGTGTGACCTTCAGTGCACCAGGAGTGGGCTTCAGCTCTGGGACCCTGCCAGAGGAAATGCAGCACCCACAAGGCAATGTTCCCACAGCACCTGCACTACTGAGCTCGACATCCGTGACCAAGTTCTGACGTGGGTTCACGGACTCATCAGCTGGAAAATGTTCCTGTGGATCCCGTGTGCGCACGAACGCTCGTGGGCCGGTGAGTGCGCAAAAACGCTTGTGGGCCAGCGTGCGCGCAGTAGTTCAGCCTTGTTGGCACTCGTGTCTGCACAGCCATGTGCCCACACACGGACACGCTTGTGCGCATGTGTGAGGACGTGTGTGAATGTGCATGTTTCTGTGTGTACTGTGTGTCACGGTGCACATTCACATGTGTACGTGTTCACGCATGCCTGTCACTCCCTGTATGTATGTGAATGCATTTGCGTGTCTTGTGTGCACACATCTGGGCACGTACTGACAGTGTGTGACTGACTACACACAAAGAACAATGTTTTGCCTGTGGCGAATAGCTTAATGGCAGTGAGACTAATTGATTATTTTCTGACCTTTAAAGCTGATATTTTATTAATGAGGATAACTTGTCTGAGGCTCCCACTCCATTAGTTTTTATCCTGTGCCTCTTCCAATGAGCAGTCACTAAATGCCACGGGTGCAGAACTACCAGACAACGAGGGAGCTGAGAGACAGAGTGGGTGCCAGTGCAGGGCAGTTCTGTGAGGGCACTCGCTGAGTCACACACCGCCTTAATTAACCCGTAGAGGTTTGCACAGGTTCTCCAGGATGCTGACGACAGATTTCGCAAAGGCTGGTCCTTGTGTGCCCTTTGCCTCTCACAAGGCTTTCCAAGATATTTCACCTGCAATTAATTGTCATTGCAGCGTCTCTGCTACATGATAAACAGTGCACACTCAGAACGCCGGTCCTGATGCTGTCAGGGGTGGGGGGGGGGGGGGGGGGGGCTCACAGAACGCACGGACTGCCAGCCCTGATGTTGTCTGGGGTGGGGAGGGGAGGGGTGCAGCGAGGGAGATGGGCACAGTTTAGTGGAGGGAACGTCTGCAGTGAGGGCTGGGCTTCCTCCAAGGCCTGGCAGTGTTTCCCGGTCAAACGTGCCCAGGTTCTGGGGGGTGAGGTGGGCAGGGGGAGACGAGATAGTCCCTTCAGCTGGTCCATGCCGACCAAGATTCCCATCTAAGCCAATCCCATTTGGCCCATATCCCTCTAAACCTTTCCCATCCATGGACCTGTCCAAGTGTCTTTTAAAGGTTGTTAATGTACCTGCCTCACTCACTTCCTCTGGCAGCTCGTTCCATATACGGACCACCCTCTGGGTGAAGGAGTTGCCCCTCAGATTCCTGTTAAATCTCTCCCCCTAAGCCTGTGCCCTCTAGTTCCCGATTCCCCAACCCTGAGAAACAAGACTGAGTGAAGCCCCTCTACGCTATCACAGAGCTCAGGCACGTTCTCCCAAAGACCTGAGGGTTAATTGGCCGCTGTGAGCTGCCACCAGTGTGAGGGAGGGAGGGAGGGAGGGAGAATTGGGGGGCGTGGGAATGGGATTGCCCTGAGAACCTGAATAGTCTACTTCTACATTGTAAGGGAGCAATAATTGTGAATAAGAACGCAAGGACTAGAGGACTAGGAGGAGGAGGTCATTTGGCCCTCAAGCCTGACCCACCATTCTTCAGGACCAAGGTTGGGCTCTGCCTCAGTGCCATTTGTCTGCACTGTCCCCAAACAGGCTGTTTCTGAGGTAACGAATGGGTTCCCTATTTACGGACGTCCTTGAATCGATTATGTTAACAATGTTGTGGTGAAATAATGAAGCTAATTACACCTAATCCCTTCACTGCATGTTGCCCATATTATTCCATTCCATATCCTCTATCCAGGGATAGAGCCCCATAAACCCCTGTCTCGTATCTGCCTCCACCCCCACCCCTGGCAGCCCGTCCCAAGCACCCACCACTCTCTGTGTAAAAAACCTGCCCCGCACATCTCCTTTGAACTTACCCCCTTCACCTGAAATGCACGCCCTCTAGTACTTGACATTTCTACCCTGGGAGAAAGATACCGGCTGTCTACTCTATCTGTGCCTCTCATAATCTTATAAACCTCCATCAGATCTCCCCTCAGCCTCCGCCGTTCCAAAGAAAACAACCCAAGTTTGTCCAACCTCTCCTTATAGCTCACACCTTCTAGTCCTGGTATGCTGAGTGAAAAGCTCTCTCTGTTGTTCCAACCAGTATCTCCCAGGAACAGGAGAATGCAAGGACAAGAGGCTGATCAGCCCCTTGGCTTGTTCTAGCATTCACCGAGGCACCACTGCTCAGTGCCCTAACCATGCACGCTCTCCTCGCCTTCCCCCAGCCACCAACACCATTACTTAATCATTGCCCTTCAGGAGGAGGATTGCCTCCTACTTTGCTCTGAAGTGCCCTGTCCCCCTGTAGGGCAGCCCGTGTACCAGAGCCTCGGGAACCACAGAAGCGAGATCCATGGAGGTCATAACTTCAGCGCTGTCCCCGTGAGCCGCTATTCCTGTTGACACTCATCCTGGGAGCGAAAACCAGGGAAAGGCTGAGGCTTCTGTACCAGCTGCAGGGACCAGTGCTGCATTGACAAAACCTCTCCGTGCGCAGTCATACTCACACTGTGTTGGCAGCACCAGGACTGGCCCCTCAAACCCATCTTGGTAAAATTAATTTACCAGGTTCCAGACATCGCTGGACAGGCCCATCGCTCATCACTCAGCAAGGGCCAGGCAAGAGCAGCACAGAGTCAGTCTCTGATCCATCTGCACAAATCTCAGTGTTACTTTGTCAGCACACCCTGCAGCTGAGCTTTACCTCTCAATGTGGCAGTGTCGTTAGTGAACAGCAGCCCCCAAAAACCCTCCACTCCCATCCCCGTCTCCAACCAAGCCATCTATCCAACCGCCTACCTCACCCTGATCCCACATGATCTCACCTTCCAGAACTTTTCAGCGCCTTGCTGAAGTCACGTGGACAACGTCTACCGTCCTGCCCCCATCAATGCTCTTGGTCACCTCTTCAAAAAAAAACTCAACCAAATTTGTGAGACATGATTTCCCCTCCCAGTCACACCCCACCCCGAGTGGGAAATACATCGCCGTTCCTTCACCGTCACTGCCTAAACCCGGGAACTCCCTCCCCATCAGCACCGTGGGAGCCCCCTCCCCACATGGACTGCAGTGGTTCAAGGAGGCAGCTCACTCACTCCTTCTCACGGGGCAATTGGGGATTGGGGGGGGGGGGAATGCTGGGTCTTGTCACTGATCCCCAGATCCTGAAAATGGGTAAAAAAATACTTGAGGGAATATTTTGCAGGATTTTGGCAAAAAAGTGAGAACTGACCAGGAACCTTGTTGGATGGAGACACAGGAGATGGCAGATGCTGGAACCAGGAGTGACACACAATCTGCTGGAGAAACTCAGCAGGTCGGGCAGCATCTGTGGGAGGAAACGGACTGTCGATGTTTTGGGTCAAGACCCTTCATCTGGTGTCAGTCATCAGCCAGAGGAAGTGGTTGAGGCAGGTACAATAACAACGTTTAAAAAGGTACTTGGACAGGTCCATGGATGGGAAAGGGATATGGGCCAAACACGGGCGAATGGGACTAGCTCAGGTTGGAATCTTGGTCGGCATGGACTGGTTGGGCTGAAGGGCCTGTTTCCGTGCTGTGCGACTATCTTGGTGAGTTGAGGCGAGAGGGAAAGATTTAAAAGGGACCTGAGGGGCAACTTTTTCCATAGAGGGTGGTGAGTATATGGAACGAGCTGCCAGAGGAAGTGGGTGAGGCAGGTACAACAGGATCATTTAAGAAGCACTTGGATAGGTACATGGAGGGGTGGGGCTTGGAGGGAGATGTGCCGAATGCAGGAAATTGGGACTAGCTGGGTGGGTACCTTGGTCAGCATGGACTGGTTGGGCTGAAGGGCCTGTAGCCATGCTGTATTGCTGTGACTCTATGCTGATGGATCTGCCGTATCTCCTGGCCCTTTCTCTCCCACAGCTCTTCCTTCTGCCCAGCAGTTGGTACCTTGTAAGATGGGCTGAATAGCTTCTTTCCACACCAGATGGATCCGATGAGCTCACATCTGTACTACACACAGCTGGGGTCACCAGCAAGTGCGATGCCCAAGGTTTGGAGGACACTGTTCATTAACAGCACAGCTGCATTGAAAGGCAAAGATCAGCTGCAGGCTGTACTGCCAAAGTTAACACAGAGATTTGTGGAGATAGATCAGAGACAGTCTTTGTGCTGCTCCTGCTTGGCCCTGGTGAGTGAAGTAACCAAGACTGACAGCGAGTCTCGCAGCCTCCAGAGCCTGAAGCTAGAATCATCATTATCTCTGTGAGTGGTGATCGGTTTTTGAGGGGGTTTGGTTCAGGTAAAGGCAGCCCTGTCATCCTTCAGATCTCTCCCTTCCACCAGCAATCAGTCCATCTACTTCACAGCGCCGGCTCCCGCTGTTTCTTCAACTTGTCAACTCCTCTGGCCTCACAAAACTGTGCTGCGGTTCACTGGGGCTATTCCCGCCTGCTGACCCGTGAGCGGAGGTTCGGGTCAACTCTTGGCCACCTCGTTATCATGGTGCCAACAGGGGACGTCAATGCCTGCCACAGAGACAACTCGAGAGCGTTTTATTTGGGAAGCGGTTCCTCGATCAGACCTCCCGCACTGTTGTCAGTAACACCCCCACCCACACAGTGCCCCGACCCTCACAGATACGCCCAGTCTCAGTGAAGACCCTTCCTAGACTCAACCGGCTACTGGCAGACAGCAAATCATCCTGTTCACGGTTCGAATCTCAGGTGGCCTCCAATGTCTGAATAGTCAGCACCCTTCAAACACTTACATATATACACACACACAGATACAGACACACACACACACACACACACACACACACAGATCCAACATCCTCCCGCACACACACAATACATATACACACACACACACAGATCCAACATCCTCCCGCACACACACAATACATACACACACAAGTGCAAACACTTGCACAGGCACACAGCACTAGGAATCATCAGTCTGTCTTTTGTTGTGCACACATTCAGAGACGACACAGAACTATAACCGTGAACACAGCACTGGGAATGAGGAACAGAAGGAGGAGGACATTCAGCCCCTTTGTTCCTGTCATGGCTGATTTTTTACCCGAGCACCACCATATCCTTCATTTCCTGAGTATCAAACAAACTCCCAGTATGGATTGGAGCCAAGGTCCCAGGCAACAAGCCCAACGTACACAGGTCAGGGACGCCTTCCAGGGTTTCAATCTGAGACGTTGACAATTTCTTCCCACCACCCCACCCCACAGATGCTGCTCGACCCTCTGAGTTCCTCCAGAGGATTGTTTAAGTCCACTTGATCTCTCCCCACATGACAAACACACTGGTGAACCTTCACTGCCCTCCCTCTCTCTCACGTACACCCATCCTTAGGTAGGGTGTCCAGACCTTCACTGCCCCACCTCTCACGCGTACACCCATCCTTCAGTAGGGTGTCCGGACCTTCACACTAAATTTCAGATGCAGCCCCTTGTACTCAATTCCTCTTACAATGATTTCAATTGAATTGGTTTATTGTTACATGTACCGAGTGTTGGGGATTATTTTGCAGTTATGAAATTATGGATAGCAGATATTAATTAAAACAAGGACACAAGTAACTGTAGAACCAGTCTTCAGGAAATAAAACCTGTTCACAATTTAACTTTAAGGCCATTGATTTCAATCAGTGGGTGTGGCACATTCTGATTCTGTCCCGTTGAAACTACACAGGGGAAGACAATAGGTGGATGTTCATGTTAACTGGTGCTCATTGAAAACTTCAGGGTGAGACCAGGGAAGGCATTAAGTGCCCATCTCCTGTATTAACGCATCATTAAAGGTGTATCCCTGCTACTTAATGCACAGTTCAGGACAGGTCTGCTTTGTCTGGTCAGTTCTGGCCAGTTGTATATTCAGGGAGAAACCCCACAGCACTGTAACGACAGAGGTATATTTTGGGTGTCTGAAATTTGTGTTCAGAAGCTCTTGGACCAGCTACTAGTATCTGAATATTCAAAGCGCTTCTGCTAGTTGGGATGTGCTCCCATTGTAAATATGTAATTCTGCAAAGTTACCTAATTCTATTGAAAATGTTGAAGTTAACTTGGTGATTATAGCCATTGAAACTGCAGTTAATCATTTATTGTCTTTGTGTTAGAAAAATATAAAACATTGTATGAGGAGAGGGTTCTAGATCCTCCCCACAGGATCTGCTGTGTTAAATAAAGACTTTTATGTCTCCCAGTTACAGATTCCGTGTGGCTTAGTTTAGTTGGGCACAACACCGAGGTACAGCGAAAAACTTTTACATGCCATCCATTTCAAAACATCAGTGCATTGAGGTAGTACAAGGGAAAACAACAACAGATTGCAGAATAAAGTGTTACAGTTACAGAGAAAGTGCAGTGCAGGCAGACAAATTAAGTGCAAGGGCCACGACGAGGTAGATTGTGAGGTCGAGAGTCCACCTTATTGTACTAGGGAACCATTCAATCAAAGAAACTTTATCTCTTGCATAATAGTGCTCATTGATTTGTGCACAAGGAATCCCAGATCCCTGGGAACATCAACAACTTTCAATCTCTCACCACTTAATAAATGCTCACCCTTCTCCGAAGTGGATGGCCTCAAAAGGTTTCCCACATTATATTCCATCTACCACGTCCTTGCCCATTCACTTATCCTGTCTGTATCCAAGTCTCTCTGCATCCTCCTCACTGCCCCACACCTTTGTATCAACAGCAGACTTGGATCTATTACACTTGATTCCCCCCACCCAAATCATTGTTACAGATATACAACTGCTGGTGCCCCAACACTGATCCCGAGGGCACCACTGGTCCCAGCAGTCCCCCCACACAAAACTGAAACATTTAACCTTACTCTCCATTTACTACTCCTCATCCATGCCAGTATTCATCACCCAACACCATTGTTATGTATGGAGTACCATATATGTAAATACCCTTCCTGACAACAATTACTGAGACTCCTTCCCTGACTCCACCTTTATATGAGTAACTGAGTTTAAGTTCCTCAGCTGCAGGGGTGGGATTTAGGACGTAGAAGAGTTCAGCACAGGAACAGGCTCTTCGGCCTACAGTCTACGCTGAACTCGATGTCAATTTAAACTAAGTCTCTTCTGACTGTACATGGTCCATATCCCTCCAATCCCTGCACATCCATGTGCCTGTCTAACGGCCTCTTAAACCCCTCTATCGTATCTGCCTCCACCCCCACCCCTGGCAGCCCGTTCCAGGCACCCACCACTGTGTAAAAAAAACCTGCCCTGCACATCTACTTTAAACTTTCCCCCCTCACCTTAAATGCATGCCCTCTGGTATTTGACGTTCAACCCTGCCTGTGCCTAATCTTATAAATCTCTATTAGGTCTCCCCTCAGCCTCCAACACTCCAGAGAAAATAACCCAAGTTTGTCCAACCTCTCCTTATAGCTCATGCCCTTTAATCCAGGCAGCATCCTGGTGAACCTCTTCTGCATCCTCTCCAAAGCCCCCACATCCTTCCTGTAACGTGGTGACCAGAACTGCACACAATATTTGACTTGAACTTGCATCCCTTGGGTCTCTAGATTACTAACCCACTGACATAACCACGACTCTTTGGTAGCCAGTTATCTGCAGAGATGAGGACCTGTTCCTCCAGCAGTCTCAGGTGAAGATATATGGGATCTTCCTATGCAACATCTGGAGCAGAGCAGCTGTGTGATCATCAGAACGGCCCCTTGCCACCACATACCCAACCAGCCTCTTGGCTCCTTGCATGCACAGTGTACGCAGGGCTCATGTTTGGATCATCTCCCAATTGCACTTGTGTAGGAAGGTTATGTTGAATTTGTCCACACTCACCTTGCATTCAGACTCAGCTGCACAAGTTTTCTGTGTGTAAATATTGGATAAAAACAGTTTTGTATACAAGAGACAGCATGAGCGATCATTTCTGGATCGATAAGTGACCGCAGGAACAGTTTCCAGCAGGATTCCCCTCAGCCCGGCTGATGGTACACACCCAATGACAACACAGGAGATGTGTTATCATCCCTTCACTGCCTCTAGAGGAAGCCTCACAACAAACAAGAGTGCAGATTTCAGGGATGGGGTGCTGTGGAAGGATGCACAGTGTCACACTGAAGTTCCACACACACACACACCATCTCCTGGCCTCCCTGCTCAAGCGCCGGTCCCTCGTTGGCGAGTTCCCCAACTGCTGCCTTCTCCTTCACACTGCCCACCGGCAGCCACTGCCCATTGACCAACCCACGGTGGTGAAGGCACAGGGCTCGTGTGGTGGGTGCCCATTTCCTGGAGAGCGCAGTTGTGCCCTCCTCACCATTTCCCTCTCCTCCATGACACCCCTCCCTCCCTCTGGACCACGGTCACTGCGAGGAGGGTCCTTTAACCCCCCATGGTCAACGCACTAAGACGGGTTGCTGTGTGCTCTGCATAGTTGTATCAAATATTCACCGTACAGGCTAAGATGCTCACTGTTAATCTCATCTTTTTATGCACAGCAGGAGAAACATACCAAGGATTAAGGTGCTTCTCAGCAGAGAAGAAAACAGTCCAGGAATTAAGGTGTTTATTGTTAAATAGTTTAAATCCCTAACTACCACTCTGCTCATTCTGTCACCTCATCAGGACAAACAATATTGCATGCAGATGAGGTTATTACGAGATGAGCCAGTTACAAAACGATATAAGTACTAGAAGGCAGTGAGGGTTGTCCGGAGTTACAGAGATGAGGACACAGAATCTACTCCCAGCCTTGACCCGAGAAGGATCTTTTCCCCGACCCTTCTCTCGGGGATGGACAATTTGTTTGTCTGCAACTCATTGTTTTTTTTCTATTTTGTAAGAATTGTTCTTGTGTTTTGGAAATGCTTTGTAGAATTATTATTTCTGTTAGAACTTACTCCTCAAAATAAAACTTTTAAAATAAAAGAACTATGGTTATTCTGCTTCGTTAGCTGGAAGCATCTCTTCCTTGGTTGGGGGGGGGGGGGGGGGGGGGGGACCCACCGCTTGGGATAGTGACTATGGACAGCTAAACCCCTTCAGAAAAGACACTAGTTACGCAAATTGAAACATCATTTGATGCCGTATAATCTCCCTGAAGTGCAGCTACCAGTAGACACTTACAAGCCTAAAGCTCTTCAGTTTGGGACACTAGAACGGGTGCACTCAATATCATTGGACAGCGCAAGTTTGAGTCGGTGTGCTCCACAACACAAAGCTGATTTGAAGACACTGCCAGCAAAAACGTTTCAGATCACCGCGCTACTTCAGACATTTGGCAGGTTCCGTGAAGCACCAAAAGCCCTGGGCGTCAGGAAGCCAGAATGTGTTTTCTGGTTGTCAAGAGAGAAGATGAAGCAGAGGTGATGTGATCTCGAGAGGGCCCTCGCTCTGCAGGGATTCGGTCCCAGTGGACTGGCACAACTAGAGGTGGCAGTGGGGCAACTGCTGCCCACGGGGATGGAGGTGGTGAAGAGGGCACTCCCAGAGTCTGAACGGTGGTGGGGAAACCTCCACTGGGATTGGTCCTCTGACCAAGGACTATCGGGAAGTGGAAAGAAAGAGGGAACATCTTCCCTCCCTGCCTCCTCTGCACTTTCAGAGTCTCATTGCAGAACCCTGGCGCGCCCACCCTAACAGCTGGCATCAGGGATGGGTTTGGCCTGTGGGAGGGTCTCGGCTTCACCACACTCATGTGGGTTTCCCTGGGGCCAAGGAACAGACGGGAACCTGTGCCTCGTTCTCCGGTCCCACTGATGCCCACAGGCCAACCATCGAGCTGGTGTCAGCACCAGACCACGTGTCCACTGCTGGGGTTTGAGCTCTTCTATCACTCGATCTCCATTACTTCACCACATCCACACACAGTCCGTGTGACTGCATGCAAACAAACGGGGGAGGCAGTGTGTGGGAAAAGAGAGACCAGAGGGTAGGGGGAGACAGAGAGAGACAATGAGACAGAGAGAAAGACACAGAGAGACATTGCCATTCCCTGCACAATGTAACAGTGCCTGCATCAGTTAAGTGCCTTGGCCTGTCTGTGTATAGATAAACAACACTGTACAATCCCCACAGTGGCTTGAAAGTCAATTAGCTGGCTGATTTGCAATCAATTAAAACATCAAATTGATTATAATGAACACTCCACAGAAACACCATTGCTATATACCATCTCTCTGCAAATGAATACTGATTGGCCCTGACATTTATAGCAACTCCGTGCTGCACCCTCATCAGCAACACACCACGTATCTGGCGAGCTCACAGCCAAGAACAAGCAGAATGAAATGAAGTCCAGTCTATTGTTTGATTCACGCGGGGAGAAGGAGGGGGGGTGGGGGGGAAGAGGGAGTCAGCAAACCGTGAAAAGACAGGCGGAACATCAAGGACATCGGAAGACGGCCGTCTACAGTGGAACCCACACCGCACAGGAGGAGTATCGTCCTCCAACCTCTCACTTTGGAGGGAGATGGGGGGGGGGGGGAAAGAGGGGGAGAGCACCAGATCACTTTAGGCTCCCTGGAGTTGCCACAGTTCCCACACAAACTACAGGCCAATGAAAAAATTCTTCGGATGCTCCCTGGGCCATAATCAAGGTTCCACTGCACCTTCCTTCAACAATCCAAAGCCAGTTCAACCTCACATACGGGCAAGCAGCAGTATGGTGGGGGCACCCCCCCAACCGCCAATGTGGCTCACGGGAGGGGCAGTGTACTCACGGTAGTTGCAGAGGGTGCCCCCGAAGGAGGTCATGGTGCAGTCACAGGTGTAACCGTCCCACTGTTGGATGCAAGTTCCCTGGTTGGCGCAGGAGTCCTCCTGACAGGTGGTGCTGGGGCCTGGGAGAGCAGAGGCACAGAGCTGGAGGTGAGTGAGCCCTGAACACAGGGAGACCCACCCTTCCCAACCATAGAACATAGAACAGCACAGCATGGGCTCAAGCCCTTTGGCCCACCATGTTGTGCCAGACTCATTAACAGAATGGAACCTTCTGCCCACACAATGTCCACATCCCTCCAATCCCTGCACATTCTTCTGCTTATCTAAGAACCTCTTAAACCCCTCGATCGTATCTGCCTCCAACCCCACCCCTGGCAGCCCGTTCCAGGCACCCACCGCTCTCTGTGTAAAAAAACTTGCCCCGCACATCTCCTTTGAACTTTCCCCCTTTCACCTTAAATACACACCCTCTAGTATTTGAACATTCTGTCTACCCTATCTCTGCCTCTCAAATGTTATAAACCTCTATCAGGTCTCCCCTCAGCCTCCGACGCTCCAGAGAAAACAACCCAAGTTTATCCAAACTCTCCTAATAGCTCATACCCTCTAATCCAGGCAGCATCCTGGTGAACCTCCTCTGCACCCTCTCCAAAGCTTCATTAGCAAGAGAGGCTTCTAGACCACCGAGCAGAGGCCATGTCCTCCCAACAACCAAGACCCCACCCCCCGACAATCCCCACCACTTTACCTCCACATCCTCTCTCGATCTGCCCCACTCGATGGAGGGCATCGGCGATCAGATCTGGCAGGCGTCCGTTGAGGTCAATGGATGCCAGGCAGCCCTGGAAACCCTCTCGGGAGGCGACCAGCTTAGGGAGGTTGTTGAACATGCCCTTGTTGAGTCCACCGATATACAGCTCCCCTGCAGCGTGAGAGAGAGAGCCAGCTTAGTGCGGAACCATCCAGAACCATTCACACTGACCAAGCACAACCCTCCTGTACTTTGTAGCCAGCTCTGGTTCAACAATGAACGAAATGGCCCAGACACAGGGAACAACACCAGTACACCAAGGGCAAAGGCATTGGGAGACTTTTATTCAACCTCAGGCTCTGAACACAGCCAGCAAGGCCCAGCATTTATCACCCATCCCTTACTATCTCTGAGAAGTTGGTGGCGAGCCACTTTCTTGAACTATTTGAGATCCTTGAATATAGCAGTACTGGTACAACTGAGTGGCACAACCACACATGTGGGTCTGGAGTCACATACAGACCCAGACTGGGTACGGACAGCCTGGAGTCACATATAGACCCACTGTTAACTAGATGGGTTTAAACTAGGTTTCCATAGTTACCATTACTGAGACCAGATGGCTTCATTAACCAAATTTACATCTCCAGCTGCCATTGGCGGGATTAGATCAAGGACGGGACCACAAGCAGCAAGTACTCTCACGTCTACCTACCCGAGTGCTTGAATTGCAAAGATGAAGAGCGAATGGGTTGAGTATGGATGGTTGTCACGGAGACGGTGGGCCAGGAGGCCTGTTTCTGTGCTGCATGACTCAGTGAGTGGTTCAGTGGCATACCCAACGCTCCCCCACATCCTCACCCTTCCTGCTGGGACAGGTGGTGGGTTTGGGAGGTGCAGCCTGGCCCAGTAACTGCGGCATGTTTTGTGGCCAACACACACAATGAAGGCCACGTGGAACCAATCAACAGGCCAGATATAAAAGTTCCATCCATGTGACCTTCAACCTCTGACCGCCCCACCCCTGGTCTCCTGCCATTGGTCCACCCTCTGGACATCACTGGCTCCCCCTGACCAATAGGCAAGGACTGGAAACTCATTAGCTGATTGGATTAGCCCTGGTTGTCAATCAAGCAGGCTTCCACCCACAACCCACTCCTGGTACATTCACAGTCAATAAGTAAAACTATTCAAAGAACTTTTCCCAATTTCAGGATTTTCCAGGGAGCCTGACAGAAGGTGATATGTTTTTGGACAGGTAAACACAGTTACAATGAAGGGAATGCTGTCTCCAGGTTACACATAGCTGTAATGGTTCATTGTGGAGTCATGGATGGACATTTGGGGACTGTGGATTTGCTAAGAGAATGTGGAGACGGATGCAAGGATCTGTGTCACAGTTCATCCCCAGCAGCTGCATGACAGAGGACTCTCCGATCTCCGGGCTGTTCCCAGGGACACACACCGAGACAGACATCAAGTGCTGGTGGCGGGTCATCAACTCGGTGAAGGACGCCGTTTGGTCTGCCCGAAACTTGTTGGTCTCCCAGCACTGCGAGATGTCCGTAGGGGAATGCTGCCGACTAGCACATTCCAGGCTGCAGGACTCCGTGCTTTGGGACGCACTGAAGCTCGGTGCAGCCAACGCAAAGGATCAGTGGGGAAGGTCCACAGTCTGGGGGGTGGTAGGGGTGCAGTTCCTCCAGCTTCATTTTGGTCTTCATAGGAGAACAAAGAGGGAGAGTTCAGGGTGGGAGTGGGATGGAGAATTAACGTGACAGGTGACTGGAAGCTCAGGGCCACCTTGGACTGAATGGAGATGTTCTGCAAAGCGGTGGTGGACTTCCCCAAAGGTGAGGGGACCACATCTGAGCTGGGAGTGTGCGTGAATTGTGAAGGAGTGTTTGGGGCCTTGGATGGTGGGAGGAAGGTGTTGGTGGAGTGGTGTGAGAAGGGGAGTGGGTGTTGGAAATGGAGAAGGTGAACCAGAAGGAAAAGTCCCTTCCAAATGCTGAAAGAGGGGAGAAGACACATTGGAAGGTGGGAAATCTGTTGCAGGTGGGAGAAGTTACAGAGAGGGTCTGCTGATGGTGGAGTCCGTGGTCTGGAAGGTGGAATGGAGGGAGCCCCATCTTTACACAAAAACAGAAAGTTCTGGAAACACTCAGCAAGTTGGTCAGTGTCTGCGGAGAGAGAAACAGTCGACGTCTTGGGTCAGTTCTGGTGAAGAGTAGCAGACCTGAAACATTGACTGTTCCTCTCCCCACAGACACTGCCTGACCTGCTGAGTGTTTTCATCATTTTCTGTTTGTGCTTCAGATTTCCAGCACCTGCGGTTTTTTTCGATTTTGGTGCTGGGTGGAGGGAGAGAGGGGAGGAAAAGTCTCCAATTCTGGGTGGAGCATCTTATACCTGAGGGAAACAATAAACCCTTGGTTCAACTACAACCGAGTTGCAAAACCCCCTCTGTATTACCCTGTACCATCTACCCAGATCCTGGGAACCACACGTCTGATAACAACCTCCTTCAAGGAACCAGTGCTTCCCACTAAGCTAACACCAACAGCAACCCTAACTGAAGCAGGAAGGGTTACACTTGGCTCAGACAGATTCTTATAAACCAGCCTCAAAGGACATCTCCACAGGCAGCCTTTTGGATCAACTCTCTGAAGACTGTGCTATCTTGCACAGTAGTGAAAGGATACAGTGGGCTTGTATACATTTCTCATTGACTGGATATCACTTTCACTGTTACATTGTGCATCAATCACAGCAACATATCTCCCACTAACACATTTTCAATCTCTTAGTCACTCTGGTGAAAGTTAAAAGGTAATCTTTGCAATATACTTTGGTTTAAATACAGGCACCCCATCCACTCCCCCCTAAACACTCCCTCCCTCCACCACCGGCGCACAGTGGCTGCAGTGTGCACCGTCCACACGACGCCCCGTGGTTACTCGCCCAGGCTACTCTGACAGCACCTCCCAAACCCACCAACTCTCCCACAAGGACAACGACAGTGGGTGCAGGGGAACACCACCACCTGCAGGTTCCCCTCCCAGTCACACCCCACCCTGACTGGGAAATATCTCGCCGTTCCTTCACCATCACTGGGTCTGAACCCTGGAACTCCATCCCCGACAACACCGTGGGAGCCCCTTCCCCACAGGGACTGCAGCGGTTCAAGGGGGCAGCTCACCCCCTCCTTCTCATGGGGCAGTTAGGGATGGGCGGTAAATGTCAATGATGTACAGATCCCATAAAATGGACAACCTTTCCCTCCTCAGTTTTCCATGCAGCCTTCCATTGACCTACTTCTGGGGAAAAGCCTTCCCAGAAGGTTAATCCTGGGAGACGGAGGGTTGGATCGTGAAAATGCTGTGGTTTCTTGACAAAACGTTGTTGCCTCAAAGATTCATCGGATGGGTTCCTGGGATGGCGGGTTTGCTGTGTGAGGAGAGATTGAGTAGACTTGGATTTTATTCCAGTTTAGAGTAATGAGTGGAGATCTTCTTGAAACTTACAAAATTCCGACTGGGCTCTACAGCCTGACACTGGAGGATGACCACCTCCCCCTCAGCTGAGGATCCTCAGACCAGGGGGTCACATTCTCAGGACAAGGGGTAGAATGTTTGAGGAGGGAGTTCTTCACTTAGAGGGTGGTGAAACCTTGGAACTCTCGTCCCTGGAGGGATGTGAAGGCTCAGTCACTGAGTTCATTCAGATTGGAGCTGGACAGATTTCTGGGCATTGAATGAAGGGGAATGGGGAGAGAACAAGGCAGCGGTACTGAGGTAGACCAGCCATGATCTCGATGAATGGTGGAGCAGGTCCGAGGGGCTGAACAGCCACTCCTGATGTTGTTGGAACCAAGGCCAGTGGATAATGGACCACCTTTAGCTGGGTGGTACATCGGTGTGTGGTCCTGCTGATGCTGATCTCAGCCCACCTGTGGGTTGGGAATGGCGAAGGGAACCCTGGGAGGTGAAACCTGCCTGTGGTTATCAGGGAGCAACACACGAAACGCTGGAGGAACTCAATGGACCAGGCAGCATCTGTGGAGGGGAATGGACAGTTGACATTTCCAACGATGTGATACCTAAACTCTCCACTTCCCTCCACAGATGCTGCCTGACCCACTGAGTTCCTCCAGCACTTAGTGCGTTGCTTCAGAGTCCAGTATCTTCAGTCTCTTGTGTCTCTACTGTGGTTATCAGGGAGATGTGTCAGGAATCCATCACAGTACTCCTGGTCTGTCACTGCTTTACTCCCGGTCTTTACATGTGGTGATGATGGACAGGGAATCACAGTCATACAGTGCGCAAACAGGCCCTTCAGCCCAATTGGTCTGTGCCGACCAAGATTCCCATCTAAGCCAGTCCAATTTGCCTGCGTTTGGTCCATATCCATCTGAACCTTTCCTATCCGTGTACCTGTCCAAGTGTCTTTTTAACATTGTTAATGTACCTGCCTCAACCACTTCCTCTGGCAGCTTGTTCCATACATCCACCAGCCTCTGGGTGAAAAAGTTGCCCCTTAGGCCCCCTTTAAGTCTCTCCCCTCTCAGCTTAAATTTGTGCCCTCTAGGTCCTGATTCCCCAACCCTGGGAAACAGACTGAGTGCATTCACTCTGTCCGTGCCCCTTGTGATTTTATACACCTCTATAAGGTCACCCCTCAGTCTCTTACACTGCAAGGAACATAGTCCCAATCTGCCCAACCTCTCCCTGTAACTCTGGTGCTCTAACTGAAGGAGTGCTGAGTTTCTGTGGGTGCCAGTTCTCAGATGAAACGTTGAACTGCCAATTCTCCACCCGATACTCCCTTCCTCTTGTGCATTCAGCCAGTTTCCCAGACAGGTCAATCAGCTTCAAGTGCTTGCAAAGGATTTTACTGATGGTCTTCAGGGAAAGGGAACCAAGGTGATAGGTTTAAAGTGAGAGGGAGGAGATTTAAAAGAGGCATGGGGGGCAAATTCCTCACCCAGAGGGTGGTGGGGATATGGAACAAGCTGCCAGAGGAAGTGGTTGAGGCAGGTACAATAATATCATTTAAAAGGTATTTCAACAGATACATGGATAGGAAAGGTTTAGAGGGATATGGGCCAAACACGGGCAAATGCGACTGGCTTAGATGGGCATGGATGAGTTGGGCCGAAGGGCCTGTTTCTGTGCCATCTGACTCTGTGACTCTTGAAGTGGATATAAACAACACCCACCTGTCTATTACCATCCATCTCTTCAAACGTCCCAGAGGTTCATCAGACATGACCTCCACAAATCCAGGCCAGCTCTCCCCAGGCGGCTGAAACTCTTCAAAATGTTCAGTTACACTCTCCTCAATTATAGACTCCAGCAATGCCCCCTTAGCAGACCTCAGGCTAACCGTCTATAATCCTTAAAAACTGCAGAAGACGCAGCACCTGTCCTTTCATCTCCTCTGATCTTATTATCCAAGGTCCCCAGCTGCCTTTCCAGATGAAGCAGTACTTTACATGTCGATTTCTTCTAATTTAGTACAGTCAGTGCTCTCGATGTGGTCTCCTCAACATAAGAGATACCAGACGTACTGGGTGACTGCTATGCAGAACACCTCCATTCCACCCAGAAAGGAGACTCTAAACTTTTGGTCTCTTATCATTTTAATTAGAGTCAAAGAACACAGAAACAGGAAATTCAGTCCATCAATTGTCCACCTACACTAATCCTATTTACCAGCGCTTAAGTCTGTAGCCTTCTCTGCCTTGGTGATTCAAGTGCTTGTTGTGATACTTCTTAAATGTGAGAGTCTCTGCCTCAACTACTCCTCAGTCGGTGCATTCCAGATCCCGACCAACCTCTGGGTGAAAAAAATTCTTCCTCAGATCCTTTTAACCCTCTTCCTGACCCTAGAGGATGTTAATGTGGTGAGAAAAGAGACAAAAGTTGGGTCTTGAGGAGGTGTGACTGCCAACAGCAGTGTTGAGTCCAGAAGGCTGCGATGTGCCCAGTCAGAGGTGAGGTGCAATTTTGTTGGAACAGTGTAGGAGATAGAGGTGGAGAGCCCCTGACCCCTAGCGAGGGGCTTGGATGGGCACATGAATGAGAGGAAAAAGGAGGGATATGGGCATTCTATAGATAGGAGGGATTAGCTACATCGGCACAACATTGTGGGCCGAAGGGCCTGTTCTGTGCTGTACTGTTGTGTGTTCTAAATCGATGCGCTCTTAGTTTTTGACACCTCTGTTATGAAGAAAAATTGTCCGCCCCACTCCTATTCTGACCTTTCCACCTCTATCTCCTATACTGTTCCAACAAAATTGCACCTCACCTCTGACTGGGCACATCGCAGCCTTCTGGACTCAACACTGCTGTTGGCAGTCGCACCTCCTCAAGGCCCAACTTTTGTCTCTTTTCTCACCACGTTAACATCCTCTTCACCTTGCAGGATCATCCCCCCTCCTCCCTCTCGTCCCACTGCCGCTGTGTTCTTCCCTTCCAACCCTCCCTCGATTGCTATCAACTTTTCAGCATGAAACATGAACTGTTTCTCTCTCCACAGATGCTGCCTGACCTGCTGAGTGTTTCAAGAATTCCCTGTATCTCTTGCTGATTTTTAGCACCTGTGGGATTTTGCTTTTGGTTTCGATCCTGAACAAACGATCCCATTGGAATGTTGATGGGATATTGGGTGTGAACAGGGTCAGCATTTGGCTGTACCTTCTTACCCCAGGACTAAGGAAGCCAAATACTATGTTGGCCTTTATTGTAAGAAGATTATCTAGAAGAGTGAAGACATTTTCAGCGCATCGTACAGGACCCTGGTGAGACAGACCTGGTCTACTGACCCAAGCAAGGATCACTGGCACACTGGAGGCAGAAGGTTCTGGCGAAGAAAACGAGGAGGACGTGAAGAGAAACCTCTTTCCACAGAGAGTGGTGATGGTGTGAAAGTCACAGACAGCAGGGGTTGGAAACAGTCACTCAAGGCTTCCTGCAGGAGGGTTGGATGCCACTGGAGATAGAATAATTCACAGGGTGTGGGGAAAGAAAGGGGGATGGGCCTGTAGGGATTGGTCCACTGGGAGCCAGCATAGACTGGAGGGGGTGAATAGCCTCCTTACGTGGCACAATGTTTGATTCCGTGAGGTGCGGGGGGCAGTGCTGCACCGTGGGAGGGGCGGTACTGAGGGAGGGTCACGCTGTGGGAGGGGCGGTACTGAGGGAGGGTCACGCTGTGGGAAGGAGATGAGTCGTTTGATTGGAGTGCACACCACATTCCACACAACATACACTCATCAACCTTGGACATCTGCTCCATAAATCACTCAGTCCAGGCCAAGGCCAAAACACTGCAGAGCTGCCAGAGATGTGGATCGTGGAATCCCAGATATTATGCTAGAAGGTGTAACAGGAATGAAAATTAACCAGGGAAGGATGGACATCGACGTCTGCTTCTAACAGCATCCATTTCTGTTGCAGAATTCAAGTGTTTATAAGTCAGTGCAGTCCTGCTGAAGTGCAGCTGTTGTAATACAGGGAATGGTGCATCAATTTGTACACAGCACGAGCCCACAGGCAGCAGTTTGTTAAGGGGCAAACCATACATTTTAGTGATGTTATTGAGGGGTTAATATCAGCCTCTGGATTCCTCCCCTCTCCTCATTCAGAGACGGCGTGGGAGGTTTGATATCCACCGCAGTCAAGGTCAACCCTTGTCAGAACAATGCCCGTCCCACCACGCAACACTCTCTCCGTGCCTGCACTGGTCACACACACCCAACATGGTACGTACGACAGATCGATGACTGGTTGATGCTGCCCCCCATGTTTCCCCAGATTTATCACAGTGTGGCTGATTCCCAACATCCCTGTGGTGAACAGGATCCACACAAACACGCCAAGACCATTCTTTAGCCAGTGGGAAGGGGGGGGTGGTTGGAGGAGAATCCTTGCATTGCCCCTCAGTGACACCCCCACTGTAGGATGAACCTCACTGTGACCAACCCTCCTCCCAATGATGTGATGGAGCCATCAGTCACCAGCCGAGGCAGAGTGCTCCAAAACCCTACACAAAGCCTGTGTGTACCAGGTCCTACCCTCCTGTGCTCTCTGGACACAGTTGGAACTTTGGAAATACAGCCCAAGGCTGCATCTATCACACTCCCCAAACCCACGGAGAGGACAGGCAAACCAATGTCCGCGTCCTCTCCAATGCCACCAGCAGCGAGGGTCAGCTCACAATCAGGGTCACATCGTTTACAAACCAGCAACAGACTCACACAACAAGCACTCTACTCCACTCAGAGATTACCACATGTGAACAGGATGTGCTGTCGGCTGGTTACCCCCAAGTGTAAGTGGGAGGCAGAGTAACCAAAGGTCCATAAGACATAGGAGCAGAATTAGGCCATTTGGCCCATCAAGTCTGCTCTGCCATTCAATCATGGCTTTTATTTTTCCCTCCCAACCCCATTCTCCTGCCTTCTCCCCATAACCTTTAGTACTCCCACTAATCAAGAACTTATCAACCTCTACTTTAAATACACCCAATGACTTGGCCTCCACAGCTGTCTGTGGAAATGAATTCCACAGATTCACCACCCTCTGGCTAAAGAAATTCCTCCTCATCTCTATTCTAAAGGGACACCCTTCTATTCTGAGGCTGTGCCCTCTGGTCCTAGACTGTCCCACTGATGGAAACATCCTCTCCACATCCACATTATCCAGGCCTTTCAATATTTGGAAGGTTTAATGAAATCCCCCTCATCCTTCTAAACTCCAGGTCATCCCTCAGTCTCTCTTCTCAAGATAAGAGCAATCCATCTGTGTCACAAAGTCACATAAGATCACAGAGAACCCAAATGCAGAACCCCAGTACGAGACTGGAGTCAGGATGCTTCCTCGGAACCGAACGCAGGCAACGACCAGAAGGAATCTTGCCTCAGGGCACTGAGCTGGAGTCCCAACACAGAAACAGGATTTTCAGGGAGACACAGTAAAACCAGGACTGCTCTAGAGTTGAACGCTCTGAGCAGTCAGTAGACAAAGGACACCCTAAGGTGGACCAATACTCTGACAACTAGAGCTGGTGAAACCAGGGTTCTTATGCTAGTCTCCTGATGGGATTCAGGTGTATGTCGTTATGCGGTTAGTGGTGCATGGAAACCATGTGCTGCACAACAAGGGACCATCAATGGGGCCGAATCGAGGGCCAGCACCCGGAACTATGACAGTCTGTCTCTTCATGTGGAGGACAAAGGAAATGTTTCAAAGATGTTCAACATCTTCACTGGCTCATAGGTATCCCTGGACATCAGGAATTGCCTTTAAGCACTGAGTTCAAAAGTCAGGAAGTTATGTTGCAGCTTTCTAAAACTCTGGTCAGGCCGCATCTGGAGTATTGCATTCAGTTCTGGTCACCCTGTTACAGGAAGGGGGTGGAGGAGGTTGCTGAGGAGGTTCACCAGGATGCTGCCAGGATTAGAGGGCACGAGCTATAAGGAGAGGTCGGACAAACTTGGGTTGTTTTCTCTGGAGCAGCGGAGGCTGAGGGAAGACCTGATAGGAGTTTATAAAATTATGACAGGCATCAACAGAGAGGCCAGCCGGTACCTTTCTCCCAGGGTCAAAATGTCTGAGGGCAAGCATTTAAGGTGAAAGGGGGAAAGTTCAAAGGTGATGTGCAGGAAAGGTTCTTTACACATAGAGCGGTGGGTGTCTGGAACTGGCTGCCAGGGGTGGGGGTGGGGGCAGATACAACAGAGGCATTTAAGAGGCTCTTAGATAGGCATATGGATGTGCAGAGAATGGAGGGATATGGACATTATGTAGACAGAAGGGATTGGTTAAGTTAGTTTAAGTAGTCTGAGGAGGGTATCAACCCCCTGCCTGCCCCAAGAAGAACCTCCTCCCCCACCTGTGGCAGAGATTGTGGTTCCCACACTGGGTCCTCAGAACCCAAGGGGAAGCAAGTCAACTTCCACCCCGACTGTTGACCTGAGAGGGCAGCACCCACTGCATCAACTTTGATGCTCCTCACACAAGGCGACCGGGACTCAGAGACAGGGGCCATCCCAAAGGGCCCACACCGCCTCTCCAGAATTCTGGATAATCCTGCGACAGGAATCCACACCACCCCATTCCCACACAACCCCCTCCACTTCCCGTGCAGAAAAACAAAAGCAATTGACGAAATTTGAGCCACACTAAATTATTCAACTCCAGTTAAAAGCAGGAATCCTTTTCCATAAAACATGAGCAGTGGTAAATCACCATGATACCAGGCAAAGTCCATCGTCCTGTGTGGTGCCTCTGCACCCAATCTGACCTCTCTCCACCTCTCCCCAGCTCCCTCCTGTTTCCCCACAGCTCCCTCCACCTCTCCCTTCCTGGGTTCATTCCCATGTATCTATTCCAAGATAGTCATGGTCATCCAGCACAGAAACAGGCCCTTCGGCCCATTGGAGCTAGTCCTACTTGCCCACGTTTGGCCCATGTCCCTCTAAACCTTTCCCATCCATGTACCTGTCCAAATGTCTTTTAAATATTGTTAATGTACCTGCCTTACCCACTTCCTCTGGCAGCCCGTTCCACATACGGACCACCCTCTGGGTGAAGAAGTTGCCCCTCAGGCCCCTATTAAATTTTCCCCCCCTCACCTTAAACCTGTGCCCTCTAGTTCTTGATTCCCCAACACTGGGAAAAAGACGTGTGCATTCACCCTATAAATGCCCTCATGATTTTATACCCCAGTCAGAGAGTGTTACTGCAAGGAAACAGGCCCTTTGGCCCTCTGAGTCTAATCTAACCATCAAGCACTCATTTACCCTATCCTACCCTAATCCCATTCCATTCCCCCCACATTCCCACCAACTCCCCCCAGATTCTACCCCTCACCCACACACTGGGGGCCGATTAACCCACTAACCCCACATGTCATTGGGATGTGGGAGGGAACCGGACCACCCGGGGGAAACCCACGCAGTCACAGGGACAATGTGCAAACTTCACCCGACAGCGCTGGAGGTCGGGATCGAACCCAGGTCTCCAGGGCTGGGAGGCAGCAGCACTACCCATTGTATTACTTGGATGCCCATCAGAGAAGGAGGCCATTCAGTGCATTGAGTCTATGCCAGCTCATCAGTCCCACGCATCCACTCACTTCTCTGTGACTGACTCTCCCTCATTGATGCCCGACCGATTTTCCCACCTCTCACCCATACCATTCTTCAGAGGCAATACCTGCCAACCGTCCCGGCCTTGGCAATTTCTGAGGGAGTATTTCAAGGACAGAAACAGAGCCAGTCCAGCTCCTCCCAGCCCTCTCACCTCCCCCACACCGTCCAACCCTCACCCCACCTCACGGTTACCCTGCCTCTCCCCAAACCCCTGGAAGGAGCAACAGAGTTAACCTCTGTGACCTGAAACGTTGACTCTCTCCACAGACACTGCCCGACCTGCTGAGTGTTCCTACAGTATTCCCGTTCAATCAGCACCCCATCCACCACCCCCAAACACTCCCTCCCTCCACCACCGGTGCACAGTGGCTGCAGTGTGCACCGTCTACACAACGCCCCGCGGTTACTCGCCCAGGCTACTCCGACAGCACCTCCCAAACCCTCCACCTCTGAGCTACAAAGGGGAGCTGCGTGGGTGGGTGGAGGGGAACTCTTCCCGCTGGTCAGGGAGTCTGGGAATTGGACACCAGGTTTCGGGAGTGACGTACTCCACCACATCTATCCCTCTCCATCTCTCCCTGAACCTCTCTGCCTCTCTCCTCCCCAAGCGCTCACTCCGTGACCAGTCTCTTGCCTCAGTGTCTCCTGACATGCCTGGGGGTTGAATGTGTCGCCAAGAGATGAGGGTGGGGAAAGAACTTGTGACAAAATGAGATCACAGGAGGGGGAGTATGAAGGAAAAGTGTGAGAGTGTGAGAGGGGAGGGTCGGTGAAGAGAGGATAGCGTGTATGCAAGGGAGGGAGAGTATGTGAGAGAGAGTGTGAGAGAGAGAGAGAGGGAGGGACTGAGAGAAAGTGAAAGAGAGAGAGAGACAGGGAAAGACACAGAGAGGTGGACAGAGAAAAGAGAGAGAGACAGAGGGAGAGAGAGGTGGACAGAGAGAGACACAGAGACAGAGACAGAGATTCTGTGTGTGCTCATGATAGACGTACATGAGTGAGAGAGAGAGAAAGAGGCACTATGAGCGTGGAGATTAAATCTCCTGACGAGGCACCCAGATAGACTTTGAATAAAAGAGAAACAAAGGACTGCAGATGCTGGACTCTAGATGAAAACCACGATGATGCTGGAGGAACTCAGCAGGCCAGGCAGCATCCGTGGAGAAAAGCAGGCGGTCAACGTTTCGGGTCAGGACCCTTCTTCAGGACTGAAAATAGGAAAAGGGGAAGCCCAATATATAGGAGGGAAAAGCTGAGCAGGGATAGGTGGACAAAAGAGGGGAGGCGGGGTGGGCACAGGGCGGTGATGGGTAGATACAGGTAAGAGATAGTGATGGGCAGGTGCGGGGGAGGAGGGGAGAGCAGATCCACTGCGGGATGGGTCAAAGGTAAAGAGAGCAAAAAAAGGGAGGTAGAAAAAAAGAGAGGCTGGAAAAGGGAAGAAAAAAAGAGGCATGGGTTGGGGGGAAGGGCGGGGTATCACAAAGTGAGAGAATTCAATGTTCTTTGAATAAATGTATTTCCATCACAAGGACAGGTGGACCACTCTGCAGGTTATCACCAGGTTAACTATGAACGATTGGTTGATATACTTCACTGGGTCTTGTCTGCTGCCTTCAATTTCTCCATCTTTTTGGAAATGATAATTTGGGCTCTCAGTGTCCACGACACAACTGAACTGGAGAAGGACGTCTCTGAGAGCACGGCATGGCACCTCTTTGTTGGGGGAGTGTCTGGTCAGTGGAGGGATCAACAGTCCAAACCCCTAACGCCCCCTTCGGCCCAACTCGTCCATGCCGACCAAGTGGTCTACCTGAGCTGGTCCCGTTTGCCCGTGTTTGGCCCACATCCCTCTGAACCGTTCCTATCTACGTAGCTGTCCGAGTGTCTTTTAAACATTGCAGTTGTACCTGCCTCAACCACTTCTTCGGGCAGCTCGTTCCATATACTATCCACCTTATCTATGCCCTTCATGATTTTATAAACCTCAGCCTCCTACACTCCAGGGAAAACAGTCCCAGCCTGTCCAGCCTCTCCTTATAACTCAAGCCCTCCAGTCCCGTTAACATCCCCATGAATCTTTCCTGCACCCTCTCCAAGTTTAATGACATCCTTGCTATAGCTGGGTGACCAGAACTGCACACAGTGCTCCAAGTGTGGTCTCACCAGTGACTTGTACAACTGCAACATGACGTCCCAACTCCTGGACCCAATGCCCTGCCCGATAAAGGCCAGCGTACCAAACGCCTTCTTCACCGCCCTATCTACCTGAGTTGGCACCTTCAGGGAACTATGTACCTGTACCTCTGGGTCTCTCTGTTCTACAACACTCTCCAGGGCCCTGACATTGACTTTGTAGCTTCACAGCCAGATTGTAACAATGGCAGGGGTTTGTGTGTGGAGCTTCTGACTGTGTCCATGAGATCGTGCCACAGATTCTGGGGATTCCCAGCTCACACTACGATACAGAGACACCAGAGACGGCAGACACTGGAATCCGGAGCAACACACAATCTGCTGGAGGAACTCAAGTGGGTCAGGCAGCATCTGTGGATGGAAATGGACAGTCGCTGTTTTGGATCGAGACCCTTCAACTGAATGAAATGTCGACTGTCCGTTTCCCTCCATCCCAGGGGGAGAGAAAAACTGGGTTAATAGAACATAGAACAGTACAGCACAGTGCAGGCCCTTTGGCCCACCGTGTTGTGCCGTCCTATATAAATCTACTCCAGGATCAATCTAACCCTTCCCTCCTACACAGCCCATAACCCTCCATTTTTCTGACATCCATGGGCCTATCTTTTAAATGTCTTCTAAATAAAAAGAGAATGTGATCAAGGAGAGAGCAAGGAGAGATAAGACCCAAGTTTTAAATTATTTAGATCTCAAAGAACTTGCTGTCCATTTTGTCCTTTCCCAGAAGTGGGTGTTGGTGGCAAAGTCTGTCCATGCGGCCAGTGAGAGGAGAGCCAGCCTGGGGCATCCTCAGTCCGTGGGGGGAAGGTCCAGTGGTGGAGTGGTTGTGGGTTTGGAGACAGGGCAGGTTCCCCCTCCTGAAGGCCGTGACTGAACCGGGTGTGTTGTTATGACAGTCTGGTCATTCCACAGTCACTGTTTACTATCTGGTTTTACTGAATTATTCAGGTGGAACTTTCCCACCAGTCTTCGGGGGATCTGAAGTCACATCTCCAGACCGTTGGTCGACTCCCTGGGTTGTTGGCCCAGTCACACAGCCACTGAGTTAACTGTAAATTGTTCCGTCTCAGGGACAGGGGGTTGGTCAGCATCGCGTGAACAGTTGTCACACCGTTCGCTGGGTACCTGCGCCCTCAATGACCAACCCAACCTTCTGAACGAGGTTCCCAGCTGCTGATGTGGAGTCAGGGCAGACGGTGGAGCTGCCCACTGTGTCCAGGAGACTGTGGGACAGACTCTGGGGAACCCCACCTCACGCCGCGTCACCCCCACCTCACGCCACGTCACCCCCACCTCACGCCGCGTCACCCCCACCTCACGCTGTGTCACCCCCACCTCACACCGAGTCACTCCCACCACGTCACTCCCCTCTCACATGTCACTCTCCCCTTACACCTCGTTACTCCCCTCTCACAGCCCCAGGGTGATGGCAGGGTTTCAGTGGTGGTAATGTCACTGTATGTTTAGGGTAGGTGGTTTGGCCTGTCTCTGGAGATGGCCTGTCTCTGGAGATGGCCTGGTAGGTGGTTTTGATGGTCAATTCTACCTAGGAACAAGGTCCCAGGAACCCAGTGACACAATCTGCTGCATGTCCATCCTGTCGGCCGTGATTCCTGTCTCCTGAAGAGCCCACCAGCACATTCACAGCACCTCCTGGAATAGTCCACCCCAAGTGGTGGTCAAGTATCCTGGCGTGGTCTGGGCTACACCGGAGACTGCAGCTGCTGGAACCTGGAGCAACACAGGAGGCGCTGGAGGAACTCAGCAGGTCAGGCAGCATCTGTGGAGGGAGACAGAGAGTCGACCCTTCATCTGGACTGGACAGACAGAGGGGAGGGAGCCAGGGTGAAGAGGTGGGGGGACGGGGTGGGGCAGGGGATGGGTGGATCCAGGTTGGGGGGGGGGGTGATAGGCAGATGGAGGAAGGGGGAGTGGGAATGGTGACGGAGGCTGGGAGTTGATAGGATAGGGCTGCAGGTGGTGGGATCTGATAGGAGAGGAAGGTGGAACATAGGAGGGAGGTGGGGAGGGGAACCGGTGGGAAGGGTGTGTGGGGGACGGGCAGATGGTTGGGTGGGGGGGAAGAGATAGGGTGATGGGGACCAGGTGGGAGAGAAAAGGGAAGAAGGGACGGGGGGAGCGGTTCCCGGAAGTTTGAGAACTCGACGTTCATGCTGCCAGGTTGGAGACTGCCCAGGGGGAGTATGAGGTGCTCAGCTCCTTACCCCCCACCCTTTTTATACTGGCGATCTCCCCTCCTTCCTTCCAGTCCTGATGAAGGGTCTCGACCTGAAACACCGACCGTCCCTTTCCTTCCACAGGTGCTGCCTGACCTGCTGAGCTCCTCCAGCATCTTTCTGTGATGCTCTGTACCAGCACAGCTACCAGAATGCAGAGGGGGAGACGGGGGTTGGGCACCGGCTACAATGAACTTCTGGTTCTAATTTTCTCGTACAATCCTTGTGTAATTTGTGTTTATGTTTTTCTTCTGAATGTTGCGCCTCCAATGCCCTGTGCCCGATGCTGCAGGTAAGTTTTTCATTGCACCAGTGCACACATGGACGAGCGTCTGACAGTAACCCCGACTTTGACTTGAAGTGGACTGAAGATCAGCAAATGATTTTCAATTCAGGGAAGTGTGAGGTGTTGCATTTTGGGAAGTCAAACCAGGGAGGGGCTTTCACAGTGAACGGTAGGGCCCTGGGGAGTGTTGTTGAACAGAGGGACCTTGGAGTACAGGAACATGGTTCCCTGAAAGTGGTGTCGCAGGTGGACAGGGTGGTGAAGAAGGTGTTTGGCACACTGGCTTTCATCAGTCAGGACATCAGTGTTGGAGCTGGGAGGTGATGTTGCAGTTGTACAAGTCGTTGGTGAGGCCTCATTTGGAGTGTTGTGTTCAGCTTTGGTCGCCCTGCCATTGGGAAGATGCCTTTCAGCTGGAAAAGGTGCAGAGAAGATTTACAAAGACGTTGCCAGGACTGAGTTATAGGGAGAGATTTAACAGGCTGGGACTTTATTCCTTGGAGCGCAGGGGACTGAGGGGGGACCTTATAGAGGTGTATAAACCCACGAGGGGCATCGATAGGGTGAATACACTTAGTCTTTTTCCCAGGGTTGGGGAACCAAGAGGTGCAGCCTCACCAACATATTGTGCAACAGCAACATAACCTCCCAGCTCCCGGACTCAGTGCCCTGTACCTGAGGGCACAGGTTTAAGGTGAGAGGGAAGAGATTTAAAAGGGACTTGAGGGGCAACTTCTTCATCCAGAGGGTGGTCTGTATGTGGAACGAGCTGCCAGAGGAAGTGGGTGAGGCAGATTCATGAACAACATTTAAAAGGCACTTGGACAGGTACATGGATGGGAAGGGTTTAGAGGGATATGGGCCAAACGCATGCAAGTGAGACTAGCTCCAATAGGCAACTTGGTCGGCATGGACTGGTTGGGCCGAAGGGCCTGCTTCCATGCTGTTTTACTCGATGACCATGGTAATCTCAGCCCTACTGTCTGCATAGCAGACCAGGCAGAGAAATCCCCAGAAGGAGACCCCAGAAAACCTCCACAGGAGGCCACGCACTCTGGAGAATGTGTGCGTGTTGGGAGCACCAAGTTGTGCAAAGACAGAGCATTAATCTTCCTGATTCCATGTGAGTGGCGGGAGTGGACAGGGAGGCAGCTGCTCAGGGGGCAACAGCTTGACTCGAGCAGCTTTGTCTGCCTGCCAGTTAATGTCATCTGAAGGCAGTTCTATAACACTGCCAACTCAATGGAGATTAAGTTCTGTTGTCGACTGAACCTCTCAAGCCTGAATCACACACCTTGGTAAAAGACTAACAGCTTTTCTGTGTGACAGTGGCAATTCATTCGCAAAGACAAACCTGGGCCATTTTGCTGAGGTCTATCCCGCTTTCGGTACCCAGTGTAAACATCACCAACAATTTTTTCTGGTCCAGTTAAGTGGACATACAGCCAAGAAGGCACACCAATGCCTCAGAAGGCCAAGGAAATTAGGTATGTCCCTGTGACCGTCACCAATTTTTACCGATGCACCACAGAAAGCATCCTATCTGGATACATCACGGCTTGGTACGGCAACTGCTCTGCCTGAGACCGCAAGAAATGGCAGAGGGTTGTGGACACAGCTCAGCACACCATGGAAACCAGCCTCCCCTCCATGGACTCAGTCTACACTTCTCACTGCCTCAGGAAAGTAGCCGACATAATCAAGGACCCCTCCCACCTCAGTCATTCTCTCCTCTCCCCCCTTCCGTCGGGCAGAAGATACAAAAGCCTGAAAGCACGTACCACCAGACTCAAGGACAGCTTCTATCCCGCTGTTATCAGACTCTTAACAGACCTCACATACACTAAAGATGAACTCTTGATTTCATAATCCACTTCATCATGGCCCTTGCACCTTATTGTCTGCCTGCACTGCACTTTCTCTGTAACTGTAACTCTTTATTCTGCATTCTGTTTCCTTTGTACTCGCTCGATGTACTGATGTATGGAATGATCTGTCTGGATGGCATACAGACAAAACCTTTTCACTGTATCTCGGTACATGTGACAGTAATAAACCAATTCCAATCCAATCACTCTGCAAGCAGGCTCCTTGGGGGAGGAGTAAACCAACACTGTACCTCCCAATCCTCCGACCAGGACACCACCCCCAGTACTGAGGTCCACAGTAGACTCAGTGCACTCAGTGCTTCAAGGATGCGCTCAAAGCCTCTGTGAAGAAATGCCCCATCCCCACCAACCCCTGGGGATCTCTGTTCCACCACCGCTCACCGTGGAGAAGGAATATTGGGGATGGGATTGAGAACCTGGAGCCCGTGCACCGGGAGTTCACAGAGACCCTGTGTAAGCAGCGGAAGGAGCGCACCCCCTCACACACTGCCCACACACCCCGCCAGACATCTCCTGCCCCGTCTGTGGATTGTTCTGTGGTCCCCACATTGGCTTCATTGGCCTCATCAGTCACCTCAGGACCCAGGGTGGGAGTAAGTCCCCCTCGACCCCCGGGGACTGCCTGAGGGGAAGTATAGGTCATAGTCAGAGAGTCATGGAATCATATAGCAGAGAAATAGACCCTTTGGACCACCGTGTTCCTGCCAAGCATCACCTCCCTACCTACACTAACCCCTTTAACCAGCACTCATTCCATACCCTTCTCTGCCTTGGTGATTCAAGCACTGGTCCAGATACTTCAGTGTTCTGGGTCTCTGCCTCACTGCCCCTTGGAGGAGAAACTTTCTCCTCAGATTCCTTTGAACCCTCTGACCCCTCACCGTGACCCGATGTGTTCTGGTTTCAGATTCCTCTGTTATGGGGAAAGGTTTTTCACTATCTACCCTACTTACACCCATCATAACTTTGTACACCTCCGTCAGGTCCCCCTCAGCCTCCTCCACTCCAGGGAGGACAGACCCAGCCTCTCCCGTCTCAAGTACAGGGGTAAGCTTATCGAGGTGTATCAAATCACGAGGGGCACAGATAAGGTGAGAGCACACCTTACCTGAAAGAACGAGAGGGCACAGGTTTAAGGCAAGAAGGGGGAGATTTAATAGGGATCTGAGGGGCAAGTTTTCACCCAGAGGGTGGTCCGTACACAGAACGAGCTGCCAGAGGAAGTGGTTGAGGGAGATACAATAACAACATTTAAAAGACTCTTGGACAGTACATGGATGGGAAGAGTTTAGAGGGACATGGGCCAAATGTGGGCAAATGGGACTAACTTAGATGGGCATCTTGGTTGGTATGGACCGGTTGGGCTGAAGGGCCTGTTTCCGTGCTGTGTGACTCTATAATTTCTCCTCATTACTGAAACACTGCATCCCAGGTGAATCTCCACTGCACCTTCTCCAGGGCAACCACACCCTTCCTGCTGGATGTGAACGGGACTGCACGCAATATTCCAGCTGTGGCCCAACCCATTCCCTAAGAGTCCATCCCAACACCCTCATTCCCATTCCCAACAAGGAATTCACCTTGTTGGGAAGGCGGCTCTGGGTTCAAGCCCCACTCCGGAGGGGACCTCTCCCCCTCAGAGCAGTGCGGGGGAGAGGTCCCACCACCCAGGACACGTCCACCCTCTCAGGTCAACACACGGAATCCCTCAAGGAAGAGCAGGGCAGATCTCCTGGTATCCAGAGGGCAAATTATCACCAGCCAACAGGACTAAGATCTCTTCACGTGCCTGTCGAAAAGCTTCTCGTCATCTGCTGACGTACAGAGAACAAGATGGAGATTACCGTCCAAGCCCCAACCACCGTCTCCCCATCTACATTCTGACAGCAGCAACAGACTTAAGGCAGGACCCTAGGAGCGTTGACGTACAGAGGGATCTTGGGGTCCAAGTCCACAGCTCCCTGAAAGTAGCCAAGCATGGACAGGATGGTAAAGAAGGTGTACGGGATGCTTGCCCTCATCAGTCGGGGTGCTGAGTACAAAAGTTGGGAAGTCATGTATAAAACTTTGGTTAAACTGGTAATTTGGTTTATTATTGTCACATGTACCAAGGTACAGCAAAAAACTTGTCTTGCATACCGTTCCTGCAGATCAATTCATTACAACAGTGCATTGAGGTAGTACAGGGGAAAACAATGCAGAATGCAGAATAAAAGTGTTACAGTTACAGAGAAAGAGCAGTGCAGGTAGACAATAAGGTGCAAGGCCATAATGAGGTTGATTGTAGGTAATGAGGTAGAGTCCATCTTATCGTGCTAGGGAACCATTCAATAGTCTTATAACAGTGGGATGGAAGCTGTCCTTGAGCCCAGTGGTACGTGCTTTCAGGCTTTTGTATCTTCTGCCCGATGGGAGGGGGGAGAAGAGAGGGTTAGAACACATTTGAAGTATTGTGTGCAGTTCTGGTCGCCCCATTACAGGAAGGGTGTGGAGGCTTTGGAGAGGGTGCAGAGGAGGTTTACCAGGATGCTGCCTGGATTAGAGGGCATGAGCTGTAAGGAGAGGTTGGACAAACTTGGGTTGTTTTCTCTGGAGCAGCGGAGGCTGAGGGGAGACCTGATAGAGGTTTATAAGGTTAGGAGAGGCATAAAGAGTCAAAATCTTTTCCCCAGGATGGAATTGTCAAATAGTAGAGGGCACAGGTTTAAGGTGAAAGGGGGAAAGTTTGAAGGAGATGTGTGGGGCAAGTTTTTTTTACACAGAGAGTGGTGGGTGCCCGGAACAGGTTGCCAGAGGTGGGGGTGGAGGCAGATACGATAGAGGGGTTTAAGAGGCTGTTAGACAGACACATAAAGATGCAGGGAATGGAGGGAGATGGACCATGTGCAGGCAGAAGGCATCATGTTCAGTACAGACATTGTGGGCCGAAGGGCCTGTTCCTGAGCAGTACTGTTCTGTGTCCCATGGTTTATGTCCTCCGTTCTCTGTTCTACATTCCAACCCTGTATCCCTCTCCGCAGATGCTGCCTGACCTCCTGGCGATTTCCAGCACTTTCTATTTTCATTGGTGGTGAAACGGTACAATCGGGACCTCGTCGCACTGCTGACTGTGGGAGCTTGCTGTGCGTGCACTGACTGCCATAGCTCCTACCTGGCCGTAGATGGGTGTGTGAGCGCCCCAGTGCTGTGAAGGGTGCAAAATAAATGCAGATCTGCCTTTCTGTCAGGACTCCCAATCCGTTTGGTGGGATCTTCACCTTCCATCCCCGTGCCCAGGCAGTTAAAACAGCTGCAGAGTTAATTGCTTTTGCAGGACCGTAGAGCACACATTCACATGTGCTGGGTACAGATGAGACTCATAAACAGAGCAGATTGATCATCAGTGTGTGTGCACGGCTATGTTCCCTGTTCACTGGAGCTGAAGACCGCTAACTGTCTCGGGGAGAATAAAATTGTCCCATTTATCAAAGGTGGCTCCATTAAACAGGAGTGACGTCCGGCCTGAATCGATGCCTCAGAGAGGACAGGTGCTCACCAACATTCCTGGGGGAGGGAGGGAGGGAGGGAGCAGGTTATTGGAGACAATGAGGTGGTTTTAGTTTTTGTAGAAGGCTGTCAAAGGAATTCATTACTGAGGCAGAGAACCTGTTGTAAACTGAAAGTAAGTCAGGAAGCATTGACAAAACAAGGGGAATGTAGACGTGTGGAGATCTGCACACAGTCCCAACACCCCTCCACATCTCTGTCACCCCCTCCGGCCCCTACACCCCTCCCTGTCTCTGTAACTCCCTCTTGCCCCTACACCCCTCCCTGTCTCTGTAACCCCCTCCGGCCCCTACACCCCTCCCCGTCTATGTAACCCCCTCCGGCCCCTACACCCCTCCCCGTCTCTGTAAGCCCCTCCGGCCCCTACACCCCTCCCCGTCTCTGTAACCCTCTCTGGGCCCTGGTCTGGTGCTGGAAAGTGACCATTACTGGACCCTGGGACATGGTGGGGTTGAGAGTGACAGGTGGTACCTCTGACAATGTGGTATTCCCAGGGTGGTGTGTGTGGGTGTGCGTGCGCCTATGTGTGGGTGTGCACACGCGCGTGAGTGTGTGTGGGTATGTGTGCGCGTGTGGGTGTGTGCATGTGCGCGGGGGTGTGTGCGTGTGGCACCTCGGGCTGTGGCTCTGTGGGCCGTGTTCTTGTCTCCGAGTCAGAATGCCATGTGTTCAAACCCTCAAACCCCCTGCTGCCACAGAACTGCCCCCTCACCCGGTACCAAACCTTCCTATGGGAGTTGACTAAATCTGGGCTCCCACATCGGCAGATCCCATGGGACCTTTGGAAACACCAGAGGAGTCAACGTTCAGCCCTCAAACCACCTCAGCTCCTTGTGGGATCCTGCTGTGCACAAATCACCAGCCCTTCCTCCATTGCCTGTGCAGAGTCTGACCTCGTGCCGGGGATGACGAGCTGCCAGGTACCAATCGTACTCGGCTACAGGGTCGATCCTGAGAGATTCCGGTGCTCGGCACAGAATGGAATCCGTAGGTTGGAGCAGTAGGGGGAGGAGAGATGGTACAGCCCTCTGATACTGTGGCAGTTACTGAGAGATGGCCACCACAATTACACAGAAGCATCATTAACAATCGTCTTCGCAATAAGTTAATGGCTGGAAAGGCAAGGACATTAGCCGCCTCTCTCACCACAGGTGAGTGAGCAGAGATCGATCCGTTAACAGGAATATTGGCTCCTAACTGCCTCCTGTAATCTCCTGTGTTCCAGCAACACTCTGGTCACAGAGAGCGGGACTCTCTGCTCCTCTCTGGGGACCCCTGAACCCTCCTCCAGCCCCTTCTCCCCTGCAGGTCTGAGTTAATGAGGCATCCAGGTGGGTCCATCACCACTATTGTTCTCCACAGTGGACAGGTCCATCACTTTGGAACCACTAGCAGGGGGCAGCGAGCTTCATCAAACCATTGTTGGAACAATCGCTGGTGATCTGGGTCACCTGGCCTCCAATGTGGATCTGGGTCACCAGCCTAAGCACCAACTTGTCAACTGCCCCACCTCCTCGCAACTGGGGATACTTAGGGAGGATGCAGATCCCTGTATCCCAAAGCTGGGGAGATCCCTCAAAGGAGCTAGTTACGAGACCAGGGGCTGGTCATTTAAAGCTGAGGTGTGCAGGAACTTCTCGCAGTGAATATCTGGAATTCTCTGCCCCCAAGGGTGGTGGATTACTGGGGGGATTTAAAGAGGGAAACAGATGTCTGAGAGACCAGGGGATTGAGGGCGATAGGGAATGGGCACAGGAGAGGAGGTGAGATCTGGGGCACATCAGCCATGATCACACTGAATGGTGGGGTAGGCTGGAGGGGCCAAGTGGTTGACCTGATACTATTTTCTTGAGTTCTTGAGTTGAGCCTGGGGGCTAAAGGCATGGCCGTCAACAATGAAGATCGAGAGGCTGGAATTGGAGGAGAACAGGGATTTTGGAAGGTTGTGGAAGAAAGTATCCTGACTGGTTGCATCACGGTCTGGGATGGCAATTCGAATGCGCAGGAACATAAGAAGCTGCAGAGAGTAGTGGACCCAGCTGCAAGACATCACGGGTACATCCCTCCCCACCATCGGGAGTACCTACAGGAGGTGCTGCCTCAAGAAGGCAATATTCGTCACCAAAGATCCCCACCATCCGGGCCGTGCCATCGTCTCACAGCTCCCATCGGGCAGGAGGTACAGAAGCCTGAAGTCCCACACCACCAGGTTCAGGAACCCAAAATCAGAATCAAGTTTATTATCACTGACTGATATATGTCATGAAATTTGTTGATTTGCGGCAGCAGTACAGTGCAAAGACGTAAAATTACTATAAATTATAAAAAGAAATAGTGCAAAAAAAAGAAAAATGAGGTAGTGTTCATGGGTTCATGGACCGTTCAGAAATCTGATGGCGGAGGGGAAGAAGCTGTTCCTGAATCGTTGAGTGTGGGTCTTCAGGCTCCTGTACCTCCTCCCCGATGGTAGTAACGAGAAGACGGCATGTCCCAGGTGGTGATGGACGCTGCCTTCTTGAGGCACCCCCTCTTGAAGATGTCCCCGATGGTGGGGAGGGTTGTGCCCGTGATGGAGCTGGCTGAGTCTACAACCCTCTGCGGCCTCCTGCGATCCTGTGCATTGGAGACTCCATACCAGGCGGTGATGCAACCAGTCAGAATGCTCTCCACTGTACATCTGTAGAAATTTGTAATAGTCTTTGGTGACGTACCAAATCTCCTCAAACTCCTAACAAAGTAGAGCCGCTGGCCTGCCTTCTTCATGATTGCATCACTATGTTGGGCCCAGGGCAGATCATCTGAGATGTTGACGCCCAGGAACTTGAAGCTGCAACTTCAACTTTCCTTCAAACATTTGGTTCTTGAACCAACCGGCACAACCCGAATCACTACCTCAGTACAGCAACACTGACCACTGCTCTACAATGGACTTGGGTTTTTTTTGTTCTAATTATGTTCTTTCTTGAAAAAATTGTGTTTAATTTATGCTTAATAAATGTTTTTCCAGCGAATGCTGCTTATCTGATGCTATGTACCTGTGATTTTGCTGTAAGTAAGTTTTTCATTGCACCTGTGCACACACAGACTTGTGCATCTGACAGTAAACTCCACTTTGACTTTGACTTTGGGGCTGAGATAAGGGGAGGGGAGTGAGTCCAGGAAGGGTTCAGAGACAAGACTCAGTTCTTGCGGAAGGGTTAGTTGTTCTGTTGGGGCCACATCACTTGGTGCACATTGTTACCAGGACGGGAATTCAATAGGACCACGTGTGAGCTGCAAAGAATTGGACATCCACGTATGAAGATCGAGATGAAAGGCCCTGTGACCATCCGTGTCGCCCATCAGAAGATGGTGGAAATGTGGCATCCTCACACCCTTGCCCTTTGAGAGCGGGTCAGCAGAATGACTGCCAGTTATCTCCATAGCAACCACTCACCTCCCGGCCTCTGGCCTCCCCTGAGGCCCGTGTACTGACTCACCCCAGCTCCCAAGTGACTCCCTGGTCTCCATCCTCAGTTGTGACTGAGTCGGTTGATCCTGGCAGAACCCTGCGGCTCACCAACACTTTTCAGGACATCCCACAGAGCTGTGACACCCAGTGAGGGACTTCCCAAGGGATTGTAGGGATCGGGGCAGCCAATCTGTGCACAGCAAGCTCCCGCCAACAGCGACGTACTAGTGCCTCGAGCTCACAGTGCTGTTGTTAGAGGAATGATCACTGATTGGTGGGGAGAACCCCCTGTTGGTCCAAAATAGGAGACCTTTTATACAAACCTGCCAGGGAGACGGGGCTTAGGAATAAAGTTTCAGCAGAAACAGAGCCTCTCCCACCCTGCAATCCCTCAGCATTGTGGTGGAAGGCCAACAGAAATATTTCTATCCAAGTTCCTGGGCTTGGGCTTGAACTTGCAACCTGCAGACCCAGAGGCAAGGGAGAAACACATCTGGCACAGTTGAATCAAAGGGGTCCATACATAACACCAGCACTGGGAGCGAGCGAAGGGGACTTGCTCACTGCTTCTTAACAACTTCAAGGAAATCAATTGGACATTGAGACACCCAGTTCCAAGATGTAATGAAGATCCATTAATCCTACGATATGTTGGCTTTGGTACTGCACATTCCCTGTAACCGTAACACTACATTCTGCACTCTGTTTTCCTTTGTACCACCTCGATGCCCAAAATGATCCATCTGGGTGGCAGGCAGACAAAAGTTTTTCACTGTATCTCGGTACACGTGACAAAAATAAACCAATTCCAATTTGCGAATGGCACCCGGTTTCCCGATCGAAAATCCAAGATTAACATAAAAATGAAGAAGCAGAAAAGAGTCATCGTCAGCCAACACTCACAGGGCACCTGGAAAGTGAATAGTTTCACGTTCCTTGGCTCCATCCATGCCCTGGGACTGCCTGGACTGAAACTCCAAGCTCCCGAAGCATTGTGTCAGCGATATCCCAGGACTGCATCGTCAATCTGAGGCTGATTCTGAGCCACATCAGAAGATACTGGGGTAGGAGACCAAAGGCTGGTCACTGGAGAGGTGTTAAGGAGGAGGGAGAGGTAAAGCAGTTGTAGGAGGGAGCTCTGGAGCTCGGGACCCAGGCAGCACGTCCGACAATGTTGGAGTGACGGGAATTGGGGGAATGATCGAGGTGGGATTGGAGGAGCGCGGAGATCTTCGAAGGTTGTTGGGCTGAAAGAGATGACAGGGATCTCGAGGGGAGAGCTGAGAGGGTTATAGGATTGCAGAGTGTCACCATGGTGATAGGATGGGGCGAGTTTACGCACATTGAATGTGCAAAAGGAAATGTGAAAGAGATGACAGAAGTCAGTATGGGTCACAGACATTCATTTTCCAGGATCTGGGAGTCGTTGGACAGGCCCAGCATTTACCCCTGTCCCTGACTGCTCTGTGAGAAGGAGGGGGTGAGCCGCCCCCTTGAACCACTGTAGTCCGTGTAGGGAAGGGGCTCCCACTGTGCTGTTGGGGAGGGAGCTCCAGGGTTCAGCCCAGTGACGGTGAAGGAACGGTGAGATATTTCCCAGTCAGCGTGGGGTGTGATTGGGAGGGGAACCTGCAGGTGGTGGTGTTCTCCTGCACCCGCTGCCCTTGTCCTGGGTGGGAGAGGTGATGGGTTTGGGAGGTGCTGTTGGAGTAGCCTGGGAGAGTAACCACAGAGAAAATTGAAAGGACAACTCTTGTTCTTGTGGCAATTAGTGGCCCTTAGGGGTTGCTGGTCTGTGTGCTAAGGGAGGGTAGTCAGGTACACCATGTAGTCACCAGGTAGTCAAGTACACCAGGTAGTCACCAGGTAGCCATGAGGGAGTCACCAGGTACAACATGTAGTCGCCAGGTAGTCTGGTACAGCAGGTAGTCACCAGTTAACCAGGTACACCATGTAGTTACCAGGTAGCCAGGTACACGAGGTGGTCACTAGGTAGTAACCAGGTAACCAGGTACTCACCCTGACCACACTAACCAGTTAGACCAAGCGCACTGCTGGACCAGGGACTACAGCAGAGGGAGCCTCAGCACATTAACCGAGCTGGCAGGGCAGACGGAGAGAAAGTCTTCCCACTGGTCAGGGAGTCTGGGACCAGGGGGCAGAGCTGAGAATTAGAAGCTGGGTTCCAGGAGTGACGTTGGGAAACACTTGTCCGTGCAGAGGGTGGGAGGGAATTGGGACTGTCTCCCAGAGACGGCCATCGATGTCGGATGTTCTGGTCACTGTCAACCTTGGATGGAGGAGTTGGGGGAATGCTGGGTGAATGTGAGAGGGCACAGGGCAGCTCCGATCTCACTGGCCTTGCAGGCCGGATGGCCGATGGGAAACGTGGGGCAGCATCTACTCCAGAGTTTGCAGAAGGGTTGGGTCAACAAGCTGCCCATACCTGGGACCAGTCCACCACTGACACTGTTGTACTCTGAGGGTGTTTGGTGTGTGTTGATCGAGCTGAGCACACGGCGTCAACAAACAAGGCAGGGAAGAACAAAGTAATCAATTCATCCTGAAATGCAAGCCCCTAAATCACTGCTCCCTGCAGCAGGACTCTCTCGGAAAAGAAATGCAATCAAACCACTCAAACACCTTCAGCTCTGCACTTCAAAGGTCGGCCTGCCTCCTGCCTCCTTTGTTGGGGGAAAAAAAATCGCACAGCTAAATGAGCTCGAAAGTACTCTGGTTGTGTCTCTGCAACACCTCCCCGTCTTCTGTTCATTTCCCCGCTCCTGGATGGAGTGACCTCGCCACTAATCAGCCCAGCTGGTGAAGATTCCCGCTGGGTTTATAGAACACGGAACAGTACAGCACAGGAACAGGCCCTTCGGCCCACCATGTCTGTGCTGACCACGATGCCGAATTAAACTAAATCCCTTCTGCCTGCACATGGTCCACATCCCTCCATTCCCTGCACATTCACCTGTCTGCCTAACAGCCTCTTAAACCCCTCTATCATATCTGCCTCCACCTCCACCCCTTGCAGCCCGCTCCAGACACCCATCACTCTCTGTGTAAAAAACTTGCCCCACAATCTCCTGTAAACTTTCCCCCTCTCAACTTAAATGCATGTCCTCTGGTACTTAACATCTCTACCGTGGGCAAAAGACTCTCACTGTCTATCTGTGCCTCTCGTAATCTTATAAACCTCTATCAGGTCGCCCCTCGGCCTCCGCTGCTACAGAGAAAACAACCCAAGTTTGTCCAACCTTTCCTTATAGCTCATGCCCTCTAATCCAGGCAGCATCCTGGTGAACCTCTTCTGCACCCTCTCCAAAGCCTCAACATCAATATCAGTCCCAGACCAGCCGTCAGTTGTGGCAGGGCTTACATGCTATAACGGGCTACAAAATGAAGTAGGGCAGCATTGCCAACAACAGTGCATCCCTTCCCAATGAGCTTAACACATTCTATGCACGTTTTGAATAGAAGGGGATTGGTTAGTCACCACCCACCCTGACAGCCTTCAATGCACCTGAACCCGTGGTCACCGCCGAGGACGTAAGATCAGTCTTCTGGGGAGTGAACCCATGGAAAGCATCTGGCCTGGATGGTGTCCCTGGCCATGTTCTCAGATCTTGTGCTGATCAGCTGGCGGGGGTATTTGCAGACATATTTAACCTCTCCCTGCTTCAATATGAGGTTCCCACCTGTTTTAAGAAGACCACTATCATCCCGTACCCAAGAAAAACAAGGTAATATGCCTCATTTACTACCGACTGGTGGCTCTGACATCCACCATCATGAAGTGCTTCGAGATGCTGGTCATCTCCCTGGCCATATACTCATCTCTGGAGCATCTGGACAGTAAAGACACCTATGTTAAACTATTGTTTATTGACTACAGCTCCGCCTTCAATACTATAATTCCAAGAAAACTCATCACCAAACTCAGAGACCTGGGACTCAACACCTCCCTCTGTAACTGGATCCTTGACTTTCTGACCAACAGACCGCAATCAGTGAGGATAGGCAGCAGCATCTCCAGCACAATTATTCTCAACACTGGTGCCCCACAAGGCTGCGTCCTCAGCCCTCTACTCTACTCCCTATATACTCATGACTGCGTGGCCAGATTCCGCTCTAACTCCATCTACAAGTTTGCAGATGATACCACCGTAGTGGGCCGTATCTCAAACAGCAATGAGTCGGAGTACAGGAAGGAGAAAGAGAGACTAGTTGCGTGGTGTCATGACAACAGCCTTTCCCTCAATGTCAACAAAACAAAAGAGCTGGTCGTTGACTTCAGGAAAGGGGTCAGTGTACATGCACCTGTCTACATCAATGGTACTGAGGTCGAGAGGGTTGAGAACTTCAAGTTCCTGGGAATGAATAGCCTGTTCTGGTTCAACCACATAGATGCCACAGCCAAGAAAGCTCACCAGCGCCTTTACTTCCTCAGGAGGCTAAAGAAATTCGACATGTCCCCTTTGACCCTCACCAATTTTTATCGACGCACCTCAGAAAGCATCCTATCTGGATGCATCACAGCTTGGTGTGGCAACTGATCTGCCCAAAACGGCAAGAAATTGCAGAGAGTTGTGGACACAGCTCAGCACGTCACGGAAACCAGCCTTCCCTCAATGGACTCCATCTATACTTCTCACCGTCTCGGTAAAGCAGCCAACATAATCAAAGACCCCACCCACCCGGACATTCTCTCTTCTCCCTCCTCCCATCGGGCAGGAGATACAAGAGCCTGAAAGTACATACCACCGGGCTCAAGGACAGCTTCTATCCCGCTGTTATAAGACTCGTTCCCCAGTACAATAAGATGGACTCTTGACCTCACAACCTACCTTGTTATGACCTTACACCTTATTGTCTGCCTGCACTGCACTCTCTCTGTAGCTGTGACACTTTATTCTGCGTCCTGTTGTTGTTTTCCCTTGTACTACCTCGATGCACTGATGTGATGAAATGATCTGTATGGATGGCATGTTTTTCACTGTACCTCGGTACACACAACAATAATAAACTAATTTAAGTTTAATTTAAGACACCCTTCCTGTAACAGGGCGACCAGACTGCAGACAATACTCCAAGAGCAGCCCATCCGAAGTCGTATAAAGCCACAAGGCAGAGGTACTGTTCTGTCCGCGGGGAGGTCACCCAAACACACAAGGCAGTGGGTTGGTTGTTTCATACCCCCATGGGATCTGGGCATCACCGGCCAGGCCCAGCATTTACCGCCCGTTCCTGACTGCCTCGTGAGGAGGAGGGGGTGAGCCACCCCCTCGAACCACTGCAGTCCGTGTGTGGAAGGGGCTCCCACGGTGCTGTTGGGGAGGGAGCTCCAGGGTTTAGACCCAGTGACGGTGAAGGAACGGCGAGATATTTCCCAGTCAGGATCATCGAGCACAGAACAGAGAACCAGGGCCTTTGGCCCACCATGTCCATGCCGACCCTTTCCCCATCTACACTAATCCCAGTTGCCTTGTCTATTTAAGTGTCTCTTAAATGCAGTGACTGTACCTGCTTCCACCCTTCCCACCCCCCTCCCACCCCCCCACCCCGGCAGCTCATTCCAGGTATCACCCACTCTCTGTGTAAAACAACTTACCCCTCAGATCCCCTTTTAAAATTCCTTCCTCTCACCTTAAACCCACACCCTCTTGTTTTGAGACCCTTTCCATGGGGAAAAGATTTTGACTGTATCTATGCCTAATCTTATACACCTCTGTCAGCTCTCCCCTCAGCCTCCTTCGCTCTAGGGAGAGCAGTCCCAGCCTGTCGGAGCTCTCCCCATAACTGAAGTCCTCCAATCCAGGCACCATCCTGGTGAACCTCCTCTGCACCCTCCCCAGTGCACCCACACCCTTCCTGCATTGAGGTGACCAGAACTGCACGCAGTGCTCCGTGTGCGGCCTGACCGGTGTTTTGTAAAGCTGCAACATAACGTCCCAACCCTTATACTCCACACCCTGACCTTTGAAGGCAAACTTGCCGCACACCTTCTCCACCGCACTATGTTCCTGTGTGGCCACTTTCAGGGAACTATGGACTTGGACTCCTCAGTCTCTCTGTTCATCAACAGTCCACAGAGCCCGACCAGTCACTGTATATATCCTACCCCACTTCCCAAAATACATCACCTCACACCTGTCAGGATTACATTCCATCTGCCGATGCTCCGTCTGACTTTCCCACTGCCCAATATCCAGCTGTAGCCTGAGACGACCTTCCTCATGTCCACAGCACCACCAACGTACGTGTCATCTGCAAACGTACTGATCACTCCTCCTACATTCACATCCAAGTCATTAATGTGCATCTCAAACATGGACTCTGACCTCACAATCTACTGTGTTGTGACCTTGCACCTTATTGCACTGCACTTTCTCTGTAGCTGTGACACTTTACTCTGTATTATTATTGTTTTTACCTGTACTACATCAATGCACCCTGTACTAACTCAATGTAACTGCACTGTGTAATGAATTGACCTGTACGATCAGTATGCAAGACAAGTTTTTCACTGTACCTCGGTACAAGTGACAATAATAAACCAATACCAAGACCAAAGGACTCCCGCACCAATCCCTGCGGAACACCGCTGGTCACAGGCTTCCAATCAGAGGAACAACCTCCCACCACACCCTCTGCCTCCTGTAACCAAGCCAATTTTGGATCCTATGAGCTGGCTCACTTTGGATCCCAGGTGCCTTTTCCTTCTGGACCAGCCCATCGTGCAGGACCTTGTCAAATGCCTTATTAAAGTCTATATAGACAATGTCCCCCAGAAATCTTCTTAGTTGTTACCTCCTCAAAAAACTCAATCAAATGAGTGAGGCAGGATTTTCCCTCCACAAATTCACACTGACTAACCCTGACCAGTCCTACCTTTCAAATGTACATAAATCCCACCCCTCAGCATTTTGCCTTCATTAGTCAAGGCACTGAGTTCAAGAGTCGGGAAGTTACATTGCAGCTTTATCAAACTCTGGTTAGGCTGCATCTAGAGTATTGCACTCAGTTCTGGTCGCCCTGTTACAGGAAGGATGTGGAGGCTTTGGAGAGGGTGCAGAAGAGGTTCACCTGGATTAGAGGGCATCTGAGGAGAGGTTGGACAAACTTGGGTTGTTTTCTCTGGAGTTGTAGAGGCTGAAGGGAGACCTGATACAGGTTTATATGGACAACTGGTATCTTTATTCCAGGGTCAGAAAGTCTAATACTCGAGGACATGCATTTAAGGTGAGAGGGGGAAAGTTTAAAGGAGATGTGTGGGGCAGGTTTTTTTTACACACAGAGCGGTGGGTGCCTGGAACGGGCTGCCAGGGGTGGGGGTGGAGGCAGATACGATAGAGGGGTTTAAGAGACTCTCAGATAGACACATGAATGTGCAGGGAATGGAGGGGTAGGGACAGCGTGTAGGCAGAAGAGATTAGCTTAGTTGGGCATTTGATTGCTAATTTAATTAGTGGGGCACAACATGGTGGGCCGAAGGGCCTGTTCCTGTGCTGGACTGTTCTATGTTCTGTCTTCTATTTTCCCCAAGTTTCCCCCACCACTGACATCAGACTGTGATTACCTGGTCCACATTTCCCTCTAGTGCTGAGCTACAGTATTGCAGCCACTTCCGTCTGGCCATTTCATAACACTGGAGGCCATTTGGCCCACCAGGTCCATACTGGCTTCCAACGGAGCTATCCGGTCAGTTCTATTCCCCCCTCTCCCGATTTCCCTGTGGCCCTGCAACTTATTGTCTCTCCCCCTCACGTTCCCACCAACTCCCCCCAAATTCTCTCACTCTCTCTCTCTCTCTCTCTCTCTCTCCACCTCCCCATTAAAACCCATCTGCTATTCACCTTAACTCCTCCCTTTGGGGTTGAGTTCTGCATTCCCCTCTCTTCTCTGGAGAAAGTTTCTCCCAAAGTCCCGAACAAGTAGTTTGACCAAATACTCCTTGAGTATTGTGTGCAGTTCTGGTTGCCCAGCTATAGGAAGGATGTGATTAAGCAGGAAAGGTGCAGAACAGATTCATGAGGATGTTGCCGGGACCGGAGGGCTTGAGTTATAAGGAGATGCTGGATAGACAGATTGTTTTCCTTGGAGCAAAGGAGGCTGAGGGGTGACTGCATTGTAACAGCACTGTGTAATGAATTGGTCTGTATGATCGGTATGCAAGACACGTTTTTCACTGTACCTTGGCACAAGTGACAATAATAAACCAATACCAATACCTTATAGAGGTTTATAAAATCATGAGGGGCATCGATAAGGTGGACGGTCACACTCTTTTCCCCAGGGTAGGGGAGTCCAAAACTAGAGGGCACAGGTTTAAAGTGAGAGGGGAAAGGTTTAAAGGGGACTTGAGGGGCAACTTTTTCACCCAGAGGGTGGTGGGTATGTGGAACGAGCTGCCAGAGGAAATGGTTGAGGCAGGTACATTAACAACATTTAAAAGACACTTGGACAGGTACATGGATAGGAACGGTTTAGAGGGATATGGGCCAAACACGGACAAGTGGGACTGGCTTGATTAGACATTTTGGTCAACATGGACCAGTTGGGCCGAAGATCCTGTTTCTGTGCTGTATGACTCTATGACTCCGTTGATCCATGACTGTCTGAGAGAGGGGTGCCTTCAGAAGGGAGAAGGGGAGATGCTTCCTCAGGGTGTCCAGGAGAGGGGCAAGTGTGGGTTCCTTGTGTGGACCCCCCTTGTGTTCCCCGTCCTCCTCCCCCCACAGGGAAACCGGCAGCAAGTGAACCACTGATACGCGCAGAGAGTACAGTCAGACAGAGGGAAAGGTTCACGAATGTCTTCAGAGCCTTGAAGAAATCCCACCGACCCCTGGGGATCTCTGTCCCACCACCGCTCACCGTGGAGAAGGAACATTGGGGATGGGATTAAGAACCTGGAGCCCGTGCACCGAGAGCTCACAGAGACCCTGAGTAAGCGGCGGAAGGAGCGCACCCCCTCACACACTGCCCACACACCTCGTCAGACACCTCCTGCCCCGTCTGTGGTTCCCACATCGGTCTCATCAGGCACCTCAGGACTGGAGGGGAGGGTCACCCTCGACCCCCACGGACTGCAGAGACCTTGGACCATTCAGTGACCACCTTAACTCCGAGACCCCCAGACCCAACCACAATCTGAAGAGGTCAGCAGCCCCAACCTGGGGCAGATCTCCTCAACACATCCATGTCCAACCGTCTCAGCACCAAGCAGCCATCAAGCCCACGCGCTCCCTGGACCCTCCACCGACCGTGACACCGGCTCTTCCCCCCACCCCTCACCCTCAGAAACGAAGGCCCCTCCCCAGCTCATTCCTACCTTTCAGGTCGAGGTTGCGGGCTCCGTTGGAATGCTGGGTGACGGTTCGGGAGTCGATCTTCAGGGTGTGGATATTATTGGAGTCTCGGGACACCATCACGTTGTGCCACTGGTTGTCATTGACGGGCTTGTCAGAGTTGCCCTTCATCAGGGAGGGTCCGTTGCCCAGATCGAACACATAGTGTAGGTACCTGTTCACAAGGCACCAGGTTAGGCCATGTTCTACCTCCACACTACACCCAGTGCTCCCTGCCCCCCCACCCAACCTCCATCTTTGACCAACATCTGTGACAGCAGAGGGGAACTCACCGGGAAAGATTCAACCCAACTTCAGAGGCTGACACATTGAGTGTAAGAGTTGGGAGGTCATGTTGCAGCTGGACAGGACATTGGTCAGGTCACACTTGGAGTATTGAGGAAGTTCTGGTCACCACACTACAGGACGGGTGTGGTAGCAATGGAGAGGGTGCAGAGGAGATTCACCAGGGTGTTGCCTGGAATGGAGGGCTGTGGTTATAGGGAGAGGTTGGATCCGCTGGGTTTGTTCTCACTGGGACAAGGGAAGCTGAGGGGTGACCTTAGCGAGGTTTATAACATTATGAGAGGCACAGATAGGGGAGGTAGTCAGAGTCATTTCCCCAGGGTAGGGGAGTCCAGAACAGGTTTAAGGTGAGGGGGGAGAAGTTTAAAGGGGACCTGAAGGGCAAATTCTCCACCCAGAGGGTGGCCATTATACAGAACGAGCTGCCAGAGGAGGTGGTTGAGGCAGGTACATTAACAACATTTAAAAGACACTTGGACAGGTCCACGGATGGGAAAAGAGGGATATGGGCCAAATGCGGGAAAATGGGACTGGCTTAGACGGGATTTTGGTTGACACGGACCAGTTGGACAGCAGGTCCTGTTTCTGTGCTGTAGGACTCTGTGACACCAAGTCCTATCGGGAAGAAAAATACTCGGAGAAGGGGATCAGGTGTAATATATCCAAGTTCACCGATCAGACAAAGCTGGTCAGCAGCGTGGGCTGTGAGGAGGTTGTAGAGGGGCTTCAGGGGGATGTAGAAAGGCTAAAGGGTGAAGCCAAGGTGAATAGAATACAGTGTGGAAGACGTGTCTGTCCACAGCCTCCTCTACTGCCACGTCGAGGCCAGATGCAGGTTGGAGGAACAACACCTCATATTCTACCTTGGTTGTCTCCAACCTGATGGCCTCAACATCAATTTCTCTGTGTTCTGGTAAACCCCCCCCCCCCCCCGCTCCCCTTTTTTTTGTCCTCTCTCCTCCCCCTTCCCTTCCCTCATTCCTATGGCCCCCTCATCCCTTCTCTTTCCCCTCCCTCGTCCTCATGACCTGCCCATTTATTCCCCACCTCCTTCCATGATCCACTCTCCTCTCCTACCGGATTCCTTCTTCTTCAGCCCTTTGCCTCTATCTATCACCTCTCAGCTTCTTACATCTCCCCCCTCCCCACCCGCCCACCTTCCCCCTCTCACCTGGCCTCACCTACCAGCCTGTGCTCCTCCCCCTCCCCCCACCTTCTTATTCTGGCTTCTGCCCTCTTCCTTCCCAGTCCTGATGAAAGGTCTCGACCCGAAATGTTTACTGTTTATTTCCCTCCATGGATGCTGCCTGACCTGCTGAGTTCCTCCAGCATTTTGTGTGTTGCTCCAGATTCCAGCATCTGCAGAATCTCCTGTGTCTCCACCTCCCTCCATCCCCCGAACATCCATGTGTCTGTCTAACAGCCTCTTAAACCCCTCCATCGTATCTGCCTCCACCCCCACCCCTGGCAGCGTGTTCCAGGCACCCACCGCTCTCTGTGTAAAAAACCTGCCCCACACATCTCCTTTAAACTTTCCCCCCTCACCTTAAATGCATGTCCTCGAGCATTTGATATTTCTACCCTGAGAAACAGATTCTGACTGTCCACCCTATCGATGCTTCTCATCATTTTATAAACTTCTCTCGGCCTCTGACACCCCAGAGAAAACAACCCAAGCTGTACGACTCTTTCAGTGACTGAGACCGTCAGAGGGCGAGAACCCAATGGGCCAACTGAACAAATGTCTGCCCGCAACCCCCCCCACCCCCCGAGACTTGTGCCGATGTGGGGAAACCACCTCCCCTGACCAGCCCTGTCTCATGGAGATCCCTCCCCTCACTACACCGATAGTGTGGGCTCATTCTCCAACAGAGGACAACCCCGTCAGCTCAGGAAGGGACGTACTGAAGCTTGGTTGCACAAGCTGTACTGGGAAGAGCCAGCCACAGCGGCCTCAGCCAGGAGAGAGCAGGGTGAGGTGTGGAACACAACCCACCCTTTGACTAGCTCCACCACAATGAAGTCATTGCCGTCCCCACTGTTGTACAAGATCAACCCATCGATCGCCGTGGTCTTGAACTGGAAGAAGAGGTGCATGGAGGTGTATGCCTGGAGAGTGGCCAACGCCAGGTAACTGGACTTGGCCTTGAACGTCACGGGGTCTGCGATGATGTCGCGCATTCCAAAGAAGGCGTTGAGCTCACAGTAGCTGATGTCGCCATTCTTGCACAGGTCGATGTAGTGCATCCCATTGAAGCTGAGGCTCTGCAAGTGCCCAATGAAGTTGGAGGGGACGATGGAGATGAAGCGTTTCTCTGTCATGATGCCCGTCTCAATGTTGTGGAACTCCAGCCTGGTGTGATCTCCAGCCATCTGCCCTGGAGAGAACAAAGCAAGACCTTCGGGCAAAGCAGTGGGCAACAATGTCATAGACAACTGCCCCAAACCACCCAAACCTCCCCAAAACCTTCTCAAACGGTTGGCAGGGGGATGGGAACCCAAGTGCTAGGTCAGAGGATGGGGCAGTTGGTGTACAGGTTGATGCAGCGTGTAGAGGAAGGATAGGCAGTTGATTTGGCAAAATTGCAGTCAGCTGGTGGGTTGAAGTGTCTATTTTAATGCGAGAAGTATCAGGAACAAGGGTGATAGAGCATGGGGCAGTGCTTGGAACTATGACGTGGTGGTCATTAGAGAGATTTGGCTGTCACAAGGGCAGGAATAGCTGCTGGATGTTCTGGGGCTTCTATATTTCAAAAGGGACAGTGAGGGAGGTAAAAGAGGTTGGGGAGTGGCTTTGCTAATCAGGGATAGTATCACAGCTGCAGAAAGGGAAGACGTCCTGGAGGGATTGTCCACTGAGTCAGTGTGGGTGGAAGTCAGAAACAGGAAGGGAGCGATCACTCTATTGGGAGTATTCTACAAACCACCTCACCCCCAATTGCAGCAGAGACACTGAGGAGTAGATCGGGAGGCAGATTTTGGAGAGGTGCAAAAATAACAGGGTTGTCGTCATGGGTGATTTCAACTTCCCTAATATTGATTGGCACCTCCTTAGTGCAAAAGGTTTGAATGGGGTGGAATTTGTTCGGTGTGTCCAGGAAGGATTCCTGACACAGTATGTGGACAGGCCGACTGGAAGAGAGGCCATTCTGGATCTGGTACGAAGCAATGAACCTGGTCGAGTGTTAGATCTCTTGGTGTGTGAGCATTTCAGAGACAGTGACTACAACTCCCTGACCTTTACCCTTGCCTTGGAGAGGGATAGGAGCAGACGGTATGGGAAAGTATTTAATTGGGGGAAGGGGAAATATGATGCCATTCAGCAGGAACTTGGGAGTGTAAGTTGGGAGCAGATGCACTCAGGGAAATGCACAATGGAAATGTGGAGGTTGTTTAACTTGCATGGGGTTCTGGATAGGTTTGTCCCACTGAAGCAGGAAAAGGATGGTAGGGTGAAGGAACGATGGTTGACAAGAGATGTGAAACATAGAACACTACAGCACACTACAGACCCTTTGGCCCACAATGTTGTGCCGACATTTTATCCTGCTCTAAGATCTATCTAACCCTTCCCTCCCAAATAGTCCTCCATTTCTCTATCATTCATGTGTCTACCTAAGAGTCTCTTAAATGTCCCTAATGTACCTGCCCCACAACCTCTGCCAGCAGTGCGTTCCACGCACCCACCACTCTCTGTGTAAAAAAGTACCCCTGACATCCCCCTTATACCTTCCTCCAATCACCTTAAAATTATGTCCCCTCGTGTTAGCCATTGTCACCCTGGCAAAAAAGTCTCTGACTGTCCACTCAATCTATGCCTCTTCTCATCTTGTACACCTCTATCAAGTCCCCTCTCATCCTCCTCCTCTCCAAAGAGAAAAGGCCTAGCTCACTCAACCTATCCTCATAAGACACGCTCTCCAATCCAGGCAACATCCTGGTAAATCTCCTCTGCACCCTCTCTAAAGCTTCCACATCCTTCCTATAATGAGGCAACCAGAACTGAACACAATACTCCAAGTGTGGTCTGACCAGAGTTCTATCGAGCTGCAACATTACCTTGCGGCTCTTGAACTCAATCCCCTGACTAATGAACACCAACACTCCATACGCCTTCTTAACAACCCTATCGACCTGCGTGGCAACTTTGAGGGATCTATGGACGTGGACCCCAAGATCCCTCTGTTCCTCCGCATTGCTAAGAATCCTGCCATTAACCTTGTATTCTGCCTTCAAATTTAACCTTCCAAAGTGAATCACTTCAACTTTTCCGGGTTGAACTCCATCTGCCACTTCTTAGCCCAGCGCTGCATCCTATCAATGTCCCTCTGTAACCCTCAAAAACCTTCGACACTATCCACAACACCACTAACCTTCGTGTCATCTGCAAACTTGCTAACCTACCCCTCTACTTCCTCATCCAAGTCATTTATAAAAATTACAAAGAGCAGGGGTCCCAGAACAGATCCCTGTGGAACACCACTGGTCACTGACCTCCAGGCAGAATACACTTCATCTAAAACCACCCTCTGCCTTCTATGGGTGAGCCAATTCTGAATCCACACAGCCAAGTTTCCCTGGATCCCATGCCTCCTGACTTTCTGAATAAGCCTTCCATGAGGAACCTTATCAAACACCTTACTAAAATCCATGTACACCACACCCACTGCTCGACCTTCATCAATGTGCTTTGTCACATCCTCAAAGAATTCAGTCAGGCTCGTGAGGCACGACCTGCCCCTCACAAAGCTATGCTGACTGTCCCTAATCAGCCTCTGCTTCTCTAAATGCCCATAAATCCTGTCTCTAAGAATCTTCTCCAGTAATTTGCCCACCACTGAAGTAAGACTCACTGGTCTGTAATTCCCAGGGTTATCCCTACTCCCTTTCTTGAACAAAGGAACAACATTTGCCACCCTCCAATCATCTGGCACTACTCCTGTGGCCAGTGACGATGCAAAGATCATTGCCAAAGGTGCAGCAATCTCTTCCCTCGCTTCCCGTAATAACCTTGGAAATATCCCATCCGGCCCCAGTGCCTTATCTATCTTAATGTTTTTCAAAAGTTCCAGCACATCCCCTTTCCTCACGTCGACATGTCCTGGCGCATCAGCCTGTCGTACGCCATCCTCACACACATCAAGCAAAGTATTCATTAAGGACCTCCCCTACCTCTTCCGACTCCAGGCACATGTTTCCTCTTTTATCCCTGATCGGTCCTACCCTCACTCTAGTCATCCTCCTATTCTTCACATACGTGTGAACGCCTTGGGGTTTTCCTTGATCCTACTCGCCAAGGACCTCATGCCCCCTTCTAGCTCTCCCAAGTCCATTCTTAAGCTCCCTCCTGGCTACCTTGCCACTCTCCAGAGCCCTGTCTGATCCATGCTTTCTAAACCTCAGGTAAGCTTCTTTCTTCCTCTTGACAAGATATTCTACATCTCGTGTCAACCACGGTTCCTTCACTCTACCATCCTTACCCTGCCTCAACGGGACAAACCTCTGAGGTCGGGGCTCACCGTGTGTGCCGACTGGGCTGCCAATTCCTTACCCTGCCTCAACAGGACAAACCTCCGAGGTCGGGGCTCACCGTGTGTGCCGACTGGGCTGCCAATTCCTTACCCTGCCTCAACAGGACAAACCTCCGAGGTTGGGGCTCACCGTGTGTGCCAACTGGGCTGCCAATTCCATTCCCATTAATCCTACGCTCAGGGAAATTCACAGCGGCCAATTAACCCACTGATCCTGCACATCGTTGGGATGTGAGGGAAACCCACGCGGTCACAGGGAGAACGTGCAAACTCCACACAGACAGCGCCAGAGGTCGGGATCGAACCCAGGTTTCTGGAGGTGGGAGGCAGCGGCTCTAACTTCGCCGCCCTGGATACCTTGGGAAAGTAAAACAGCAGACGGAGGAGATGTGGACGGGCTGGTGAACGGGGAGATAGGGGGGCGTCACAGGGTCATGCAGCATTGAAACAGGCCCTTTGGCCCAACCCATCCATGCTGACCAAGTTGTCTATTCCAGATAGTCCCATTTGCCCGCGTTTGGCCCATATCCCTCCAAACCTTTTCTATCCATGAACCTGTCCAAGTGTCATTTAAACTCTGTAATTATACCTGCCTCAACCACTTCCTCTGGTAGCTCGTTCCACAAAGACATTCAGACATGTCCATGGATGGGAAAGGTTTAGAGGGATATGGGCCAAACGTGGGCAAATGGGACTGGCTCAGATGGACATCTTGGTCAGCATGGACCAGTTGGGCCGAAGGGCCTGATTCTGTGCTGTGTGACTCTGTAACTATGACAGATAGGTGGGGCAGGCTTGAGGGGCCGAGTGGCCTCCCCCTGCTCCCACACTCGTGGTCCTTTGCTTCAGTTCCCTCCCTCTCACTTGGCAGAAACTTTCTTCAGTCTCCGGAGCAGAGACACAGGATCACTGACCAGGGAAGAACCAGTGGTCCAACGCTGCCCTCTCGTGGCCATGCACCAACTGCAGCTGGTCCAGGGATTCTGCAGCAAGTCCATCTGCACTGGCATTGCAGGGGCTGGGAGGGGGGTGTGGGGGCGGGGTGAGAGAGAGACGGGGAGGGGTGTAGGGGCCGGAGGGGGTCACAGAGACGGGGAGGGGTGTAGGGGCTGGAGGGGGTTACAGAGACGGGGAGGGGTGTAGGGGCTGGAGGGGGGTTACAGAGACGGGGAGGGGTGTAGGGGCTGGAGGGGGTTACAGAGACGGGGAGGGGTGTAGGGGCCGGAAGGCTTTATACATATATTGTCAGTGATGGGATGTCCGGGTAGAAGTAGTTGAAGGGATGGGGAAAGATGTCGTGGTTGGTGGGAGATGGAAAGGAACAAGTTATCTTGTTGGAACAGCCTGAGGTCACCTATAGACCCAAACCGGGTACGGACGGTCTGGAGTCACATATAGACCCAGGCCGGGTACGGACAGTCTGGAGTTACATATAGACCCAGACCGGGTACGGACGGTCTGGAGTCACATATAGACCCAGGCCGGGTATGGACGGTCTGGAGTCACACATAGACCCAGACCGGGTAAGGGTTTCTGCTGAGCCGTAGTGTGAGGAGGTGGAGTTGGGGTACAGACCACAGACGTAATGTAATGTGGAACGGTGACTGACACCCAGAACAGAGTCACACAGCACGGAAACAGGTCCTTCAGCCCAACTGGTCCATGCCGACCAAGATGCCCATCTGAGCTAGTGCCATCTGCCCGTGTTTGACCTATCTCTCTAAACCTTTCCTATCCATGGACCTGTCCAAGTGTCTTTTAAACACTGTAATTGTACCTGCCTCACCCACTTCCTCTGGCAGCTCGTTCCATATGTGGACCACCCTCTGGGTAACAAACTTACCCCTCAGGTCCCCTTTGAATCTCTCCCCTCAAGCCTGTGCCCTCTAGTTTTGGACCACCCTACCCTGGGGAAGAGACGGCAACCATCCACCTTATCTGTTCCCCTCTGTATGGTGACAGAAGTCCTTGATCTGTGGCGTTGATGTATGAAGAGGTCTGAAACAAGTCACTGAAGGCCAACATGCAAGGGACGCAAGTGATTCAGGAGGCCAAGTGGTCCGTTGGTGTTCACCATGAGAGGACTTGATCACAGGAGTAAAGACATCTTATGCAATTATACGGAGCCTTTGGTGAGACCACCCCTGGAGTATCGTGGGTGGTTCTGGTCACCTTACCTCAGAGAGGAGAGACTTGCCACAGAGGGCGTGCGGTGAAGATTCACCAGATGGGTTCCAGGGACGGTGGGCTTGATGTACAAGGATGGACTGAGCACACTGGGACCGTGTTTCTGAGTTTGGAAGAACAAGCGGGAATCTGATTGGATCTGACAGAATTCTGACAGGGCTCCGCAGACTGGATGCAGGGAGGATGTTCCCCAGCTGAGGATTTCAGACCAGGGGTCCCAGTCTCAGAATGAGGGGTCCGCTATTTAGGACTGAGATGGAGAGACGCTTCTTTACTCAGGGGATGCTGAATCGATGGGAGATCTCTGTTCCAGAGGGTGGTGGGGCTCAGTCACTGAGTTCATTCAGAACAGGACACCCCTGGCTAATGTTCTGCCCTTCCCACTGTGAAAGTTTATAAAATTAGGACAGGCATCAATGCAGTAGACAGTCAGAGTCTCTTCCCAGGGTAGGAATGTCAGGTACTTGGGAACACGCATTTAAGGTGAGGGGGGAAAGTTTAAAGGAGATGTGTGGGGCAAGTTTTTATTACACAGAGAGCGGTGGGTGCCTGGAACGGGTTGCCAGGGGTGGGGGTGGAGGCAGATGCAATAGAGGGGTTTAAGAGGCTGTTAGACAGACACATGGATGTGCAGGGAATGGAGGGAGATGGACCATGTGCAGGCAGAAGGGATTTGGTTTAATTCAGCATCATGTTCAGCACAGACACGGTGGGCTGAAGGGCCTGTTCCTGTGCTGTACTGTTCCGTGTTCTGTGTCCTATGTCTGTCCTATGTCCTATAGGTGGACAGATTTCTGGATGCGATCGAGGTTCAGAGGGCAGGAAAGTGGTGCTGAGGTCGAGGATTAGCCACGAATGGGGCAGCATGTGGAGGGCTGAGTGGCCTCTCGTGCCCCAGCCTACCTTCCACGGTGATGTTGTCCACAGACAGCTGCAGGCCCTTCCCTCGGCGGACAACACGGACGCTGTGCCACTCGTTGTCGTTCACCTTCTGCCCCGCGTACAGCGTCTCGGGCCCTTTGCCTGCGTCACAAGGTGGGGGGAAGAGGCGTTAGAGCTAAAGCGCGACCCCGCTGGCTCGCGCACACGCAGACCGGAGCGCGCTGGAGGGGGAGTGGGGGAACACGGGCCAACTGCCCGCCGCTCAGGAGGTCACTCCCGCTCCCCAGACCGGCCGTCGATCTCCTTCCATTTTGTCCAGCCGGGAATGGGAGACGTGACACCCACACGCTGCCCACTCTTGGCTGTAGGGAGGACCTCCTGCGGTCCACTCAGTGGGACATCCCCCACAATCACCCCCCCGCTTCATCACACCTCAAGTTCTCTTCAACAACAATGTCTCTTGAAACTATGTACTTCTTTTGTTTGCTTCTCTCGGCCCCCCCACCCCCCCCCACCCATCGGGGGCCACCCCTGGTGGGATCAAACCCTGTAACAGCCGGCATTTGGCTTCCGATCCCTGGATGTTTTATAAATAAAGAGAGTAACTTTCCCTGGGTAGATCGGGCAACGCAAACATCGCAGCAACGTGCAGGATGCTGGAGGAGCTCAGTGGGACGGGCAGCATCTGTGGATGGAAATGGATGGTTCAGTCCAGTCTAGGTGAAGGGTCTCGACTGTCCATTTCCCTCCACAGACGCTGCCTGACCTGTTGAGTTCTTCCAGCAGATTGTCTGTTGCTCTAGATTCCAGTGTCTGCAGTCTCTCGTGTCTTGGTGGATGGTCGAGGTCAAGTTCCTGGTTTGAAAAGGAGTCATTGGTTCATACAGCACGGATCCATATTGACCCAGATTCCCATCCAAGCCAGTCCTACTTACCCACGTTTGGCCCATATCCCTCCAAACCTTTCCCCTCCATGGACCTGTCCAAGTCCCTTTTCGATGTTGTTAATGTACCCACCTCAACCACTTCCTCAGGCAGCTCGTTCCACATACCCACCACCCTCAACGTGAAGAAATTACCCCTCAGGTTCCTATTAAATCTCTCCCCTCCCACCTTAAACCTGTGCCCTCTAGTTCTCGATTCCCCAACCCTGGGAAAAAGGGATATATTTAAACATTTCCACTCTTTAAAGCCACTCTTCAACACAACATCTTCTGCAGAGCCTCTCCACCCCGCGCCACACCCTCTTGTTTGCTTCCTGCCTCCAATATAGTCAATCCTGTGTGTTGTGCTGAGACCAATCTCCCACTGTGTGGTGAGTTGGCAGCGGTAATGTCTGGGAGAGATCCCCCAAACTCCGTCTCCACACAACCCTCCGGAACCCCTGGAGGGACATGAACCAACATCAGTGACCTGTCCCAGACTGACCTCCCCAGCACTGAGACCCTGGTCACACCCCGTCAACTGCACTGGGTAGGACAAGTCACTCACCATCCCCACCCCACCCCCCCACACCAGACTCCCAGAGTAGACCCTCTGTCCCGAGCTCTGTCACCGGGGCGGGCAGAGGGAAAGGTTCAAGGATGTGCTCAAAGCCTCTGTGAAGAAGTGCCCCGTCCCCACCGACCCCTGGGGATCTCTCTCCTGCCACCTCTCACCGTGGAGAAGGAACGTTGGGGATGGGGTTGAGCACCTGGAGCCCGTGCACTGGGAGCTCACAGAGACCCTGTGTAAGCAGCAAAAGGAGCGCACCCCCTCACACACCTCCTGCCCCGTCTGTGGTCCCCACATCGGCCTCATCAGTCACCTCAGGACCCACAGAGCAAGACCCCCAGGTACTGCCTGAGGAGAGGACAGACCCACGGGTACTTACTCCCCGAGGGACCGTCCCACTCTATCAGGAGCAAGTGTCCAATCCAGGCCCAAGTTTTACCCCTGGTGGTTGCGTTGCTGAGCTGGTAACCTGGAGGTCGGGGCCATCATCCAGAGCTGTGAGTTCAAGTCCCAGTTAGGGATTTAAATTCAAGTGACTGACAACCTTCAGCCTTGGTAATGATGAGTGTAAACTATGGGACTGTTCACGCGAAACCCTCTCCCTTCACTGGAACCCGACAATAGAACAGCACAGCACAGGAACAGGCCCTTCGGCCCACCGTGTCTGTGCTGAACACGATGACAAATTAAACAAAATCCCTTTTGCCTGCACACGGTCCATCTCCCTCCATTCCCTGCACATTCACGTGTCTGTCTAACAGTCTCTTAAACACCTCCGTCGTATCTGCCTCCACCCCCACCCCTGGCAGCCCGTTCCAGGTACCCACCACTCTCTGTGTAAAAAACCTGCCCCACACATCTCCTTTAAAGTTTCCCCCTCTCACCTTCAAACTATGCCCTCTGGTATTAGATATTTCCACCTTTGGAAAAGGACTCTGCCTGTCTACTCTGTCTGTGCCTCTCATAGTTTTATAAACTCCCCTCAGCCTCCATCGCTCCAGAGAGAACAACCCAAGTTTGTCCAACCTCTCCTTATAGCTCATGCCCTCTAATCCAGGCAGCATCCTGGTGAACCTCTGCCCTCTCCAAAGCCTCCACACCCTTCCTGTAATGAGGTGACCAGACAGGAAGGGAATCTGCTGGTCCAATCTCTTTGTGACTCCTAACTGTTCCCAGAAGTGACTCACCAAGGGCAGCAACCAATGAGCAGTCAACATTTCCCAAGGAACACACCTCACCCCACCGCACCCTCAGGCAAGGTACCTTTGTTCTGTACTTGCCTCTGGGATGGCCATTGAGACCCCACCCAGGAACACCCACACAGACCCCAGTCAGATGGCACTGCCCCTTGGTGAGCCCACTCCAGGACATAACCACTGGATAACCCAAAAGGCAAGTGAACCTTCGTTCTAGATGACTTGGAATGCGGGGATCTCCTCGCAAAGGTCCAGCACCTGGGTGGGACCAGAGCTGGAGACCCACAGCAAGTCTGAGGGAGAGTGGACCTGCTGAATGGATTCCGGGGAAGTGGAGGCTGCCCTACCAGAGGGGAGTGACGTACTCACTGGAGGAACGCTGGAGATCTCACTGAGAGGGTGAGCACTGAGAGGCTGGTTCTGGGGGGGTGGGGGCTACAGTCGTGGGTTACAGGAGCCGGTGCCCTCAGTCTCTAGTGATAGGACCACACTCACCGGTGAGTCAGGGTGCAGCCCGGAGCCACACATCTGGGCATACCAGCCCCCCTCACTGGCAGCCTCTCCCCACCAAGCCCCAGGGCAGGTCATTGCTGGGGAACGTGAGTGACGAGCACCAGCTCCCAACACAGCAGCAACACCGGCGGTCAGTCTGACAGCACGGCGAGGTTCGTACCTCGGATGTTGACTCTGGAGGACCGAACATGTGACAACCGGTGCTCTGCGCAGTGTCGAGGCATCATTCCAGTTATACCTGGAGGGGTTTTTATTCATTGTTGAAGGTGAACATCACCGGCCAGGACCAGCGTTTATTCCCCCGCCCCTGAGTGCCCTGTGAGAAGGAGGGGGTGAGCCGCCCCTTCCGACCGCTGCAGTCCGTATGGGGAAGGGGCTCCCACGGTGCTGTTGGGGAGGGAGCTCCAGGGTTTAGACCGAGTGACAGTGAAGGAACAGCGAGATATTTCCCAGTCAGGGTGGGGTGTGACTGGCAGGGGAACCTGCAGGTGGTGGTGTTCCCCTGCACCCGCTGCCCCTGTCCTGGGTGGGAGAGGTGGTGGGTTTGGGAGGTGCTGTCGGAGTAGCCTGGGCGAGTAACCACGGGGCGTTGTGTAGACGGTGCACACTGCAGCCACTGTACGTCGGTGGTGGAGGGAGGGAGTGTGTAGGCGGGGGTGAACGGGACGCGGATCGAGCGGGCTGCTTTGTCCTGGACGGTGTCGAGCTCCTCGAGAGTTATTGGATCCGCACTCACCCAGGCCAGCGGGGAGTGTCCCTTCACACTCCTGACCTGTGCCGTGTAGATGGAGGAAAGGCCTTGGGGTGTCAGGAGGTGAGTCCCTCACCGCGGGATCCCCACCCCCTGACCTGCTCCTGTAGGCACGGGGTTTATGTGGCTGGTCCAGTGGAGGTCTGGTCAGTGGGGACCCCCAGGATGTTGATGGAGGGGGACTCCGTGATGGGAATGCCATTGAATGCTGAAAACACTGCAAATACTCTGCAGGTCAGATCTGAAATGTTAACTGATTCTCCTCCCACAGACGCTGCCTGACCTGGTGAGTGTTTCCAGCATTTTCTGTTTGTGTTTTAGATTTCCAACAGCTGCAGTTTTTTTGATTTTCAACGCCAGTGGATGTTCAGGGTAGGTGGTTAGACTCTCGCTGGTTGGAGATGGTCACTGCCTGGGACCTGTGTGACACATATGATACTCACCACATATCAGCCCATGTCTGATTGTCCTCCAGGTCTCATTGCCTGCAGGCATGGGCTGCTTCATATACTGAGGAGTTGTGAGTGGAATTAAACACTGTGAAATCATCAGCCCACTTCAGGCCTCCTGACGGAAGGAAGGTCGGTGATGAAGCAGCTGAGGATAGTTGGGCCCAGGACACTGCCCTGAGGAACTCCTACGGTGGTGTCCTGGGGATGACTGACTCCAACACCCACACCCATCTCCCCCTGTGTGAGGTCTGGGGTGTTTCCCCTTTGATGTCCATTGACCATTGTTCCCAGGGCTCTGCAATATTATGGGCAGTCACCTCATCTCTGGACTTCAGACCTTTGGTTCTCAGAGACATAAGTGTGATCGTCTTCGGGAGGTTCTTGCTGCTGCCTGCCCTAGGGAAGGTCATCAGCAGGTCTTCCCCAAACACCCTCACTCAGTGGTCGAAGAGCTGCTCCCTGAATCACGTTCCATCCTGAGCAGCTGACATTCATCGGGTGACAACTCCAGGAAGCAGCACCGACCACTCTTGACTCCCGTCGTTTGGGAAGTCCTGTGGGAGATCCCTCTCAAACGTGCCCGTCTGCAGAAACCGATCTCTGTCACGTCTGCTACCTGATAGCCCGTGATCTGTGGTCCGAAGCACCGGTCCACAGTGCACCCAATCTCAGCACAGGCCGGCTGTATCCCCACTCCATCATTTCCTTATCCTCCTCACTGCACCTGTCCTCCCACACCCTTCCCCTGCGCTGGCGCTGATGGAAACTGTTCAATCTGTGGCACTTCCACTTCAAAACAGAGATCACCCAACCTCAGCCGTGGTAACTTCATGGTCAATGTCTGCCTCCATGGAGTCCAGAATGATGAGGGGGATCTCATTGAAACCTACCAGATACTGAAAGGCCTGGATAGAGTGGACGTGGAGACTCTTCCATCAATGGGAGAGTCTAAGATCTGAGGGAATGAAGGGACGTCCCTTTAGAACTGAGAAGGAGGAGGAATTTCTTCAGCCAGAGGGTGGTGAATCTGGAATTCGTTGCCACAGGCGGCTGTGGAGGCCAAGTCATTGGGTGTATTTAAGGCAGAGATTGACAGGTTCTTGATCGGTGAGGGGGTTCGGGGTTACAGGAAGAAGGTGGGAGAATGGAGTTGAATAAGTATCAGCTCTGATCGAATGGTGGAGCAGACTCGATGGGCCGAATGGCTTAATTCTGCTCCTATATCTTATGGTCTCACAGTCTTCATGGACAGGTTGCTCTTGAGACATGAGGAGTGGTCCGTGATTTCCAGAGTCTTGTGTGGACCTTAATGAACACCCAACCTTAGCCACTGCAATAAGTAAGGAGCCCCAAGCCGTTAGAACACAGAACATAGAACAGTACAGAACAGGAACAGCCCCTTCAGCCCACAATGTTGTGCCGAACGTTGGTTTGTTCCCCAAAGCCAACAAGAGGCTGAGCTGAACTCTCAGCAATTCCAAAACAACGGTCCCCTTGTGCAACACCACCATCTGATCATCAAGGTCCACGCGTGGCTCAGGAAAACACGGACCACTCCTCACATCTCAGGAGCCACCTCTCCATGAAGGCGGACATCATCGATGAAGTCACCACGGCCCAACGTGCACCAGCACAACCATTGGCCACCTGGGGGACAAACCCGTGGTGTACCGAGCAGTGGTGATCCCTGCCCTCCTGAACACTTCTGAGACCAGGACCACCTGGAGCAGGCACTGGGGAGATACCACCAACACCGTCCCCACTGGAAGACAAGCAAACCAACAACAGTGTCCTCTCCTGGGCCGACAGCCCCAGCGTCGAGACCCTGGTTATCATCAGTTGGCTCCTTGACCAACAACAGCTTCCTGAAGCAGACCCCCCGTTCCAAGCTCTGTCAAGGGAAGGTGCACACAGAGGAAGCAATCCGAGAGTGTTAACCATGGAACATAGAACATTACAGCACAGTACAGGCCCTTCGGCCCACGATGTTGTGCCGACATTTTATCCTGCTCTAAAATCAACCTAACCCTTCCCTCCCAGATACCCCTCCATTTTTCTATCATCCATGTGCCAATCTAAGAGTTTCTTAAATGTCCCTAATGCATCTGCCCCACAACCTCTGCCGGCAGTGCGTTCCATGCACCCACCGCTCTCTGTGTAAAACTTACCCCTGCTATCCCCTCTGTACTTTCCTCCAATCACCTTAAAATTATGTCCCCTTGTGTTAGCCATTGTCCCCTGGGAAAAAGTCTCTGACTGTCCACTTGATCTATGCCTCTTATCATCTTGTGCACCTCTATCACGTCACCTCTCATCCTCCTCCCCTCCAAAGAGAAAAGCCCGAGCTCACTCAACCTATCCTCATAAGACATGCTCTCCAATCCAGGTAGCATCCTGGTAAATCTCCTCTGCACCATCCCTAAAGCTTCCACATCCTTCCTATAATGAGGCGACCAGAACCAAACACAATACTCCAAGTGTGGTCTGACCAGAGTCCTATAGAGCTGCAACATCACCTCGCGGCTCTTGAACTCAATCTCCCGACTAGTGAAGGCCACACGCCATACGCCTTCTTCACCCTATCGACCTGCGCGGCAACAACTTTAAGGGATCTATGGACGTGGGCCCCAAGATCCCTCTGTTCCTCCACAATGCTAAGAGTCCTACCAATGTTCTCAAAGCCTGCCTGACAAAGTGTAACATCCTTGGCAATTCATGGGGATTCCTGATCCATAACTGCTCGAAATGGAGAAAGAACATTTGGGATGGAGTCAAGAACTTAAGTCAACATACATATAAGATGAGAGGGGGTAAGTTTAAAGGAGATGTGCGGGACTTTTTTTTACACAGAGTGGTGGGTGCCTGGAACGGGCTGCCAGGGGTGGGGGTGGAGGCAGATATGATAGAGGCATTCAAGAGGCTCTTAGATAGACACGTGAATGTGCAGGGAATGGAGGGATATTGACCTTCTGTAGGCAGAAGGGATTAGTTTCGTTAGGCATTTAACTACCAGCTTAATTAGTTTGGCACAACATTGTGGGCCAAAGGGCCTGTCCCTGTGCTGTACTGTTGTGTGTTCTGTGTGAGAACCTCCAGTCCATTGGTTGGGAGTCTACAGAAGAACAAATCAACCTCCACCAGCCCTGTCGAGCTGAGGAAGGAGCTGCCGTTCCCACCTTGGCCTCACCAGTCACCTCAGACCCCACAGTCGGGGTGAGTCACCCCAGGGGCTGTTGGGGAACATTGAGGATACTCAAGGCTGGAATCAGTCGATTTTTACAAACTACGGGAACTAGGGGATGGCAGGAAAGTGGGCGAGTTGAAGACGGGGCAGGTTTGAGGGGCTGAATGGCCTCCACTTTTCTTCTCCAAATCTGGTACAAAGTGGACACCTGACACCCAGGGAGGGACATTTCCTGCAAAATGAGAAATTACAGGAGACTGACTGAGGTGTCAGACAGGAGGCCACTGATCCAGAGCGGCGAGATCAAATCTCATCAGGGAACTTAATTCCAACCAATTAAACGAATCTGGATTTACAGCTGAGCACTGTTAATGGTAGCCATGTCTTCTCAATTCTCAATTGGTCCACTGATGTCCTTTGGGGGGGAATCTGCAGTCCTTACCCGGTCTGGGTCTATATGTGACTCCAGACTGTCCATACCCAGTCCGGGTCTACTGTATATGTGACTCCAGACCGTCCATACATGGTCTGGGTCTATACGTGACTCCTGACCATCCGTACCCAGTCTGGGTCTATATGTGACTCCAGACCACCAATGTCCTTGACTGTGAACTGCCCCCCACCCCCCCAGTTCAGAGGTAATTGGGGAGGGGCAGTAAATGCTGGAGGAGACAACCTCCAGTACATGTGACTCCAGACTGACAAGCCTGAGGTCACTCCTCACTGGCCTCTGAAATGGAACGGTGAGACTCCAAAAACCATGAATGTAAAAGTCAGAGCTGTCAGAAGAGAACCAAATTCGGAAAAGTTTGCGAGGGGCCCCTTGGGAAATGTTGGATGCCTGCACTGGGAGCAGTTCCTGTTCAGCTCCAAGACATTCAGCCCGTTGTGCAGAGCAGGTTCAGCAGGATGCTGCCTGGTTTGGAAACTTCAGTTATGGGGAGAGCTCGGACAGGCTTGGTCTGTTCTTCCTGGAGCGAAAGAGCTGACAGAGGTTTATGAAATTCAGGTAGATAGAATCTTTTTCCCACGGTAAGGTTTCGAAAACAAGAGGGTGTGGGTCTCGGGTGAGAGGAAGGAGTTTTAAAGGGGATCTGAGGGGTGAGCTGTTTTACACAGAGAGTGGGTGATACCTGGAATGGACTGCCGGAGGGAGGGGTTGGATCTAAAAGACATTTAGACAGATACTTAAATAGATGAGGTATAGGATACAGTCCTAATGCGGGCAAATGAGATGAGTGTAGGTGGGCAAAAAGGTCAGCATGGACATGATGGGCTGAAGGGCCTGTTTCCATGCTGTACGGTTCAGTGAGTCTATGCCTGTTATGCTAACATTTATTGAACGAGGAATTGACTCCAAGAGTGGAGATGTTTTGCTTTAGTTATCGAGGCCACTGGTGAGACAGAAATGGAGCAGTGTGCAGTGCAGGTCTCATTGTTTCAAGTCAATGAATCGGAAGCAGTTCGGAGATTACTTAACCAACATCTGGAAATAGCTGAGGGAAATAGTGGTGACGGGGTGGGTGTGGAGACGGTGTTTCCTCCTGTGGGAGGACCTGGAACCAGGGATCACCCATTCCAGACAGAAGGGGTGAAACTTTCTCTCTGAGGGCGGTGAGTCTTTGGAATTTCTCGCTGCAAGAACAGTCTATGGATATATTTAAGGCAGAGGCAGAGGGAGGGGGAGTGCTGATCAGTGAGGGGTGAGGGGTTACTGGGGTGGGTGGGAATGGGGGGGTTCAGGTTATGGCCAGAGCACCAAGATCGTATTGAATGGTGGGGCCAAGTAGCCTCCTTCGCTCGTACGTTCTACTTCATAAATTTTCTGCGATCCTATCCTTCCAATTGGTTGGTCGGAGAAAGTGTGGCAGCCAATAGCGTTTGAGCAGGAGAGGGGGGAAGGCGGATGGGAAGAGAAGGGGCAAGAGGGAGGGTGGGAGGGTCCACAGGGGGTAGATTAAGGTGACAGACAGAGGGAGGGAGACAGGGACCGGTTCAAGGGGGCGGCTCACCCCCCTCCTTCTCACGAGGCAGTCAGGGACGGGGGGGGGGGGAATGCTGACCGTTGCTGTAACACAGAATATTTTGTTTAGAAGGATCAGATAGTTCAGTAAGCAAGTTATCAGTAGCTTCAACTTGAGAGGATGCATCAAGCACTTCGATTGCTTTCTCTGAGGCATCAGAGGTGAGAGGAGACCTGATAGAAGTTTATAAAATTATGAGACGCATAGATAGACAGTCAGAGCCCTTTTCCCAGGGTAGAAATGTCAAATACTAGAGGGCCTGCATTTGAGGTGAGGGGGGAAAGTTTAAAGGAGATGTGTGGGGCAAGTTTTTTTTTACAGAGAGCGGTGGGTGCTTGGCACAGGCTGCCAGGGGTGGGGGTGGAGGCAGATACGATAGAGGGGTTAGACAGACAGGTGAATGTGCAGGGAATGGAGGGAGATGGACCATGTGCAGGCAGAAGGGATTCAGTTTAATTTGGCATCGTGTTCAGCACAGACATTGTGGGCCGAAGGGCCTGTTCCTGTGCTGTACTGTTCTGTGTTCACTTCACTCTGTCTGGAGTAGTGAAGGGGAGATGGGACCAAGTATCCACCACCCTCTCACCCTTCATACACCTCCGGGATATCATGGTTCCATACAACAGGGTTCACCATCTCCCACCCAGAATCCCTCTGGTTGAAGTTGTACAAAGTCTTTGACTTTAAGGGCGAAGGCAGCTGTGTCACATTGACAGGCCGATGGCACTGAGCATCCCAAGTGTTGGTCAGACCATAAAGCCTTCTTTCATTGGCCCATCTTGGGTGGGGCTGGGGCTGTTTTCTTCAGAGTGGAGGGATTTAACTGAGAAGCACAAGACGACAGACGGTGAGAAGCTATTGGTACGGACAGAGACTCAGTTCTGGATCGAGACATTGGAGAGTTGGGGGGAGATATTCTCCCACAAGCAATGGTGAGCCTCTGCAGCTGGTCCTTAAAACCACTCTCTGTAATCCTCAACACATTAAACACCTCTCAGAGAAGCAACTGAAGAGCTGTGCCTTGGGGCTAAGGACCACTGAGTGGTCAAAGTAGATCTTTCTCGGCCAGCATCAACAGGATAGGCTAAATGGACTCCATCAATGGTCCTTTTCTCTGCGAGACACATGGACCAGGACTGACCAACACCACCGGGTGTCCACTGCCGCCGGGACCACAGGGGTCAACTCCAAGGGCCTCGCTGCCTTTGTGCCGAAGTTTGGGATGAACAAAGAACAAAGATTGGAGCCAAACCATGGCACAGATCCCACACTGGGAAAATTGCCAGATGTGCCTCGTGTTCACACTGACGTTACAGGGGTAAGGGCAAATAAACTAAACCTCAGCTGTTGGTGGTTTGGAGAAACAGCAGCATTATACAAAGCACGGTGGGACCAACCGTCTCAGACCACCAGAGAGGTGCTTAAACCATCCAAGTATCGCTCTGGAACAGGATGCACGAGAGAAGATGCAAGTCACCCGAACCTTCCCTCTCCTTGACTCAGTCTTTAGAAACCAGCGGTAATTTCAGATAGCGTGATTGAAAGTGCACTTCAACTCGAGTCCCACTCCCCTGGTTTGTGAAGTGTATGTGGGCTGGCAGATCTTCACTGGTACGCACAGAGCACAGGTGTGTCCCACACACAGTGAGATGCCCCCCACCCCACACACACACATACGCTATTCCTTCTGTCTCTTGTCACTCAAACAGATAAATTTGGAGAAAAAGCCTGTCCCACCAGTGCTGATCTGATTATCGTTCCGTTCCCGTAACATTTCACCTCCCGGCTTATCAAGACCCTGTCTGCCTCAGCCTTACAAACATCCAAAGGTCACGGGTGTTGACTCTGGTCAGATCACCGTTTCAGGAGCAGGGGGAACCTCACGTGTGGTCTGCACAGCACAGCAGGCAATGGTGTTCCATATCCCTCTAAACCTTTCCTATCCATGGATGTCCAAGGCTCTTTTAAATGTTGTTAATGTACCTGCCTCACCCACTTCCTCTGGCAGCTCGTTCCATATATGGACCACCTTCTGGGTGAAGAAGTTGCCCCTCAGGTCCCTATTAAATCTCTCCACTCTCACCTTAAACCTGTGCCTCTAGTTCTTGATTCCCCAACCCTGGGAGAAGGACTGTGCGCATTCACCCTAACTGTGCCCCTCATGACTTTAGACACCTCCTTAAGATCACCCCTCAGTCTCGTACGGTCCAAGGAATAAAGTCCTATCCTGCCAAACCTCTCCCTATAACTCGGACCCTCGAGTCCTGGCAACATTCTTGTAAATCTTCTCTGCATATGTTGACTGGACAGGAAAAAGACTGGAGCCCTTCCCTTGGTCACCGCGGGACACTCATTCCTGAGTGCCTGGCTCCTTCCCTCTCCCTGGTTCCTGACCACAAATTCGGAACCTCACTGACATCCATCCTCAGCCTCACCCGACCAGCCCACTGCACCCTCTGCAGAGACCCTCGTCCTTACCCCCTTCACCTCCGGGGTCTACTATGCCAACCTCCCTCAGTTTGTTCTCTGTGAACCCCAGCTCATCCCAAACTCTGCAGTCCTGTACCATCTTATCCACCTCTGACACCTTGTGCTCTGACACACCAGCTGCCATCTCTTCATAGTTTTCAAATTACACCATAGTCTGTCCCCCTCCTGCCCCTACACCCTCCCCGTCACTGTAACCCCCTCCGGCCCTACACCCCTCCCCGTCACTGTGACCCCCTCCGGCCCTACACCCCTCCCCGTCTCTGTGACCCCCTCGGCCCCTACACCCCTCCCCGTCTCTGTGACCCCCTCCGGCCCCTACACCCCTCCCCGTCTCTGTGACCCCCTCCGGCCCCTACACCCCTCCCCGTCACTGTAAACCCCTCTGGCCCTACATCCCTCCCCGTCTCTGTGACCCCCTCCAGCCCTACACCCCTCCCCATCTCTGTGACCCCCTCCGGCCCCCACACCCCTCCCCGTCTCTGTAACCCCCTCCAGCCCCTACACCCCTCCCCGTCTCTGTGACTCCCTCCGGCCCCCACACCCATTCCTCTGTAACCCCCTTCAATCCTAAAATCCCTGCCCCCCCCCAAGATGTCTGCCCTCTTCATACCCCCGCTTTGGACCATGCCCTGACCCCCCTCCCTCTGTCATTCGAGGCCATGCTGTCAGCTGCCAGAACCCCAGGCTCCTTTCTCCTTCTCCTCCCTGCTGAACACCTCCCTCTGTCTCCTCCTCAGAGTGTCCCTGACGTGGCCACCAGCCACCCTTTCTTCATTACCATTCCGTAAAACCCACTTTATAACCAGCCGCTGTCGCTGGAGGTCACCAGAGACTGGGAACTCCACCAGACCAGCCACAGGGACACGGCGGTTACAGGAGCAGGTCAGAGGCTTGGTATCTTGCGGCAAGTGACTCACCTGCAAGGCGCAGGTCGGGAGTGTGACGGAACACTCTGCACTTGCCTGGGTGAGTGTGGCTCCAACAACTCCCAAGATGCCCGACACCGTGACTCCATAGTCTAGCTGACTCTTTGCACTGAGCCAGTGACTGTGCAGCTTTTCTTTCCCAAGGGAACGTTTCCAATAAACCTCTGGGCCCCTCCGCTCCCCGGAGAAACACTGCTGCATCACCATTCTACTGCAACACCAGTTGGGAAAGAGCTGGACAACACCGTGCGCAGCACCGAACTTCACCCCCACACTGACCGGCAGCTTTTGCAGGAGGGAACTTTTGCGAATGCTGAATTTATTTTTGTTGGTTTGACTCAACCACGACCTCTTGAGCTCAGGCAATGTGGAAGCGAAGTGACAAAGCAATGCAGAAGTTGCCATCAACCGCCGCTATCCCTTTTCGCAATGAGTCAAACGGATTTTTCGCTCATTAACTCTCATCCATTCCGCCCATCCCCCAGCCCAACAGTTCACCTTGATCATTACTAAAACATCAAACGGTAACATATAAAATTGAACCATGACTTACTAGGGTTACAGTTAGTCCTGACACAGTCTGGATGTGAAAAAAAAACAGGATGAAGAGAAAAGAAAGCAGATTTAAGTCCTTCAAGGTAACTTCTGCAGATATCCCATAATATTCATAGCCCACCTTCCGGGGACAGACACGTGTTGACAAGGCCAGTTAACATCAGCAGTGACCCCTCCTTCCGTTACACCAATTATTGGAAGAGTAAACAACAGAAGTTTGGACATGAGATTTATAGATTCAAGGACCTGTAAGTTAAGAGATCGGTCGAAACCTTTCCCTTCATGTACAGTCAGAAATTGGCATTCCCAAGCAAACTCTGGACCCTCCAACACTCTAGACTAAATGTGATCCAACTCAAGTCAACCAAATCTCTTCCAGTTCAGTTTAAGTTTCTTCAGGTGTTAATCCATCATAATCTGCCTAAACCTGGTTCAACCCTGGTCAGCCCTGGCTGGTAGCTCTCCGGTCCCTGGTGAGAAGACCAGGAGTTCAAGCCCCATTCGAGAGACATCGACATATAACGTCAGCGGCCTGCTCTCCCAGGTCCCGTCAGAGACCCTACAGGTGATATCTCAGGTGGAAGCTCTTCCTGGGGCCAATATCCATCCCTCAACTAACATAATTTACACCGATATTTGATGTTTGAACTTGTAGGAACTTGCAGTGCACAACCAACGATTCCTACTTTATAACAGGGACAGAAATTCGGGAGCATATCATTAGTGCAGTATGTTCAGAAAGGAAGGCCTTAGACATTTAATTCTTTCCTATATTACCTCCTATCTGAGTTCGTGGACACAGCTGAACCCAAACCCAAGCCATCCATCTCCAATCCCACATCCACCCACAGTCAAAACAACTTGAACAACTGGAGAACTCTGGTGACCCTGCAATGTAACTTGGGACTCCTGCCCACTTGGTGATCCACTCAGCTCAAGTAGTCATGGAGTAATACAGCAGGAAAACAGGTCCTTCAGCCCAACTGGTCCATGCTGACCAGGATTCCCATCTAAGCCAGTCCCATTTGCCCGTGTTTGACCCATATCCCTCTCAACCTCTCCTGTACATGTACCTGTCCAATTAACTCCCCATTCCTCAGCTACACTCTCACTCCTCTCCCTTGGAGCCTCGATGCTGTCAACAGAGGCATGGACCCTGGAAGAAAGAATCTCACCACAAGCAGACGTTGGATAGACTCGATGAGCTTCCCCTTTGCGGGTTGGAAACGAGCCAGTGTCTTTCTCATATTAACCCCGAGAGCTGAAGGTTCCTGAGTTTCCTGGGAATGCTGAACATCAGTTCCCTTGCCCCACTGGGCCCGCCAACCCACCACGGTCCACTGCCATCATTCTTGAGGACTCCCGCTCAAAGGCAGCCACTTTTGGAGGGAGGGGGTCATTTTCAGTCGGGCCTGGGGTATTCAACACGTGTCGTCAACCGTCACAGAAAAGTGGACGCAAACAGCCACGGCCCGGTGACCCAAGCCCAGTGTGACCAACCGTGCCCACGGTCAGTTTGTGACATCAAATAGCCAAACCCACCCCGCTTTCAGAGTGGGATCCATCTGCAGAAGGGATGGGTTTGGTCTCTGGGTCTGACTTGGAGGTGGAGGAAGTCCTGGGTTTGAATTAGGGTGCCCTCCTGACACCTCTCACTTCCTTGAGTGCACTGGACCATCTCACAGTGAGAATCAGTCAGCTAACAGGTGTGGGGGGAGCATTGGGTGCGCTCTGCACACCTCTCACCGCTTGACCACGCACAGGTCGGGTCAGAGATTTGCAACCCGTCTCCAACTGTGAGAGCAGAACCAAGGACCAGGACGTTGTTGGGGGAATTTGAACAGCACCAGAAGTTCAGGGACAGAGACCAAGTGAGGGAGACACCAGACAGACGTGGAGTCCCACCTTCATGCTGCCCCGACAGCCGCATCATCGTCGGAACAGCACTGGTCAGGTTTGGACGGTGCGTACCGACTTTGCCAAGATGCACAGATGTTAATTGAATGTCACTTCCTGTTGTGTTGGTCTGATTTATGGGCAGTTGGTCGGTGACTCTCACTGCAAGGTTGCAGGAGGTTACCAGTGCTGGACAATTAGTTTGTTGAAACCAATAGAATAAAACAAAATATTAAATAGTCAAAAACACACAAAATCCGTGTTATTGCAAATCACAGTAACATGCAAACACAGACACACACACACACTCAGATATACATATAAACACAGTCGCACATACAGAAACACTCAGACATACACACACTCACACACACACACTCAAACACCCACACTACCATCACATGACACACACATGCGTATACACAAACACACATATTTTCCTCTCACTTCCTTGCACACATACACTCTCACAGACATACACTCTCTCACACACAGACACACACACTCAGACATACATACAGTCACACATACAGAAACACTCAGACATACACACAGACACAAACACACACACCCGTCAAAACAACACACAAATACACACACACACACTCTCAAACACCCACACTACCATCACACAACACACACATGCATATACACAAACACACATAGAGAGACTCATAGACAGGGACAGTGGACACACACACACACACCTTTGCACATTCACACACCACCACAGGGCCTTGGAGGGTGTGGTGATACAACATCAGACACAAGAGGCCACACAACAGGAAGTGTCCGTCCCCACTGTGCTGGGGTGTTGGAGAACAGTCTCCTTCACTGTCCTGGGATGTCCGGTCTGGTGCCGGTCATTCAGTGGGCGGTGGCTACCAATGGGGCTGGGGGTCAGAGGTCACCGTTCCCGTGGCTCTTTGCTCCGGCCGCAGATCCAGGCCATTGAAGGGTTTGGACCATCTATTGATGAGGAGGGAGGAGGGAGGGAGGGAGGGTGGGGGGAGCTGCAATATGCCCCGGCTACCATGGATGGCAGCCACTGACAGAGGCAGGGAAGTCCAATCAGTCAACCGGATATCGCAGCCAAAGTCTCCTTCAGGTCAACGGTGATCCCAAAGTCTGGACAATTCGGGATGGTCACTTCAGTGGGCTGTTTCTGGGGGGTGTCCCCTTTACCTTAAATAGCAGCAGTGTACAGAAAACAGAGACAGGCACGGGACATGTGTGTAGTGGGCCGTGCTACTCAGGAAGGTGTGTGTAGTGGGCCATGTTACACAAGAAGGTGTGTGTAGTGGACCGTGTTACATAGGACATGTGTGTATTAGATAGTGTTACACAGGAATCTGTGTATATTGAACAGTGTTACACAGGAAGGTATGTGTATTGGACAATGTGTTGCACAGGAAGTGTGTGTATTAGATAGTGTGTTACACAGGCACAGTAGTGTAGTGATTAGCATAACGCTATTGCCAGCGACCCGGGTTCAAATCCGGCCACTGTCTGTAAGGAGTTTGTACGTTCTCCCCATGACTGCGTGGGTTTCCTCCGGGTGCTCCGGTTTCCTCCCACATTCCAAAGACGTACAGGTTAGGAGCTGTGGGCATGCTATGTTGGCGCCGGAAGCGTGGCGACACTTGCGGGCTGCCGCCAGAACACTCTACACAAAAGGTGCATTTCACTGTGTGTTTCGATGTACATGTGACTAATAAATCTTATCTAAGGAAGATGTGTTATTGGACAGTGTTACACAGGAAGGTGTGCATATTAGATGGTATGTTACACAATACATTTTGTGTACCTCCAGCAATGAATTTTTCAGCAAACATGTTTGTAAGTGACCTGGGCTGATCGTTTCTCCTTGTTTGCTCACCCACAGTGAGACTGGTTTTACAGAGACACTGGGTGTTGTGCTGGTCTCTGTTTCCTGAGCAACTGCTGTCAGAGTCTTTTGATGGTGATTGATACATGGCATCAGTCTCTGACACACAACGGACCTAATCTGCTTTATTGAACAATAAATTTTGGCTCGGACCTCAGCACACTGAAGCTTGTGTCATTCCGATACCTGAAGCAAAGGTTGTCTCCCAGGAATGGGAAGGTGAAACTGCCAGCTGTTGGCCTTATCGCTGGGAATTTTGAGGGGAGCTACTTTTCCCCATCCATGGTACCTCCATATTGCAGCTCAGCAACGATGAAAACAGAGATCACATCGACGAATTTACAAGTAACCAGGGGGCAGGAGCAAGCGGTTGTCCCAAACCCAGGTTCCTGTGGGACAGATCTCACCATGGAAACCAAACTCACTGAAGTAAATCCAGACGGAAGCAAGAATCTGTTGTCCTTCGCACGCTCTCCCTGAACATCTGTCCTCTGTCCTGACCCTCAGTCAAACCACAACAGCCTAACCCTGACCCCTACTGAACCCAACATATGACTTTCACCGTGACCCGCACTGAACCCAACAGACGACCTTTACCCTGACCCCTATGGAACCCAACAGATGACCTTTACCCTGACCCCCACTAAACCCAACAGATGACCTTTACCCTGACCCCTACGGAACCCAAAAGATGACCTTTACCCTGAACCCCACTGAACCCAACAGATAACCTTTACCCTGACCCCCACTGAATCCAACAGATGACCTTTACCCTGACCCGTACTGAACCCAACAGATGATCTTGAACCTGACCTCCCATGGATCCCCTATCTCTGACCCTTACCCTGACCTCCCACCTGACCCCAACAGCTGACCCGCACGTGACTCCAGACCCAGCAATGCAGGTTGACTCTGGAATGGCCCAACGGGGCACATGGTGTTGGGGGGGGGCTCACTATTGCCCCCTCCAGGCCAGTGAGGTGTTGTCCATGACATTCCCCTCCCACCCCAGCACCGGGACCACCACCACTGATGTCCCCTCGGGTCTCCCTGTGGACAACACACCCACATCCCACACCATCAGCACGTCTCTCCCTTTACCCCACCGTAACCGAGGGAGAACACGGTGAGGCATCGGAGAACGTCGCGACATCATCCCAGTCACCACCCTCCTCCCCTCCCCCCTCCCCCGGGACAGTCACCTGGCAGGTCACTGGGGGTGGTGTTGTGAACACCCACCCCCATTCCCAATCCAAGCTCCTGTTGGGATCCCCCTAATAGCTCATTCCCCAAAGCCCCCCCTCACCCCATCCCATTCCCCAACACCCCCATCTCATTCCCACTCCCCAGATCTCCTTGATGCCCCCATTCTCAAAGCCCCTCCTCACCCCCATCTCAGTGCCCCTTCCCTTGGGTCCCCAGTTCCCAGTTGCCCCTCCTGGCCATTTCTCCGGCCAGGACCAGGTGAGGGGGCAGGGGAATCCTTCCCCTTTGCTCCCGTCCCAGGACCTGGTTGTACAGCCGGCCAAGTCTGGCATGTCTTGTTTCCACAGTCAATGGGCAGCCCCTCTCCCTCTCCCTCCCTCCAGCCAATCAGGCTGAAACACTCAATCCACCTGTCATGATTCATTACTTTATTCTGTCACTCACTCTGGGAATGACCAATGACACCTGTTCACACCATGGGAGGCTGCCCAAACTGGTTACCTTGGAAACAAGTCATGACCCTTGCCTGCACCGATGCGCCCAATTCACTATAGCGATGAAAGTACACGTCAGGGAGCTGGTGGGTTCACTGAGGAAGGCAGGGTGAGATGGTTAGATGTTAGGACACAGTGTCAGATTGGAACAGATGACACTCAGGGATGGACAAGGCTATCAGAAGATGGAACAGGAGACGACAACTGCAGAGACTTTTCAAGGAAGCAGCTCAAGTTTCACCCATTCAAGCCAGCTTGGAGCAGGGGGGCAGATCCTGTCTGTGCACAGGGCAAGTAATGGAACCTCAGCCGCCGTCTCCTCACCCCTGCTGCGCGTGCCTCTTGCTCAGAGAGCGCCGCTGTGCGGAGGGACAGGAACCACTCGTGATCCGGCTGGCGCAACGAGTCCCTGCAAACTGTCCCACCGCGAAGGCTTTCCCCGCACTGCCGTCCGCAGGGCGAGTGGGGGCATCGTCCATCTCAAGAAACCAGTGGCTCCCTGCTCCCCCTCCCTGCCAACCCAAGCAAGGATGGTAACCGTAACCGGACACAGACCAGGGTGGAAGTCGAAGGCTCCCTGCTGCCTCACATCGGAATGGATGACACTTGGCACTCTGGCACCCCTGGCACAGACAAAGCTGTAATCAGTGAGTAGGGGAGAGTGGAGGGAGGGCTACCTAGGTTGACGGTGAGCTTCACGCGTCCCCCGTCCAGCTCCAGTCTCAGGGTGTCCGCCGAGTCCTTGGAAGTGGTGGCCATCAGCAGACCGTACGCCCGCTGTGACATGAACCTCAGCGAGATGTCCTCCGCCTCCGTATGCATCACCAGGGGCATCATGATCTTCAGGTACATGCTGCCATCGTAACTCAGGACCGTCCCCTCTGAGGGTGGGAGCAGACAGGACACATAAAGGGTGCATGAAAATCACAAGGGCATAGACTGGGTGAACGTGCACGGGGTTGGGGAATCGAGAACTAGAGGGCACAGGTTTAAGGTGAGAGGGGAGAGATTTAATAGGAACCTGAGGGGCAACTTCTTCACCCAGAAGATGGTCAGTATATTGAACGAGCTGCCAGAGGAAGTGGGTGAGGCAGGTACATTAACAACATTTAAAAGACACTTGGACAGGTCCATGGATAGGAAAGTTTTAGAGAGGGCCAAATGTGGGCAAATGGGACTGCCTTAGATGGGCATCTTGGTCGGTATGGACCAGTTGGGCTGAAGGGCCTGTTTCTGTGCTGTATGACTCTGTGACTCTCTATGTCTATGACCACACAAATACTCTGCCCAACAGAAGTCTATCTGACGCCACATGGAATATTTTGTTGCTCTGAAGCAGTTCTTAAAACAGAGCATGATCAACACTTTGCAAAGACTTCCAGAGAGGTTTGGAAAAGTGAGGGAAAGGAGTTTTAAAGGGGACCGGAGGGGCAAGTTCGTTTACACAGAGTCGTTGGTATCTGGAATGTGCTGTCGAAGGAAGTGGTGGAACCAGGTGTAGTCACAAGGTTTAAAATGCATTTAGACAGACAGTTAAATAATCTCTGGGCCTATACTCGATGTTCAGAAGGATGAGGGGGGGATCTCATTGACACCTCCCGGATACTGAAAGGCCTGGATAGAGTGCATGTGGAGAGGATGTTTCCATCAGGGGGAGAGTCTAGGACCAGAGGGCACAGCCTCACAATGAAGGGACGTCCCTTTAGAACTGAGATGAGGAGGAATTTCTTCAGCCAGAGGGTGGTGAACCTGTGGAACTCATTACCACAGAGGGCTGTGGAGGCCAAGTCATTGGGTGTACTTAAGTCAGAGATTGACAGGTTCTTGATCGGTAAGGGGGTTAAGGGTCACGGGGAGAAGGTGGGAGAATGGGGTTGAAAAAAATCAGCCATGATTGAACGGCAGAGCAGACTTAGTGGGCCAAATGGCCTAATTCTGCTCCTATATCTTGTGGTCTAAGACAGAGAAGGATATGATCCTAGTGCAGGCCAAATGGGATCAGTGTAGATGGGTAAAAAGGCCGGCATGGAAATGGTGGGCTGAAGGGCCTGTTCCAGTGCTGTACCACTGGGACTCTGGGCTCTTGTAACCGAGGAGGTGAGGTGAACTGTCCATAAAATGGGCAGAAAAGCCTCCCTCACTTGCCTCTAGTTGCTTCAGTTTGGAACAGACTCTTCTGTGAGGTCACCTCCAGGACAGTTTTATATTTCTGTTTCAGGAGCTGGGTGTCACCAGCAGGGCCCAGTGCTGTTGTCCATCACTACCCCACCTTCAGGAGGTGCGGGTGAGCCGCCTGCTTGTACCTCCTGGTGGTCAATGTTCCATGCTACTTTACAACCGTCCCCTCCTCCTCCTGTCTTCCACCCTGGGACACGGGCTATGGTCCCCTCGTCCACTGGGAGGTCTGAGACCCCCCCCCCCCCAGGTGCCCATTTCTCCCGGAGGGGCTCGGGTTGAGAAGGGGACGTACAGGATGTATCCGAGCTTTCCAACCCTGCCGTGGGGAATGTGAAGGACAGGGATGGTTCAGGGGAGTGAGAGGTGGAGGGGGACGTGGGGGCAATGGGAGGTTACTCACATTGGACAGAAGTACTTCGGTAACGGCGAGCAATTTCGAAATGGTCAGAGCGACCCCCTCACTGGACATGGAAGGTGTGTACACAGCGAGGAAGAATATCACTGCTAAGGGTAGGCAGAGCAGGAGGCTTTCCTGGCTGCTCTTCTGGTCTCTGCACCTGAGGTGGGGGGAGAGACCTTCAGAGAGGGAAGGTGTGCCGGTCACTGGTCGGGATGAGGGAGTTGAAGGAGAAAGGCTGAGGCATCGCCCACGGGCTCAGGGAGGTGATGGGATCCACCAAGCGTGAGAGCCTGGACCCGGCGCGGGTTCTCCTCCCCGGTCCACCCACCTGTCTCGCAATTCCTGCCGAAGTAGCCGGTGCCAGTGCAGTCACAGATGTATCGGTTCCAGCCCTCCCGGCAGCTCCCTCCGTTGCGGCAAGGGGCGGTGCTGCACTGCTTCAGGGTCTCGCGGGAGCAGAAGCCGCTGACTCCCCCTGTGTTCTGGAGCTCAGCCAGGCGCCGCACGTCTCTGCTCTGCCCATCGATGAAGAGGTCCCGCACACAGCCCACGTAGCCGTAGTTGAGGAAGGCCGTCCACAGCTCCGAGGGCAGCAGCAGGTCCAGCTTGTTCTCGGGCAGACCGCCCAGGTACATGGCGCTGTCCAGGTCCAGGATCTCGCTCTCGCCGTTGGCTACGAAGGGCAGGTGGCGACTGTTGACCGAGATGGAACCTGAGGGCGGGAGGGCAGTCACACGATCACAGCGTCTGCCCGACCCATCCCATCTGTGCCGGCCAAGCGCAGAGCTACCCACGGAGACACCTGAGACAGCGGATAATGGAATCCCAGGCTGCACATGGAGCACCGGAGGAACCCGGCGGGTCAGGCAGTGTCCATGGAGGGGAGTGGACAGTTGACGCTTGGGGTCGAGAGCCTCCCAAACGTCGACTGTCCATCTCTCTCCAGAGAATGCTCCGGTCAGTGCCACCTCCCGACCCTCAGCCCCGCAGAGTGACGGCCCTTCCAGCCCACCCCGAGGTGCTGTTTAGACATGGGGAGGGTGTCTGCCCCTCCCACCTCTCAGGCATTGAGTTCCAGACCCCACCACCCTCCAAGAGAGAATATTTCCCCATCTCCCCACCAGATCTGAAAACTCGGAACGTGGAAAGAGTGCAGAGGAGATTTACCAGAATGTTGTCGGGACTCGAGGGACTGAGTTACAGGGAGAGGTTGGGCAGGCTAGGATTTTATTCCTTGGAGTGTAGGAGACTAAGGGTGACCTTATAGAGGTGTATAAAATCATGAGGGGCATAGATAGCGTGAATGCACTCAGTCTTTTTCCCAGGGTTGGGGAACCAAGAACTAGAGGATAGAGGTTTAAGGTGAGGGGGAAAAGATAAGATAAGATATCTTTATTAGTCACATGTGCATTGAAACACACAGTGAAATACATCTTTTTGCATAGTGATCTGGGGGCAGCCCGCAAGTGTCGCCACATTTCCAGCGCCAACACAGCATGCCCACAACTTCCTAACCCGTACGTCTTTGGAATGTGGGAGGAAACTGGAGCACCCAGAGGAAACCCACGCAGACACGAGGAGAATGTACAAACTCCTTACAGACAGTGGCCGGATTTGAACCCGGGTCGCTGGCGCTGTGAAGCGTTATGCTAACCGCTACACTACCGTGCCTGCCGAGAGATTTAATAGGGGACCTGAGGGGCAACTTCTTCACCCAGAGGGTGGTCAGTCTACGGAACGAGATGCCAGAGGAAGTGGGTGAGGCAGGTACATTAACGACATTTAAAAGACACTTGGACAGGCACACGGATAGGAAAGGTTTAGTGGGATATGGGCCAAACACGGGCAAATGGGACTGGCTTAGATGGGAATTTTGGTCGGCATGGACCAGTTGGGCTGAAGGGCCTGTTTCTGTGTAAAATGACTCTGTGACTCTACCCTAACTCCTGAAGACCCTCAGCTACAAACAGAAGAGGCTATTAAACAAAATTAGAGCACACAGTTCTGGGGGTAAAACGTCAGGTGAAGTGAAGAAAAGGCAGTCAATAGAAAACAAAGGGCAGGGATAAAGGGGTCACTCTCAGGTTAGCGTTGTGACCGGTGAGGTCTCACAGGGATTGGTTGCCATCCCAGCCGCAAGTGTCATATCTCCAAGTTTGCTGTTGATACAAAGCCTGGTGTCAGCGTGGGCTGAGGGGAGGATGTAGGGAGACTTTGGGGGGATGTCTACAAGGTAAGTGGGCAAGGACAATCTTTTCTCATGGGATAGTCCAAAGGACTGATCCAGCCAACCTCCTATAGCAAGCCCTGAAGACAACTATTCCCTGCCTCAGGTACAGAGACTGGGGTCAGGGAAGGGTCATCCAGGCATCCTGTTAGAAACTTCTTGAACAGAAAGTGGCCACATGGAGGACTTCAGCCAAGGGTATAATTTCAATGCTGTTCAGTCAATAACTGTATGACTCCAAGCGCAGATCGGGTGACTGCTTTGAGGAACACCTGTGTCCAGTCCGCAGCAGTGACCCTGAGATGGGTGCTGGAACCTGGAGCTGGAGGGACTCAGCGGGTCGGGCAGCATCTGTGGAGGGAGGTGGATGGTCAACTTTTTGGGTTGAGACCCTTCACCTGGACTGAGCTTCCTTTAATTCCCCACCCCACTCTGACCTATCAGTCTGTGACCTCCTGAACTGTTACAACGAGGCCCAATGAAAGCTTGAGGAACCTCATCTTCTGTCTTCTGTTGCAAGCTGCAGGACCCAACACCAAACTGTCCAGTGTCAGGGACCTTGTTTTCTTTGTCTGTATCGGAACCGGATGGCTCTGCCGTAGGCCACCCACCTGTCACCCTGGCTCAGCTTTCTCCCTCTCCCCATGGGCACACCCTCACCTTCTGTCCCCAACACATCCCCCTTCTGCTCACCACCCCATTGACAACTTACCCCCACAACAACCCTGTCCTCACCCAATCAGAGATGTCCCCCTTTGCCCCCTCCATCCCTCCCATCACCTGCTCCTCTCTCCACAGATGCTGCCTGACTCAATGAGTGTTTCCAGCATTTTCTGTTTCTGCTGCATGTCTGTATGATGGGCAGGTTAGTAGGTGGCCTACAGTGCAAGTACTGAAGGATGCTTGGACAGTCGATGAGGAGTACCCTGGACCATGGATAAAGGTACCCTGGACCATGGATGACGTGGGCCCAGGACCATGGATGATGTGGGCACTAGAACATGGATGATGTGGGCCCTGGACCACAGATGAGGGGTGGGCCCTGTACCATGGATGAGGCAGGCTGGACCTCCCCATCCATTGGCGACTTTGTGGCCCGTTGAGTAACAGACAACCATTCACCCAGTCACCACCGTCTCTTCCCCCTTGGCCCCTACAGTCTCCCCCACCACCACCTCCACTCACACAGCTTCCCCCAGAAGCAGGGCGATGGACTCCCACCTGAGCGGCCATCTCGCTGGAAGTCGACGTGACACCACTCTCCGTCATTGACCTTCTTGTTGGTGGCACGGACCTTGATGGCTCCCGAGCCCATGTCCAGCAGCAGGAAGAGGAACCCGTCCAGCAGCTCCATGGCAAAGTAGTCCACCTTCTGTAGCCGCTCACTCCGGCCCTCCTTCAGGTGCTGGGGCTTCCCGTGACTGAACAGCAAGAGCCCATTGGGTTCTGTGGTGCAGAAGTCAAAGGAGATGGAGCCCGTCTTCTTGGTGTTCCACTTGGGGAGGGAGATGAAGGCCTCCGGGGCCTCAAAGGTGACCGGATCCAAGGCCGCCACGTTCTCGCACTTGAAGAACAGGTCACCGTGCACTTTCATTTTGGAATCACCTTCCTTGGCCAAGCGCGAGAGCTCCAGTTTGAAGTCGTTGTTCTTGTAGACAACCTGTTAAAAACACAAGTGGTCAACAAGACCCTTCCCTCCTTGCCCACCACTCTCCCTGGGGCCAACTGATATTTGGGTAATGATTTTTCACAGAGATAGCAGTGGGTGCCCGGAATGCGCTGCCAGCGTGATGGAGGCAGATACGAGAGGGGTTTAAGAGGCTCTTATAGGCACAGCAATGTGCAGAGAATAGAGGGATATGGACATTGTGTAGGAGAAGGGATTAGTTTAGTTGGGCATTTGATGACTAGTTTAATTAGTTCAGCACAACATCGTGGACTGAAGGGCCTTTTCCTGTGCTGTACTATTCTGTGTTCTATGTTCTATTTTCTCCAAGTTTCCCCAAGTATGAATGATAGAGAAATGGGAGGGAAGGGTTAACATTTAGGAGGAAAGGGTTAGATAGATATTAGAGCAGGATAAAATGTTGGCACAACATTGTGGGCCGAAGGGCCTGTACTGTGCTGTAGTGTTCTTTGTTCTATATGGACATTGTGTAGGCAGAAAGAATCAGGCTTAATTAGTTTGGCACAACGTGGTGGGCTGAAGGGCCTGTACTGTGCTGTAGTGTATTTTGTTCTATATGGACATTACGTAGGCAGAAAGGATCAGGCTTAATTAGTTCGGCACAACGTGGTGGGCTGAAGGGCCTGTTCCTGTGCTGCACTGTTCTGTGTACCATGTTCCATTAACCATGTGCTGCCAATGTTTGACCCAAGATTCATTTTCAGGGAGAATGTTACCCAACCCCAACAATAGTAACCAATCCCCAACTGGCTCTTACATCACTAAGAGTCAACTGCACTGGCTCTAGGTCAGATATGGGGTAGACTGCTAGGGATTAAGGGAATCTAAGGACATGGGTGTTGTGAAGGAAGGTGGTGCTGGGGGTAGATCGGCCATGGTGGAGGTCTCTATCGGATGTAGGAAAGGCGGATTTCCTTCTTCAGCTGGGATTGTAGGACAGTCCAGGGTCTTCATGATGGGACCAGCTGTTTATTCCAGATGTTCAGTCCCCCATCTTCCCTGAGCTATAAGAAGAGGTTGGACAAAGCTGGGGTGTTTTCTCTGGAACATCGGAGGTTGGGGGGAGATCCGATAGAAGTTTATAAAATTATGAGAGGCATCGACAGGATAGACAATCAGAGTCTTTACCTCCAGGGTAGAAATGCATTTAGGGTGAGAGGGGAAAAGTTTAAAGTTGTTACACACAGAGAGCGGTGGGTGCCTGGAACGGGCTGCAAGCGGTGGGGGTGGAGGCAGATACGATAGACGGGTTTATGAGGCTCTTTGAGAGGCATTTGGATGAGCAGGGAATAGAGGGATATGGATCATGTGCAGGCAGAAGGGAATTAGTTCAGCACAGATGACTTTGTGGCCAAGTTTGCGGATGATACAAAGATAGGTGGAGGGGCAGGTAGTGCTGAGGAAGCAGGGAGTCTGCAGGAGGACTTGGACAGGTTGGGAGAATGGGCAAAGAAGTGGCAGATGGATACAGCGTTGGGAAGCGTACGGTCATGCACTTTGGTGGAAGGAATAAAGGCGTAGACTATTTTCTAAATGGGGAGAGAATTCAGAAATCAGAGGTGCAAGGGGACTTGAGAGTCCTAGTGCTGGATTCCCTAAAGGTTAACTTGCAGGTTGAGTCGACAGTAAGGAAGGCAAATGCAATGTCAGCATTCATTTCGAGAGGACTGGAATATAAAAGCAAGGATGTAATGCTGAGGCTTTATAAGGCGTTGGTCAGACCACATTTGGAGTATTGTGAGCAGTTTTGGCCCCATATCTAAGGAAGGATGTGCTGGTGTTGGAGAGGGTCCAGAGGAAGTTCACAAGAATGATCCTGGAGATGAAAGGGTTAATGTACGAGGAGCTTTTGATGTCTCTGGGCCTGTACTCGCTGGAGTTTAGAAGGATGGGGGGATCTCATTGAAACCTTCTGAATATTGAAAGGCCTGGATGGAGCGGACGTGGAGAGGACGTTTCCATCAGTGGGAGAGTCTAGGACTAGAGGGCCCAGCCTCAGAATAGAAGGATGTCCCTTTAGAACTGAGATAAGGAGGAATTTCTTTAGCCAGATGGCGTTGAATCTGTGGAATTCATTGCCACAGATGGCTGTGGAGGCCAAGTCATTGGGTGTATTTAAAGCGGAGGTTGTTAGGTTCTTGATTAGTGAGGGTGTCAAAGGTTACGGGGAGAAGGCAGGAGAATGGGGTTGAGAGGGAAAAATAAATCACCCATGATTGAATGGCGGAGCAGACTCGATGGGCCGAATGGCCTAATTCTGCTCCTATGTCTTATGGTCTTATGGTTAGACATGGTGGGCCGAAGGGCCTGTTCCTGTGCTTTTCTATGTTCTATGACTGCTTGTTAGCCCTCCAGTGGATGAGGAGACGAGGCAGGGGAGGGAGACATGCTGCCCAAACCCCATTCCTGATCCTCCGACCATACTCACATCCTTCAGACATCCCATGAAGTTGTTGCTGACAGGAGAGCCCGGGAGATCGGCCGTGCTCGGACTCCCACCGATGTAGAAGAAGTCGTCGGAGCCCAGCATGGTGTAGTCCTCCTGGGTGTATCCTGTGGTGGTCAGGATACCATCCACTGAAATTGTCACCTGCCGAAAACGTTCGGCGGTGGGGGAGGGAGAGCGAGGGGGGTGAGGGGGGAGGCAAAAGATGGGATAGAATCTGTTACCAACTGGCCCAACAACAATGCCCGGTACCCGGTGGGGATTGGGAGGGAGGTGCTGCCCATTTTCATGTCTGCTTTTACCCTAGTCAAGTCTCATTGCACACACTCACAACAACTGAGGAGAGGTAGACCACAGGATCTGATGGTTTGAAGGTTGCCCGATCCCATTGGGCACGACTAGTAAAAGCCCGCTACTTGGGAAAATAGCCAACATGATCAAGGACCCCTCCCACCCTGGACATTCTCTCTCCTCCCCGTTCCCATCAGGCAGAAGATACAAAAGCTTGAGGGCACGTACCCCCAGGCTCAGGGACAGTTTCTACCCCGCTGTTAGCAGACTATTGTACAACAAAGGTGGACTCTTGACCTCACAATCTACCTCATTATGGCCCTTGCACCTTATTGTCTGCCTGCACTGCACTTTCTCTGTAACGGTAACACTACTTTCTGCGTTCTGTTATTGTTTTCCCTTGTACTAGCTCGACGTACTTATGTTTTGGACTGATCTGTATGGATGGCACGCAAAACAAAAGCCTTTTGCTGTATCTTGGTTCGTGTGACAATAATAAACCAATTACTGGTCTGAATTCCCTCACCCCAATGGCTGTGGAAGCTGCTTTGGTAGGAGATTCTCCACCTTCATAATCTGCCTACCCTGCCTGTCTAACACCATTAGTGTGTCAGCCCCACTCCCGTGCCCAGCCTGATCACCGTGGGGATCTGTGGGATAAGGCCCCCAGCTGTGACGGCAGGTGTCGGACACTCCATCTGCACATCTGCCCACCCTACCCATCTGTTGCTGGTTGACCATCTGATAACCATCAGCTCAAGGCAAGCAACAACTTGGCACCAGATGTGCTCATTTCATCTCCCTGCGCAGCTGCTGCAAGTTCCGGAGCGGGGGATCCCTCAGCACATGGGACTGCAGAGCCGGGTCAGGACTTTTGCCCCATTTACCCACTCTTTCCCCCAGTCCTGTGGTCGACAAGAATCTCCCGATCCCAGCCCTTTGACCCTGGCCATTTTCAGGAGAAAGAGAGTCCAGAATCTGTCCTGCCCTCTGCCCGGAGAAGTGTCTCCTGAAACCCAGCCTCCAATTCCCAGCCTCTGCCCCTAGTCCCAGGCTCTGCCCCTGGTCCCAGAGTCCCTGACCAGCGGGAAGAGTGTCTCTCTGTCAACCCTCTCAGCCCCCCTCAGTATCCTGGAAACTTCAATCAGGTCACTCCCCCCTTCCCCCCGCCCCCATCCTGTGAAATTCCAGGGAAAGTGACCTCAGCTTGTGGGATCCTTCCTTGTAACTCACCCTTTGGTGTCCAGGAATCACTCTGGCTAACCTAAAGCAAAGCACTGCAGATGCCAGAAATCTGAAATAAAAACAGTGAATTCTGGAGATTCTCGGAGGGTCAGGCAGCTTCTGTGGAGAGGGGAGCAGGGTTAACATCTCTCTCCACTGAGGCTGCCTGACCCGATGAGAATTCTGTCCCTCTATCACCCTGGTCCACTGCTGCCTCCCCAAGGTCAATCTCTCCGTCTAGAAGTGGGTGCAGGGTCTTGCCCTAGCACCCCCAGCATAACCTCAGCCCCTTGTTCTCCGGCGCCCTGGACACAGAGGACAGCATTCTATGTGCAGGGTTTGCTGTATGCTTTGTTTGTCCATCCATCAAATGAGCCAAAGTGCGCTCCACTTCACCCAGAGTTGCAGCCAGCTTGAATTCCCAATGTTACGCTGGGCCAAGCTTGTGTATTCAGTCACCTCGCGTGCTGATGTGGTACGGGAAGAGATTCTGTATTGTCTCATGTACTTTTCCCTGCACGCTAGGCTTTTATTTCCCACTCCTATCCATACCTTTTTAAGGACTGTTGTTCATGGACACCAGGATCTTTTGGACCTCCAGACCTTCCAGAGTTTCACCCACCCTTCTCCAGCTCAGGTTGGACAACCTCTCATGGTTTTCCACAGTAATCAAGTTGCCACAGTTCTGCCCATTCCCTCCGTCACTTCGTGCCCCCCCCCACGAGGCTGCAGCCAGTGTGTGGTGCGGTTGGGTGAAAGGGGAAGGTGACAGTGTGGCAGAGGTTCCCAGCAGACATCTCCGTGGGGTTACTTGTGGTGACCAGCTGATGTGCAGCTTCAGACAGCAGGAGACCCCACCGACCATGTGTCCTGCACCAGTGGGGGCCCAGGGCTTTGGGGGAATGGGGAAGGAGGCTCTCCAGCTTCCAAATCACCGGACAGAAATACAGAACATTGGTTGGGCCACGGCTGGAGTGCTGCATCCAATTCTGTCCGCCACACCCTCAGAAGGATAACAAAGGTCTCGGAGAGGGTATGGAGGACAAGTTCTGGGATGGTTCTGGGGAAGAGGGGTTCCATCTCCAGGGTTAGACTGGAGAGGTTGGCTGTTCCCATTGAGCAGAGGTTGGGAGGAGATGCCATGGACAAGACCAGGACCGGGCAAAGGTCTGAAGTGTTTTCCCCAGTGATCCGAGGAGGGACATGAGGCAAACCTCTTTACACGGAGCAGGGTGAGGGTCTGTAACTCCCTGCCTGTTGGTCCAGTGGTGGGAGCAGAGCCAACCAGGGCCTTCCGAAGGAATTGGATGGGCACGGGGGAGGGAATCGATTGCAGAGCTGTGGGGGAATGGGGAGCTGGACTCGATGGGCCGTGTGCCCTCTTGTTATGCTGGAGTACCTCCACCATTTGACAACAGTGACACCTGGAAACAGCCGGGCTCACTGAACCATATTTACAACACTGGAGGAACCCATTCTGCCCATTGTGCCTGTGCTAGTCACCAGCTCAGTCCCACCTCCCAGCACTGGGTCTGTAGCCATGAAGGGCTTAGCTCATTGAGTCCACTGCCAGGGGCTGCATCAATGTGGGGAGGGTCTCTACGTCTCCCACCCTCTCTGGCAGTGAGTCCCAGACCCCACCATCCTCATGGAGAGAACACCTTCCAATTCCTTTAAACCCCCCTCCCCCCCCACCCCAGTTATTGACCCCTCTGCAAGGGATGGTCAGAACCACCTCCCCCAACTCACCCACCTCCTAACAGGTTGCTCCAGCCCAACACAAACCAGGGTTAACTCTGAGGATGTGAATGAAAATGGACACAAAAGCAAACCGTCCATAACATCCTGGGTCACCGGTGAATCTCACTGCCAAGGTGTGCTCACAAAGAAAACTATCCCAGTGGGACCTGACTCCAACTCTGCACCCAATCCTCACACCCCTGGGACCAGGAAGTGACATCCCCATAGCCACGGAGACCAACCAGTCTGCCACTGTCACTTTGGGTAGCCACAGGCATCTTTCCTCGAACAGGTGGTTCGCTGATAGAAGGTACAGTGTCAGTCACCACTGAAGGGGGCTTCCACGGAGAACAGGCCATTCTGCCCATCCCAGTCCATGATGGACCACTTCAATCTTGGGCAGCCACTCCTGCCCAAGATGTCTTCCCTGAACCCTGTGAATCCATAAGGATAACCCATTCTACTTCTCTCTCACAATTCCTCTTCCGTTCCTCACTCCCATCCTCCACCACCTGTCTCCCACCCTCCCTCACACCTCCCCTCCAGCTCTCTCTCCCTCCCTCACCCATCCTTTCTCTGCAACAGTTTTATCCTTCAGTCCTGCTGTTCATTCACTCGTTTCTCTCTCCACAGGTGCTGCCTGACCTAAGTGCACCGATGTTCACAGTTCCCTTGCTAACATTAATCACTACCATTGCTGACAATATCCTCTCCCTCTCTCACCTGTCCCCTCACAGATGATCATCATACCCATCCCAGTAGGGTAACCCTCTCCTTCTCTCCCCACACCCCGGAACTATCCTCTCTCACACATGCCCAACAACTTCCCTTCGATACCTTCGACACTTATCTGCACTTGGGGCAATTTACAGCAGCCCGTTACCCTGTGGGGTGTGAACACGCCTCTCAGGAAGCAGCTGCTCTGGCTCCTCGTTTGGTTGCTGGGTGTAGAAACAGGCCCCTGAGATCCTAACACCTCTACTGCTTGTCCCTCTTCAAGCCATCAGACCCCATGCAGTGTGGCTCTCGTCTGTTGGCACCGGGCTGGAAGGGAAATTCTTGCTTTCCAGCCACTGTTAATGTGAGTGTTAGTTGAGGGGCTGCAAGGGGTGAAATCAGAACCAGTGTCACTCAGTAATGGGCAATGTGGATATTCTCCTCGCAAGGTCTACGTGATGTCCACCTGAATACAGTGAACCCTGCCTGTCACCTCAGGTGTTCCCTGAATGTACGATGGGCCCTGCCTCTTCCACTTTGAACAGTAGACCACACACACAAGGTTAAATGCAGAATTGACTCTCCATTGAACATGCCCAGTGCAGTACATGTCCCACATTGAGCTCTACGGCTGGTGCATTGTTCAAAGCAGGCAGCAGATGCAAATTCCTTCCTCCAATTTCCAACTCATCTCCTGACCTGTCTGTCAATCATCAGCGCTCCAATCAATACCTCAGGAACTGAGGGCGATGGGGAATTGGTGCAGGAGAGGAGTTGAGCTCAGCCATGGTCATACTGAATGGTGGAGCAGGTTTGAGGGGCCAAGTGGCTTACGCCTGCTCCTGTTGTCTTGGGTTCAGTATGCAGGTTCAGCCGAGGGCTACCCAACTAGCCCCTTTCACAAACTCTCTGTCCCAGATTCAGCTGCCTCAGAGCCCATTCCCGATCGAGCGATCCCGCACGGAGCCCAGTCCCCACCATGGAGAATCACCCCATCCATTCAGGAGACAAACTTTGGTCTCCTTCCGACGATGTACCTCAAACCACCCTCCAAGGAGTGACACTGACCTACTATAAGGATAAGTTTCCTTCCCTGGAGCACATTAACAAACCTGACAGCATTCTACAACAATCCAACGTCTTCAAAGTCTTCATTACCGACTTGATCCTTATTTATTTAAATTCCCCCAGCTGCCACGATGAGACTTGAACCTCACACCTCCTGATTATCAGCCCAGGTTCTGGGCCACCAGTCCAGCTATCTGACCTACCTGAGACCTGCTGCCTCAAACATTATCCTTTGGATATATCACCCCAGCCCTATCACTGCAGCAGAAAGTTCTGTGTGTTAGAAGTTGGCACCTTCTCTCTGTGGTAAGACCAAGGCGACACAGTGGGAAGTCTCCATACAATCAAGACCACATTTTGTGCCTGCTGGGAAATCCGAACTCCCACAAAATTCCCATCTAGTCTTTTCACAGAATTTGGAGACTGATGCATTTCCAGTTTCCGGTTGGGACCAGTGCCGTAGGAATCCCGTGATCGGAAACCTATCCGGGAGCAGTTCTGTGGAACTGTGGCTCCAATGAGATGTGAAAGTTGGACATCGGGGCTAACAACCCACCGACCTGTGGAAAAGCTCCCCATGGGAAATGTTAAATTATCTCCATAGAGTGCACTCCAAAGGCCATTGACTGGAAACCTTGACATAGAGTCATACTGCACGGAAACAGGCCCTTCGGCCCACCCAGTCCGTGCCGACCATCAACCACCCATTTGCACTGATCTATTTTACTCTCCCCTCATTCCCACCAACCACCCCCCCCCCCAACCCCCAGATTCTACCCCTCACCTAGACACTGGGGACAATTTATAGCAGCCAATTAACCCACCGACCCCGGACGTCATTGGGATGTGGGAGGAAACTGGAGCATCTATTCAGTCACAGGGAGAATGTGTAAGCTCCACACAGACAGCACTAGAGGTCGGGATTGAACCTGGGTCTCTGGTGGCTGTGCGGAAGCAGCATTACCCGCTGCACCATGGTGCTTGGGAATGCAAAAGGTGTTGAATTTAGGACCTGGGTCCTTTGACATGAGGATCATTGACAGAGAGGGCCTCCCAGTTACAACCCGCACAGTGCTGCTGAACTCTCGGGCATTCCCAAGCCTGGTGGTAGGATCTCCAACATGGAGTCATCACGGACAGGTGTCCAGTCAGCAGAACGGAGCCGGATTTACATTCACCTCGGGTGGGATTCCTAACTTCCATTACAGGGTGTCCCAGAATCCATTGCCCCTCCTTACTTGTTCCTCAAACTGATGCCTCAATGGGGCCACTTCAGAGGGTTGCTAAGAGTCTGTGAGTCTCTCCCCCTTTGTACCTCCTGGGAATTCCCACAAAATTCCAATTCAAGAAATTTGGAAGGAGGCATCTTTCCAGATCCAAGGATTGGCTCAGCTAAAGAACCAGCAGGAACAATTCCTTGGGAATACTGAGTACGGCGGCAAACTTCCTCGCCTGACGCCATTTTGACAATCCAACATCTTCACAACCAACTCAATCCTTATTTATTTAAATTCCCCCAGCTGCCAAGCTTCAAACTCACACCTCCCAGGTTCTGATCTTCCTGCTACTTTTCCTGAGAGAACACCATTGCCCTCAAACCACTCAGCAAGCCAAATGTACTGGAGAACTATCCGCCAGTGGTTTGAAGTAACCATCTGAGTGTCATCACCCTGTCTGAACAACAACCTTTGTAAAATATTTGCTTTGTTATCCCTTGACAGTATCTGACACTATCAAGTGTGGGGAACAAATTTTTGTCACGTTGATCTAAGTCTTAAGTCAGTTCTCTCCCTTGATCATATCTGATTAGATGCATCTTTGCAAGGCTCCTTGCATGATCTTTTCAGAAATTACCACTGCCAGCCCATCACCTAAAAGACAAAATAAGGCTGTTATCAGCACAAGTTTTGGGAACCACATCCATGTATATATTTTTAAATTTCCTGGTCCTCATTTGTTTGTTTGAGATCTACTTTGAGGAATTATTATTAGATAATGTACAGTGCAAAGATAATGCAAATACAGGAGATCTGAAATAAAACAGAAAATGCTGGAAACACTCAGCAGGTCAGGCAGCGTCTGTGGAGAGGAACAGAGTTAATGTTTCAGGTCAATGATATAAACCAATCTTTGTTTCTCTTTCTTGCTGTCTGTCCCACAAAGTGATTCCAGCATTATTTTGTTGTTCTCAGGTTAGATTCATTGTACTGGGGACAGTCAAACTAGTTTGTGTTTGAACAGCAAGCTCGGGGAATAATCCAAGGACAAACACATCGCCCGTCTGATTCACTGGTTCTGATTTTTGATCCTCGCAGGAGAATATTAGTGGCAAGAGTCTCAAAGTAAAAAAAATTAAATAATCATCAGACACAAAAATGGCATTTGTCATTACCACAGTCTTGTTAATTGTATTAGTAGTAAGGGCAACTGGTTCAAGAATGCATTCCAAGGTAACCCACCAGTGGTTGTAGCCCATGCAAGGAATGGCTTCACAAGCCCTCCAGAGCCAACGCTCACTCATCCAGCCTTTGAAACAGCATGCACAGCCTCATGCAGTGGGAAAAATAAAATAACACAAAACACAGAAAGTGACGATTTCATTTTTAAAGAGGAGATTGCAAGGATTGATTCCCTCACTCACTGACACTGCTGTCCAGCTGTTAGACCTATGCACCAATTTCAGCGGCACTCTCGATCATTTGCGTGCACCTGGACAGGTGACTGACTCCCTGTGCTCTGCAGCTTCTCACTGTACAGGTAGGATGTGGGACAGGGGACATGTGTGAGGGGGGAAGAGGTCTGCCTCTGCAGGAGACAGGTGCGCACCTGTACCTGCGGGTGGTGTGTGCAATGTTCAAGACCTGCATGCGCGCACACACACGCGTGCACCGACCCACTCCTTGCCACCAAGGTGGCCGGACTCTGGGTGATGCTGTGGAACTTTCGGCCCCAGAGAGCGAGTCCTGTCCTCACTAATCCACTGACCTCACAGAACGGCCTAACTCGAAGCCCGTCCAGAAAAATTAACAGAATCAGCCGGTGCGGATTTTCAGTGTCGGCTGAGAGGGACACCGGACTTCAACCAGGCTGGAGGACACAAACCTCCCTGACCCTGACTGGGGCTTTGAGGAGAGCTTCTGCGAGTTGGCCATTCAATTTCTTGTCCCCTTCCGGGATACCTGGACCACACGTCAAACCAGCGACGATCTGTCTCTCCTTGCCTCGGAGCGTGGGTTAGTTGGGATATGTTGACTGACTTGCCTGGAGAACTGGTTTCTCTCAAGTATTTTCCATCCAGTAGTCAGAAGCACCATCAACCCCGTTCAGTAAGCGACCCTGCTCAGAATTAACAGCTCTCAAGACACAAACTCCCAGAGAAAGAGCGATTAAATTGTGCTCCCTTATTTAGAAGTTTCAGCCATTCACTCACTGCCCTGTGCCATGGGAATACCGGAGGCCATTTGCTTTATGATGCTTTATATCACCTTGTACCTTGGAAAAGGCCAGATTGACACCAGCAAATCAGATTATCAACCAGATTTGATCTCCAAGATGTAGAGGGATGAATGTGCTCCCTGGACACCTATGAATTGGCAATGACTAATAACCACAATTATGCAAAAGGGCTCTGTTTTTACAGTCTGCTATTATTTAACAATGATTCGTTCAAGCAGAAGAGACAACTATGATCTGTTTTCCAACCATCACCCATTGGGCCCTGGAGTAACTCAATTACAACAAATGTATCTCCGTTAAATTAAATCATATTGCACAGTTCCAGGGGAGACGAGGTAACGAAGGGCAGCTGAATGTGTGTCAGAATACTTAATACTTCTGCAGTGACAGCAGTTGGAACTGTGTGTGTGTGTGTGTGTGTGTGTGTGTGTGTGTGTGTGTGTGTGTGTGTGTGTGTCTGCCTCTGTGTGTCTGTGTATGTCTGTCTGTGAGTGTGTGTCTGTCTCTGTGTGTGTATCTGTGTATGTGTATCTGCCTCTGTGTGTGAGTGTGTGCGTCTGTGTGTGTGTATGCATCTGTGTATGCGTGTGTGTATGCATGTGTGTGCATCTGTGTGTGTGTGTAGGCGTGTGTGCGTGCATGTATGTGTGTGTGGAGGCGGGTGTTGCTTCCGATGAACACCTTTGATAGCACCTCCCAGATCTGTGACCTCTATCACCAAGGGCAGCGGGCGCAGGGGAACACCACCACCTGCAGGCACATCCCATCCTGACCTGGGAACTCCGTTCCTTCATGAGTGAGTGGAAGTGGGGAGTGGGTGTCAAGCGACGAGGGACGAGCTCGGTCACTTTGGCCAGTGAGGAGGACATTCCATAATGCAGCAACTCAATGCTGGTCAGCGGAGTAGGTGGCTGGAAAAGGAAGGCCTGAGACCATCAAGTTTGCACAGCCTTGGAATGTCTCCGAGTGCTTCCCAGGCAGCGAGGTGCTAGTGAACTGTTGGGAGGCAGGAAACACAGTAGGAGAGCTTTCCCTTGATGGGGCATCGGCGTGGCAGAACAAGACGCTCCCAGCTGGCTGTCTCACCTCCCCATGCCTCTCCTGGATTCGTGAGCTATCCTTCTTGTGTACAGATGCTTCATCGTCCCTGGGTCGAAATCCTGGAACTCCCTCCACGAGTCATCAGCCGTCCAAGAAGGCAGTTCACCACCCACCAAAGTCCAAGCCCACATCACCGCAGATCCACAAATCCATTAACTGAATGAGTCCCTTAAATGTGGAGCTCCCTACTCCTTGTCTTCCTGCAAACCCTAAGAGCCTGTGAGCTGTTGTATTCTCCAGTAAACTTCACTTGAAGCTGCAGCAACAATATCTGCTTAAGGAACTCAGCGGGTCAAGCAGCATCTGTGGGGGGAGAGGAATTGTCGATGTTTTAGGTCGAGAGCACTGCGCCTTACTAGTGTGCAAGTTGACAGGATTTCCACTCGGAGTTTCTGCCCTCTTTGGCATTGGTTTAAGGAACAACTCTGGCTGGAAGCTTGCCAATTAATCACTTTGGTGACTTCCCACTCACTGGGTCCCATTTGTGGGTCTGAGGCAGAGTCAAACGTCGCCTGTCTTGAGATGCTCCTTTCACACATAAAAATCTCCTGAACTTGCAAACAAGCTCAATGTCACCAACAAATTCAGTTAGTCCATGGATTTCTGTTTTGGATAAAAGTGCTTTCTTGGGGGTAAACCCAATTTCAAACTGCCCCAAGTTCACACATTGAGGAGAATATTTCGATGTAAAAAAATTGTTTCACGAAGCTCTGATCCATGATAAATGTATAATCAAGGGGACCTGAACATCAAATGGTATCAGAAAACAAATGTGCTCTGAACCCCGTTTGCTCCTGGGTCATCAATTCCATGTGGCAGAAACACATTTCCCTTCTAATCACCAGTTCTTAACTTTCTTTTGTCATGATTTATGTTACAACCTCTTAAACCACACACCTTATTTCTGAAGAACTTTCTCCCAGCGCAGCTGTTCTGATGTCAGTCTGGTGGTTTGCATGAATCTTCCTTGGACAGTCCTCTGGGACTGAGTATGAATCGGTTTCACTCTGGTTTTGTGGGTTCTGAGGGAGTGCTGAGCAGCCAGAGTAGCTGTTCTTTGGGTGAAACACCAAACCAAGGCTTTGTTGGATGGGTGTTGTTTCAGAGTGAGAGTGGAGCAATTTTCCCCCTTGACCTGGGCCAATATTCCCCCCCCCCTCAGGCAGTCCCCGTGGGTCGAGGGGGACTTGCTCCCACCCTGGGTCTGTGGGTCCTGAGGTGACTGATGAGGCCGATGTGGGGTCCACGGGCGGGGCAGGCGGTGTCTGACAGGCTGTGTGGGCAATGTGTGAGGGGGTGCGCTCCTTCCGCCACTTACACAGGGTCTCTGTGAGCTCCCGGTGCACGGGCTCCAGGTTCTCAATCCCATCCCCAACGTTCCTTCTCCATGGTGAGCGGTGGTGGGACAGAGATCCCCAGGGATCGGTGGGGACGGGGCATTTCTTCACGGAGGCTTCAAGCATGTCCTTGAACCTTGCTCTTTGCCCGCCCCGGTGACAGAGCTCGGGACAGAGGGTCTGCTCTGGTGTCTGGGGGGGTGGTGGGGTGGGGAGTGAGGGGGGAGGGGGAGTGATGTGTCCTACCCAGTGCAGTTGACGGGATGTGACCAGGGTCTCAGTGTTGGGGAGGTCAGTCCGGGACAGGTCACTGATGTTGGTTCACGTCCCTCCAGGGAATCTGGAAGTTGTGTTGAGCTGGAGTTGGGGGGTGGAATCTCTCCACTGCCCTAAGTTTGCTTTAATACCACCCCCCTGAAGGTGTCGAATGCAGCTTTGGAACTGATGACTGTTTGCAGCTTGGTCACTGTCATTTCCCAGGCGACTTTGCATTTGTATTGTGTCCAAGATCCCAAGGTGCTCAGCTGAGCCTGGCCTGGGTGAGGAGGGACAGGGGCAGGTGACGCAAGGTTTGGTCTAAGGAGGAGGGATGGAGTGAGGTTTGGAGAGAGGATTCCCAAACTTGGGGCTCGGGCAGCTGGAGGAGGGGAAAAAGTGAGGAACTCCTTGTGAGGGTAGTCGGGGAAGAGGCCACAGAGGGATACAAAGATGGGAGAACTGGATGCGGACCAGGGGAGCTCAGCGGGAACATGAGCAGAGACTCCTTTCATGGTGTTGACTGAAGGTTCGGCAATGGACATTTGGACGTTTGTCCTTCTTCAAAGCCAACGTTGTGTGTGCATTGGAGAAACCCAGATGGCCCCATCCTTCCTCTGCAGACTTCCTGGTGAAGTTGAAGGGAGTTCTGGGATCCAGACCCAGCGATGATGAAGGAACAGTGATAGATTTCCCAGATGGAATGATGCACGACAGTGAGGAACCTGCAGACGGTGGTGTTCCCCGGCACTTGCTTCACACTGGTTGAGGTCACAGGTTTGGGAGGTACCGTTGCAGTCGCCTTGACAGTTTCCTGGCTGCTTTTGACTCTGTTCATGCAGGTATCAAGAGGTACAGAGGAGAGCACGGGAACATGGTATTGAGATAGAGAATGAGCCACGATTGGTGTAGCAGACTTGAAGGGCCGAATGGCCTCCTCCTGCTCCTAATTGCTACATCTCTGTGTTTCATTTTGCAGGAAAGCCAGTGGTTCCTGCCTTCATCTCCTTGAAAGAACGCAGAACATAGAACAGGACAGCACAGGAACAGGCCCTTCAGCCCACCACGTCTGTGCTTACCATGATGCCAAATTAAACTAATCCTATATCCCTCCATTCTCTGCACATTCATGTGTCCATCTAACAGCCTCTCAAATGCCTCTATCATATCTAGTTTCTGATTCCCTTTTCCAAAGGAAAAAGTTTGTGCTCATTCACCCTATCAATGCCCCTCATGATTTTATACACCTCAATAAGGTCACCCCACATTCTCCTACATTCCAAGGAATAGAGTCCCAACCTGCCCGACCTCTCCCTCAAGTCCTGGCAACATCCTCGTAAATCTCCTCTGCACTCCCTCCATCTTAGTGACGTCTTTCCTATAGCAGGGTGACCAAAACTGTCCCGTTAACCTTCCCCGCTCCGAGGAGAACAGCCCTTAGCCCCTCTGGTCTCCCCACCACCCTGACTGTATTCCCCCACCCTCAGGACCCTCCACACCATCCCCAAGGGGAGAGGCAGGGGGTAAGGGGGGGAATTCCAGAGCTGGGGGCCCAGGCAGCTGAAGGCAGGGTCACCAGTGGTGCAGCGATGGGAATCGGGGGATGAGTGAGGGGCTGGAATGGGAGGAGTGCAGAGACCTCGGAGAAGTGTGGGGTTGGGGCAAGATGCAGAGACAGAGGGGGAGAGGTCACAGAGGGACACCGTGATATTAATGTTAAATGCAGTGCATTGCAAGTGACAAGGTGTACGTCTCACTCAGAGCCTGCCAGGAAGTTTACCAATTCATCAAATGCAGATGAAGACAAACACAGATCTGGGAGACAGTCCTGACTGACCTCTCAAACCCAATCATCCTCACCATTCCCTGTTCCTGGCCATGCTTCAGAGTGATACGAGGTCCATTCAACCGCTCTACCAGGAACACTCCCATCACACCACTTCACCCGACCCTCCACCTCTTTGATAACTTCATTGAACCAGAGAGGTTCAGCAAGATCCCAGATGGAATGGAGGAAGAACCATTGGAGACAGTGATCATGGCAACGTCAGGGGTGAAAGTCAGTCAGACCTGATGGAAGTTTATAAGATTATGAGGGGCATAGATAGTGTAGGCAGCTGGTATCTTTTCCCCAGGGTTGAAGTGTTTAATACTAGAGGCATGCATTTCAGGTGAGAGGGGGAAAGTTTAAAGGAGATGTGTGGGGCAAGTTCTCTTTACACAGAGAGCGGTGGGTGCCTGGAACGGGCTGCCAGAGGTGGTGGTGGAGGCAGATATGACAGAGGGGTTTAAGAGGCTCTTAGATAGGCACGTGGATGTGCAGAGAAGGGAGGGATGTGGACATTGTGCAGGCAGAAGGGATTAGTTTAATCAGGTGTCATTAGTTTAATTAGTTGGCACAACACTGTGGGCCGAAGGGCCTGTTCCTGTGCTGCACTGTTCTATGTTCCAATGTTCTATGAAGACCTGGCCTGATGTTTGAGCAACATCTGGTAGCCCACACTCCAGATGTTGAAGGCAGCCCTGGCACAGATGTCACTGGTCAGGCACAGACACTGCCCCAAAACATTTCGGGGCCTACCTCCAATGACCAGAACTTCGGTGTCTCCAGAATCTGGAACGCAGCTCACTGCTGCTTGGACTGATGTGGTAACTCACACGGTGCATGGTCTGTCCAGAGGAACACCACACAGTCCCCGTGCCCATCCCCAATCCATCTCAGGCTAAAGGAAAGGGGGCAGTCCCTCGACACCTCCACATCGGATCAATCCAACCCTCCCCAAAACACTGCTGCCCTGTGTCCCAACTCACACCGACCCTTGTTCACCCTCCAACCCAGTCACTACTGACCCACACCAGTTCTTCATACGGCAGTGCCCCAGCATTTAACCCTTCACCTTCAGTTTTCAAATCTGTCCATGTGACCCCCTCCAGCCCCTACACCCCTGCCCGTCTCCGTAACCCCCTCTGACCCCTACACCCCTGCCCGTCTCCGTAACCCCCTCTGACCCCTACACCCCTGCCCGTCTCCGTAACCCCCTCTGACCCCTACACCCCTCCCCGTCTCCGTAGCCCCCTCCAGCCCCTACACCTCTCCCCATCTCCATAACACCCTCCGGCCCCTACACCCCTCCCTGTCTCCATAACACCCTCCGGCCCCTACACCCCTCCCTGTCTCCATAACATCCTCCGGCCCCTCCACCCCTCCCCATCTCCGTAACCCCTTCTGGCCCCTCCACCCCTCCCCATCTCCGTAACCCCTTCTGGCCCCTCCACCCCTCCCCATCCCTGTGACCCACTCCGGCCCCAGTATGAGGCTGCGTGCATGTATGTGTGCGTGTGTATGCAGATGCACATTTTGATGTGTGTGTGTGTGTGTGTGTGTGTGTGTGTGTGTGTGTGTGTGTGTGTGTGTGTGTGTGTGTGTGTGTGTGTGTGTGTGTGTGTGCAGGTCTGTGCATTTGTGTGCCCGTGTTTGTGCACACACTCGTGTGTTTGTATGTGTGCCTGTGGGTCTGAGCCTGTGGGTGTGGCATCTGTGTGCGAGACGTGTTTGAGTGCATGCACATGTTGCGTGTGACACATCTGTACCTTTTCCTTCCCTTCCACGTCATTCCAAGCGCACACGTCAGATAACGTTACCACTGTGACCGTCTCTGCCTCCACTAACCCCTCAGGCAGTGAGCTCCAGATTGCAGCCACCCTCCGAGAAGCCTCCAAACCTTCTCCCTCTTACTTTAACCCTATGCCCTCTGGCTGCAGACTCCTCCACCAAGGGAAAACGTTTCCCACTCTCTCATTGTCCCCCTCATAATATTTTTGTATCTCCATCAAGTGATCCCTCAGGACCCCTCCCCCAGAGAAAACAAGCCCGGCTTCACCTCCCAGATGAAACGCCCCACCCCAGGCCACACATCTCCTCCCAGCATAATCACATCCTTCAGGGTGGGGTCCACCTTTCCTGCTGACCAGAGAAAGGCAGCAGAGCACAAAAGGAAATAGGTTTCATCAGAAGCCCAGGGTGAAGGGAACAATGTTGGTCACAACAGAGTGAGCCAAAGGTGGGCCAGACCTGGAGCAACAGGGATGATTGGTTAACTCCTTTGTCACTCAGCCTAGGTGGGCGCTCTGCTGTAAGTAGCTGAAGTCCTTTGACAAGCACGATTTGTGTGCACCATCCTCCACCCACTGCACTCATGAGGGGTTTTACCAGGAAAGGTTGCTGTAGCCTCCTGAACTCAAAGCCAGCTGTTTTCTGAGGATGTTAATTTTGGTTGACGTGCAGAGGGATCTTGGAGTCCAAGACTTTACCTCCCTGAAAGTGGCCACACAAGTAGACAGGGCGGTAAGTCAGGCATACGGCACACTTGCCTTCATCAGTCGGGGCATTGAGTATAAGAGTTAGGAAGTCATGTCATCTCTGTATAAAACTTTGGTCAGGCCGCACTTGGAGCACCGTGTGCAGTTCTGGTCGCCCTGTTACAGGAAGGGTGTGGAGGCTTTGGAGAGGGTGCAGAAGAGGTTCACCAGGATGCTGGCTGGATTGGAGGGCACGAGCTATAAGGAGAGGTCAGACAAACTTGGGTAGATCATCGGAGGCTGAGGGGAGACCTGATAGAAATGTAGAAAATTATGAGAGGCACAGATAGGGGAGACAGTCAGAGCCTTCTCCCCCCAGGGTCAAAACGTCTAATACTAGAGGACTTGCATTTAAGGTGAGAGGGGGCAAATTCAAAGGAGATGTGAGGGGCAGGTTGTTTTACACAGAGAGCGGTGGGTGCCTGGAACGGTCTGCCAGGGTGGAGTGGAGGCAGATACAATAGAGGCGTTTTAGAACACGCAGGGAATGGAGGGGTATGCACCATGTGCAGGCAGAAGGGATTTAGTTTAATTTGGCATCACGGTCAGCACAGACAGGGTGGGCCGAAGGGCCTGCTCCTGTGCTGTGTTGTTCCGCGTCCTGCACAACAAACCGTCTGCAATGTCACGTTTAGGGCTCCCACCCCAGCTTACAGGGTTCCTCAATATTGGTAAGTAATATTGCTTTTATAATTAGGTTGATCTGTTTCTCTGATAATTCATGTCAGTCTAGCAGAAACAAAATCAACAGAGGGTCGGTAGTTCTCCCTCCACACACTCTGACACCATCTCCCCATTTACTGCTTCAATCCGTGTACACTGGCACCTCCCTGAACAAAATGCTGATTGCAGCCTTGGGGACTCGAGAAGTGAGCAACTTGTTGAAGTGTATTCTGTCGGCAGCAGGTGTCTCCCTCTTGCTTCTGATTCAGAAGCTGAGAACTCCGGTGTCAGCTCGGAACCAGGGCGCAGTGGTCCAGCAGGGAGGGAGTGTCACACTGTCAGTGTCCCTGGGGACACTGTGTTCAGGCAGACCCCTGCCTGTCCTCACAGGTGGAACTAAGTGATTCCTAGGGCACTGTTTTAGTGCCCTGGACTCAATCAATACCACAGTGAACATCACTGACGCACAGCAGGTAGTGCCGCTGTCTCACGGCCCCAGAGTCCAGGTTCAATCCCGACCTCCGCCGCTGTCTGTGCGGAGTCTGCACGTTCTCCGTGACCACGTGGGTTTGCCCTGGGTGCTCCGGTTTCCTCCCACATCCCAATGACGTTGGGGGTTGGTGGTTTAATTGTCCCCCAGTGTGTGAGTGAGGGGTGGGATCTGGGGGGAGCTGGTGGGAGTGTGGGGGGGGAATGAAACGGGATCGGTGTAAATGGGTGGTTGATCATCAGCAAGGCCTTGATGGGCCAAAGGGCCTGTTTCCTTGCAGTATCTCTCTCTGACACTCATTATGGTTCTGGAGTGTTGTGGGATCCTCCTGTGCACATCTCCTCACTGCAGTGCAGAAACATTCTTCACTGGAGGGTGAGAGACGTCCTCTGTTACTCCTTTGTGTTTGGCGACCTGACCCCAGGTCGAGGAGTTCACCAGACTTAGCCAGGGGCCCCCAACGCTCAGGACAGTCTCGGCCAGACCCGGGGTAGGGGGTGGGGGGGGTGGGTGACAGTCGCTTGAAAACAGCCGTCATCCTGTGGGCAGGGAGCTGTGTGAGGGTAAGGGCATGACATAGGGCAATGGTCTTCTCCAGGGGCACTGACACAGTCAGTGGTCAGACACACTGCTCAGGAAGAGGCCATTTGGCCCATCGAGCTCATGCTGGCATTTCCAATCAGCCCTTCCTATCTCTCCCTCCCCCCATCCCAAACTTCCTGTGGAAGCAACAACTTCTCCCCGACTCATTTTCTTACAGCCCATTGAGGCTATTCTGGTTCTCACACCAACCCCATTCCCCTACACTGCCCTGTAACAGTCAGAGAGTTGTACAGCATGGAAACAGGCCCTTCAGCCCAACTTGTCCATTCCAACCAAGTTGTCTATTCAAGCTCGTCCCATATGCCTGCGTTTGGCCCACATCCCTCTAAACCTTTCCCATCCACGGACCTGTCCAAGGGTCTTTTAAGTGTTATTCTACCTACCTCAACCACTTCCTCTGGCAGCTCGTTCCACATACCCACCACCCTCTGTCTGAAAAGCTTGCCCCTTGGGTCGCCTATAAATCTCTCTCCTCTCACCTTAAACCTGTGCCCTCTAGTTTTAGACTCCCCTGTCCTGGGAACAAGTCTGTGACCATCCACCTTATCGATGCCCCTCATGATTTTATAAACCTCCTTCATATCGCCCCTCAGCCTCCTTCACTCCAGGGAAAATGGTCCCAGCTTCTCCTCTCTCATAACTCAAACAGAGACAGGCCCTTCAGCCCACTGAGTCCGTGCCGACCATAAACCACACTTCAATCCTGCACTGATCCCATTTTATTCTCCCCACCAACTCCCCCCAGACTCCACCCCTCACCCCCACGTCGTTGGGATGTGGGAGGAAACCGGAGCACCAGGGAGAAACCCCTGCGGTCACAGGGAGAACGTGCAAACTCCACACAGACAGCGGCAGAGGTCGGGATCGAACCCGGGTCTCCGGAACGGTGAGGCAGCAGCACTACCCGCTGCACCACCTCTCTGCAACATATCCCAAAACTCTCACCTCTGAACATCAGCTCTCCTGCCGCTGGAAGTGGTTTCTCCTTACTGACTCCGTCAAAGCTTCTCGTTCCCCTCAACCTTCTGTGAGGCAAACGATCGCAGTTTTCCAGCCTCTCCACCGTTAACTGTGTCCCACCACAAGAACTGATGTTTGAACAGCAGAGAATCCACTGTGGGTGGACCTTCACGGACCCAGTGCCACAGGACTGAGACTCTGTAAACCGGAGTGTCTGGGATTCTCCGTCCATCTCTGGCTCCAGGATTAAGGCGTTACTCCACCTGGAGAGGTGGTTTGCAACTTTCTTCTGTGGTGTAGTCCTTGCCTAAAGGATCAAGGTGTGTGCCTGGGTCTCCAGAACACCCCAGGCACAGGGCGAGCCCAGGCTCTGTGTGTTGGACAACAGACCCACCACGGACAACAGGTGAGGCAGCATCCCTCAGAGACACCGGAGACTTCAGACGCTGGAATCTGGAGCAACACGCAAGATGCTGGAGGGGCTCAGTGAGTTGGGCAGCATCTGTGGAGAGAGATGGACAGTCCACGTTTCGGGCCAAGACCCTTCATCTGGACAGAAAGAGTAGAGGGGAGATAGCCGGTATAAAGAGGTGGGGGGAAGGGGCGGGGCAAGGGCTTGCAGGTGATGGGTGGATCCAGGTGAGGAGGGGGTGATAGGCGGATGGAGGAGGGAGGGGTGGGGATGGTGCCGGAGGCTGGGAGGTGATGGGTGGAGGTGACAGAGGGCTGTAGGTGGTGGGATCTGATAGGAGAGGAAGGTGGAGCCTGGAACCAAGGGAGGTGGGGAGGGCAGGTGGGAACAGTGAGGTGGGGGACCCACTGGGAGAGGTGATGGGCAGACCGTCTATTTCCCTCCACAGATACTGCCTGACCCACTGAGTTCCTCCAGCAGATTGTGTGCTGAACCAGTATTGCTCCCCGTTTGTATGTGTGTGTGTCTCTCTCTCTCTTTGCAACATCCCGAGGAACCTTCTCTCCAACAGGACAGATTGGCCACTGAAACCTCAACCCTTCAAGACCAATGAATGCTCCTCAGACACGGCAGGCCAGCGGGAGGACTCGTTACTATTTTTTAGCAACTGCTTATCTCTGTGTTTGCCGCTCCATGCTGTTAACTAGCTCCCCACGTTTCTTTTGGGGTGGGGAGCGGGGGAAGAGTTGGGGGCAAGGACAACCCATCAGGAGAGACAACAGTGCCCACACCTCGTCACACCTACAGAGGAGGTGGGCACCAGGTCTCCAGGGGGTGAAGGCTGGCTGCCCACTGTCCTCCACACCCCATTCCCCTGTTTGATAGCCCCCACTCCCAGCGCGGTGACTTGGACCTGTTGGGAGAACATGTGGATTCCACTCCAAGGGACTCCTTCAACCTCCAGTGATGGTTCCAGAGGTCAGGGTTGGGGGGTGGGGGGGGGGGGGTGGTGGTGGGAGGCCGGTGGGAGGCCAGGCAGAGGGGAGCGCAGGGTTTGGGTCTGACTAAGACCTCGTTGGTGCCGGTGTTGAGGATGGGGAAAAGCCCTCGAACAACTTTGCCCCTTCTCGAGTGAGGGAGGCAGAGGAGAAACAGAGCTTCAGTTAAACGTCCAACCGTGTGGCCTCTCCCCTTCAAAAATGGAAACGTGACTGCTTGAACAATGAGGTGCACAGGAGGCTTCAAGTTAACGAGAGAGAGAGAATACAAGTGATGTCAGACAGGTAGAGACACAGTAATGCAGCCAAGGCATCGCATTCCATAACATCCCAGCATGCCATGCAGAATGGGCTGCAGCGGGAACCAGGGGTTGGGAACAGGAGGGGTTTGGGGGGGGTGGGGAGGGGGTCGGTGGAGTAGTGGACCCCGCCTGCAGTCTCCCCCAAGCCCCTCGTGATTCGGGTATGCAGGGAGAGGTGAGGAAGGTCAAGAAAGCATGGCGTCAATGCACACCATTTTTTCAAGGTGTTCTCTCTGTGTGTGCGTGTGCGTATGCGTGTGCGTGAGACCGCATGTGCACGTGTGTGTGTGTGTGTGTGTGTGAGAGAGACCAACTCAAAAGGAAGATGGAGATATAAAATACTCAGCGAGACAGATGAAGTACATTCTGGTAGGAAGCCAAAAATTGTTTACCAACCCTGTCGATTCTGACTTTTTTTTCTTTTTTTTTTAAAATCGATGTCAATTATTCAAAGTAAAATGTGACAGAGAAACACACAAACCTAAACGATAAGACAGTAAGAATGATATCTACCAGATAATGCAGTTTGTTTACCATTGCGTGTCCAATGCCTGAGTGCTTCGTAGAGAAAGGGAAGGCAGGGGTAGGAGTCAGGGAAAAAAAACAAAATGACAAGACTGTGAACTCAATAAGGGCTCCCACTCAAAGAAAATGATGGCAATTGAAAAGGTTAGTAGTAGTATCTCAGCTCAAAACAAGGTTAACTGTTAGTACAGAGAAAATGACTACATTCCGTGAATGACATCAGGTTAGTTCTCAAAGCGTGTTAGTAAGTACACACAGAATCGGCAAATTAATTTTACAAAACGTTGGGGAGGTTGAGGGCAGGTTGGCAGGAAGGGTGAGGAGATAGTCAGGTAAGTGGGTGCCACATCAACAACCTTCCGCTTCTCATTGGCCAGTTAGCAGAGTCTGCAGATGATGGGTGGGTTTTGAATTTGGCACAGCTCCACTTCCCTGCTCTGCCCCCAGAACAGTTTTCTGACGGGTGACTTTGAACAAATGAGCCCTCTTGTTTTGACAGTTGCCCCCTCCCTGCACCCCCGGATTAAGATAAACCCAGTTCAGCATCTTCACCGTGAGTGGTACCGCGGAGAGGAACATCGTTAGAATAAAAGGAACATCAGCTTTCCGACCCGTTCTCAGTTACCAGACTCGGACACAAGTCTCGGATTCAACCACCTTTCCAACGCACATTTCTCCGCCGGTCATTTTGTTTTACACATGTAAACGACGTTTAGGTACAATCAGTGTCACTCAGAGATGATCAGAGGGTAACGCTTTCTCCGCAGTGAGTGGTTGGGGTCAGGAATGTACGGCTGGGGAGGGGAGTGGAGGGAGAATTGACTGTAGAATCAACAGGGAGCGGGAAGTGGACAGGCTGGTTAGTTCTCCCACAGAGCTCGTACAGTCACGATGGACCGAATGGTGTAACCATTCTGTGATTCTGAAATAACTAACCCAATATGGCCAATAGATTACCAGAGGAATACTTCAAACCAACTTATTCAGAGGAAGCCACTTCTCTGTGGCCAACATCACAAACAGCTAAGGTGGCCTCCGAACCTGTGATAAACCTTCTACTGAAAATCCCGTATTCCCACGGATAGGCACACTGCTGCTGTGGGTCGGACTGGTCTCCAAAGTCCTCAGGAGACGACGATAGGAGGGGTTCGGGGTCGGAACACTGGCCCAGATTCCTTCTCGGCTAATGGAACACTCACCCAGAGGGCTGGAGTACAACGCTACAGTCCGGCAACACAGATCCCTGGATACACCACATCCCAGGAGCACAGGGATCAGCGCTGGGCCACACACCTTCAAGGACAGAGATTGGCCTCGGGGGGTGGGGGTTGGAGGGGCAGGGGAAGAGTGGTGGAGATTTACCAGAATGATTCCTGGAATCCCAGGGTTAAATTACGAGGAGAGATCCCTTACTCCCCAGGTCTGTGTTCCCTGGAATTTCAAAGGACAAGGGGTGATCTGATCAAAGTTCCAGGGACACTAAGGGGAGCTGAGAGGGCAGATGGAGAGAAACTCTTCCCTCTGGTCGAGGGCTGTGGGACCTGTCCGGGGATTAGAGGCCGAGTTCCAGGAGTGAAGTTGGGAAACACTTCTCTGTGCAGAGGGTGGGAAGACATCGGGGCTGGGTCGGCTGGTAATTTTAATCCCCAGGGTGGGAGATTTTTGTTCACCAGTAGGACAGAGGGACCGGAGGAAGAGGTGAAAGATCGGGGTATGGGCCATCTCCAGGGAATACAGCCCTGGAGCGTGAAATCGCTCCTTGGGACTCCACCACAGGAGTCCAGGAATCCTTTTGGTCAGTCTCAGCTGTGGTCCCACTGGATAGAACAGACTTGAGGGGCTGAATGGCCTCCCCTGCCCCAATATCCTATATGCTATCACCATCCCACGTGGGTGGTGGGTGGGGGTCACTGAATGGAAAAGGTGGGCTCCCGATTGCTCACACGACGGAGGAACGAGTGAGTCACACCATCCCAACAGAGGGATCAGACTCTGCTGGCTCTGGGGTGCAGATGCCCAATGGACCCACCCCCGCCCCCCGATTGTGTCCAGGAAGCTCTCTGTCCACTGCTGAGGTGGGCACCGCCATGTAGATCCAAATAGGATAGGGGAATTGGAACAGAATGATAGTACAGACTTGCAGGGCCAAATGGCCTTCTTCCTGTGCCTATTGCCAGTTCTGAGCTGCTTTGATGGCTGCTGTGCCTCTCCTGGGCGGTTGTGGGGAAACATTGGAAAGATCAAGGAATTGAGGGCGATGGGGAACTGGCACAGAGGAGGAGATGGGGCCGGCGTGGATCAGCCATGGTCACTCTGAGTGGTGGGACAGGCTTGAGGAGCCAAGTAGCCCCTGTTTCCATGGGTCCATGTGAGGTCTGGGGGTGGGGATAAGGGAATGTCTAGCTGGAACTTCTCCAGGACCAGTTGGTCTCAGGCTGAGGTCCACACACCCCCTCGCGGCCTAATGCCCACCTTGCTTCTCGATGGATTGCAACCTTGGTGGAGCGGGGAGGATTGCACAATACCCATGGACCAGTGTGTGGTGCCTGGCGCTCCCGGTACAACCATTTGCACCGGTGAGGTCAGAGGGGAGGAACCAGGTAAATAGTGATCCAACCACAAGACCTCAGCAGCAGAGCAGGTGGGCAGCGAGACCCGAGGCAATGGACGAGCCTGTAGTCGCTTAGGAAACCCCTTGCCCTAGGACCCTAGGGTGGCGAGGTTGCTGGGACACAGTGGCTCCCACCGTGCCAAAGTCCCATAACGACAGACATCTGCTGACAGGTGACGTGACTGCCGAATGTCTCCACTCAAGGGCCATCTGGGGCTGACCCCCAGGACGTTCGGGCAGCTGTGGGCAGTACTCCTTTGCACCGATGCCCTTCTCCCACCCCACACAGGAAGGAGTTGGAGGAAGTGTCGCAGACACTGGCCGCCCACTGACTAACCACCTCCCCACCCCCAGCGGGATCATCCTAGCACTCTAGGTGGAGACAGAAGAGATTGCAGATGTTGAGGGCTGGAGCAACGCGCAAGCTGAAGGAACTCAGCAGGTCGATTGCCGGCGTCGACCGTCCATCTCACTCCACAGATGTTGCCTGACCCCTGAGCTCCTCCAGCTTTTCTCGTGTGTTGCAAACACTCAAGGCCCACTTTGCTGGAACCCCCAGCCACCACAATCTGCCTCCCTACGGCTTCAGGTTGGCCACAGAGAATGCTGCTTCCCGGGCAAACGGTTGTAACCCTGAGCAAGCACTGGGCCTCTTTGCCGACCACCAGCTCGTTGCCCTGAAATTGGGCTTAAAGACATGCAGCTCCGTGATACGGATGGGGAAAGGGGCAGGAGAGGGTCGGAGCTCTGTGGAGGTTTGATTCCCATCACCTGGGAGATGAGATTAGAGTTCACAATCTTTAACCAGCCCTATTGTCTGTTCTCAAGGGCTTCATCTCTCAATAAAGACATCGGAAGAGAACACAGCCCATTACAGGCGCCTACGAAAATCCACATTCACATACATGCCTGAGGCAAGTTCCTTGGACCCATGAGGGAGCTGCAGGGAACACAAATCCACAGCCTAACCCAAGGATTCAAGGTTGGTTGGACTGGGCGCTACTATCGAAGGGATAACCACCGCGGTAGAAAGAGCAACACCGAGCTGGGGCCAATGCCGGGGACACACATCAGGACACCTGGGGAAGGAAGGTTGTTAGTGCTTCAACACATCAAACAGCCCAGAGACATATCGGCAGACCTGCAGAGGAAGGATCATTAATGCTTCAACAAGGCAATCCCAAGGTATGAAAGCAAGCCATGTAAGCGAGCTCCAGAACCAACGTGAAACCGTTGCAGGGGTTCACCCAGTCAGTCTGGGCCCTGCAGATTGGGCAGGCGTTCCTTCCCCAATTTACTGACCACCCTCCAACCCCCGAGGGAGCTTGTTGGTGATGTGACTGTGAGCACCTCAACGGTGAGGGGCTGCTGACACCCACTGTTCTCCCACACCTCAGGGATCTAGATCAGTGTGGATATACAGGTCATCGGGGCAGACAGAATAACATTGTGCACGCACACGCACACGGTCACACATGTACACGTGTGCAAACACAGACATACAGGTATACTGATTCACACAAACATATGCACACACACCTATACACAGTTACATTGTGCGCACAGACACACTCACAGTTACATTGAACACAGACACACAGTTACACTGAACACACACACGTTATATTAAACACACACACACAGATATATAAAGTAGTCCAACACACACCCACACTCCGATACACACACCCCCACACTCCGATACACACACCCCCACACTCGATGCTCTGTGGACCCCACAGAACCTGTTGGAGGACTAGTTTACTGTAGCATTTCAGAGTGAACCATTGCTCTTTACCCAGCGTCTGGTCCAGACGCTGGGTGCGCTGGGATGTCTGGTCCCTGGACTCCCAGTCCCACTTGCTCCAGTTTGGTCCACACTGCCCCAGCTCCTCCCATCGCCGGGAAGCACCTTTCACTCCTCACTCTCCCCTGAGGGCCCAGTTCTGGGTGAGCTGCCCACCCTCCACTCCCACTGCTGTGCTTACCCTCTGTCCTGCACTCTGTGGAGCGCGGTGTGACTCCTTGCCGCAGTGAATCAGCCTGTACAAAGGTAAGCTGTTTACAGGGAAGGATCAGGAGAGGAACATGTGGCGCATTCTGATTGCAACGTGACTGAGGAGACTGCAAAACCAACACCGCTGTCACCTAACCACAAATCCTACGTCAACCACTAATCCTTCGGGAGATCAGAAGCACAGCAGGAGGCCATTCGGCCCTCAAGGCCTGTTGTCCCGTGTCCACCTTCCCAGCCAAGGGTCCAGAAATCCCAGTTGATATCCTCAGTGACCAAGCACCCACAGCCTCTGGGACAGAGAATCCTGAAGATTCCCGACCCTCTGGTTGAAGGAACTTCTCCACCTGAAAGTTCGGTGGTTTATGGTAAAAGTCCCGGACCCTCCAGATGGGGAAACAGACCCTTGGTCACCCTGTCCCACCCCTCAGCGAGATCACCCCTCTTCTAAACTCCTTGACCAGTCCTCATAAGGATCCCTGGAATCAACCCAGTGAATGTACCCTGGCCCGTCTCCAAGCCCGAGGCACCCTTCCTCAGATACGGAGCGTCGTCTCATCAGGTGCATTGAATCATGGACAGGTACAACTGAGGCAGGCCCTTCGGCCCACTATGTCTGTGCCGGCCATGATGTCAATCCAAACTAATTCCATCTGCCTGCGCATGGCCCGTATCCCTCCAACCCCTGCCTGTTCCTGTGCCTGTCTAAATGCCACATCTCCACCACCACCACCCCAGCAGCCCATTCCAGGCACCCACCACTCTCTGTGTGAAAAAACAACTTGCCTCGTAAATATCCTTTAAACCTTCCCCCTCTCACCTTAAACCCCTCCAGTATTTAACATTTCCCTGGAAAGAGAGTCTGAACTGTCTACTCTATCTGTGCCTCTCATAATTTTATAAACTTCTATCCGGTCTCCCCGCAGCCTCTGACGTTCCAGAGAAAACAATCCAAGTTTGTCCAACCTCTCCTTACAGCTCATGCCCTCTAATCCAGGCAGCATCCTGGTGAACCTCTTCTGCACCTTCTCCAAAGCCCCCACATCCTTCTTGTAACGGGACGACCACAACTGCACGCAATACTCCAAGTGCGGCCTGACCAAAGTTTCATACAGTTGCAACATGACTTCCCAACTTTTATACTGAACACCCCATCCGATGAAGGCAAGCGTGCCGTACGCCTTAGTTATCACCTATCCAGTTGTTGCCACGGTCAGGGAGTGGTGGACTTGCACCCCAAGATCCCTCTGTACATCAAAGCTCCCAAGGGTCCTGCCATTTGCTGCACACTTTCCTCTTGCATTTGAACTCCCAAAGTGCAACACCTCACACCTGTCTGGATTAAACTCCATCTGCCATTTCTCCAACTGACCTATGTGCTGCTGTATCCTTCGCCACTATCCATAACTCCACCAAATTTTTGTGTCATCTGCAAACTTACCAATCAGACCACCTGCGTTTTCATCCAATCATTAATATACATCACGAACAACAGAGGTCCCAGCACTGATCCCTGCGGAACACCACTGGTCACAGACCTCCAGTCAGAGAAACACCCCTCCACCACTGCCCTCTGCCTCTTATGGCCAAGCCAATTTCGTATCCAACTTATCAACTCACCACGGATCCCATGTGACTTAATTTTCATTAGGTCTGTACCTTTCTATGCCTTGCCTATTTGTGTCTGTCTAAATGCCTCAAACGCAGTGACTGTATCGGATTCCTCCACCTCCCCCGGCAGCGTGTTCCAGGTATCACCCACTCTCCGCACAAAACAACTCACCCCTCAGATCCCCTTCAAAACTATTCCCTCTCACCTTAAACCCAAGGCAGCTGTTCCCCAATCTTCTCTTCATTCTACAAGGGATATCCAGTGACGAAGACCCTCACTGTTTCTCCATACGTGACCAGAATCCCAGGAGAACAGCATCAGGAATGGGGAGAGGTTATTCGGCTGAAGATGGAGACAACTTCAGACCACACCTCCACCCCGTCAGACTGTCCCTACCCCATCACATGACAACACTGGGCTCCATCCCCACCCTGACCCACAGTGTTGGAGCTCTCCTCCCTACCTCTGTCACCTGCAGACCCGTTCCCCATTCCCCCGGCCAGACTCCCTCACTCCCAGAAACTCTGGCTGCCCCATGTCCTGACACTCACAGAAGCCCCTTCATCCACTTCACAACACCCGGTATTAAAATTCTCAGCCCAACTTCAAACCGTTCCCTGGAACTCCCTCTCCAACAGCACAGTGGGAGCACCCTCTCCACATGGACTGCAGTGGGCGAGAAGGCAGGGCGTGAGGGGGAATAGGTTACAGGGAAATAAGTGGGGAAATGGAAATGGGAATATTCTGGTGGGAGCAATCTGCCCCCTTGAACCGCCGCAGTCCGTGTGGGGAAAGGGCTCCCACGGTGCTGTTGGGGAGGGATTTCCAGGGTTTAGACCCAGTGACGGTGAAGGAACATAGAAATTACAGCACAGTATAGGCCGGTCAGCCCATAATGTTGTGCCAACATTATATCCTGCTCTAAGATCTATCCAACCCTTCCCTCCCACATAAACCCAATTTTTCTATCATTCATGTGGCTATCGAAGAGTCTTACATGTCCCTAATGTATCTGCCCCCACAACCTCTGCCGGCAGTGCGTTCCATGCACCCACCACTCTCTGTGTTAAAAAACCTACCCTGACATCACCCTTATATCTTCCTCCAATCACCATAAAATTATGCCCCCTCGTGTTAGCCATTTTCACCCTGGGAAAAATTCTCTGACAGTCCACTTGATCTATGCCTCTTATCATCTTGTACACCTCTGTCAAATCACCTCTCATCCAGATAGCATCTCGGTAAATCTCCTCTGCACCCTCTCTAAAACTTCCATATCCTTCCTATAATGAGGCAACCAGAACTGAACACAATACTCCAACTGTGGTCTGACCAGAGTTCTATAGAGCTGCAACATTACCTTGCGGCTCTTGAACTCAGTACCCCGACTAATGAAGGCCAGCACACCATTCGCCTTCTTAACAACCCTATCGACCTGCGTGGCAACCTTGAGGCTGAGTCCTGCCATTAACCTTGTATTCTGCCTTCAAATTCGATCTCCTGATGTGTATCACTTCACACTTTTCTGGGTTGAACTCCATCTGCCACTTCTCAGCCCAGCTCCGCATTCTATCAATATCCTGTTGTAATCTACAGCAACCTTCTACACTATCCACAACACCACCAACCTTTGTATCATCAGCAAACTTACTAACTCACCCTTCCACATCCTCATCCAAGTCATCTATAAAATGCAATACATTTCCCAGTCAAGGTGGGCTGTGACTGGGAGGGGAACCTGCAGGTGGTGGTGTTCCCCTGCACCCACTGCCCTTGTCCTTGGTGGGAGAGGTGGTGGGTTTGGGAGGTGCTGTCAGAGTACCCCGGGTGAGTAACCGCGGGGCGTTGTGTAGACGGTGCACACTGCAGCCACTGTGTGCCGGTGGTGGAAGGAGGGAGTGTTTGGGGGGTGGATGGGGTGCCGATCGAGCGGGCTGCTTTGTCCTGGACGGTGTCGAGCTTCTCGTGAGCTGTTGCAGCCGCACTCACCCAGGCCAGTGGGGAGTTTTAAAGGGGGCCTGAGGGGTAAGTTATTTCAGAGTGGGCCAGAGGTAGTGGAGTCACTACATTTGAGGCATCTAGACAGGCATTTGAATAGACAGCACAGAAGGAGATGGACCTAATGAAGATCGTCACATGGGATCCATGGTGAGTTGGTGAGTTGGATACAAAATTGGCTTGGCCAGAGAAGGCAGAGGGTAATGGTGGAGGAGTGTTTCTCTGACTTGCCTTGTAGATGGTGGAAAGGCCTTGGGGTGTCAGGAGGGGAGTCACTCACCACAGGATCCCCATCCCTTGACCTGCTCCCGTGGGCAGGGGATCTATGTGGCTGGTCCGGTTGAGAACTTGGTCAATGGTCATTTTCCACAGGAGATCTAACTTCTGCGCTGTCTCCAAGCCCCTGTTTATCAGCTCCGGTTTAAGTTAGGCTGATGTCTCACTTGTGAATGGATATAGTCATTCCTGGAGGCTGCAGGGTCCAGGGAGAAGCATCAACAGCAATGGCAGTGACTCTTGCTGCCCGGACAACAACCACCAGTGGAGGTGTGTGTCCGACATCAGGTCCTAAGACAGACAGGTGACTGGCGGACATCTCCAGGCTGAGGCAGGCCACCACGGTCAGCACAGACATGGTGGGCCGTAGGGTCTGTTCCTGTGCTGTATGGACAGGCAATGGACAGTTTGCTAGATCCGCCAACATGTCTGTAACTGTGAGGCAGCGTGTCGGGTCTCTGGGTCAGGAGGATGGAAGGGGCAGTTGCTAACACACGTCCACAGCCAAGCTGACCAGCGAGAGTTGTGACGGAACCAGAGCTTGAGTAATGGGCCGGAGGTGGATCCCATGAATGGCCACCACATCCTGATTGCAATATTGATTTTAAATAGGATGTGAAAATGATTGGTGACCTTGTGGGCAACAGAAATGGTTTTGTGCAGAAAGGCATTGATCTTCTTGCCGGATAACCTCAGCGCCTATCCAGAAACCCACGGAAACCATCTGTCTTAATGACACAATACCTCGGCCGTAATGAACGCCACTCTCTTCCAAGATGCAACCGCAGAGATAGCGAGGCACTGACACTGGAACAGCTGGATCCGACACCCGTTTACTGCCTGCTACCCCTCAGGGTGAAGATCGTTCGAGGTGAAAGGGATACGTTTCCCGGTCGAGGCACCTCATGCCCATTTTGGTCAGTGCGGGGGACTAAGTGACACATTACTGTTTGTTGGGTGACCGAACAAAAGAAGGTCCCAGCTGGGGGAAGGGGTGCTGCGGTGGTGTGGTAGGTAGTGTCAGAATCAGACAGCACAGAAACAGGTCCAACCTGTCCATGCTGACCAAGATTCCATCTAAGCCAGTCCCATTTGCCCACGTTTGGCCCATATCCTGCTAAACCTTTCCTATGTACCTGTCCAAGTGCCTGTAAAGTGTTGTTAATGTACCTGCCTCACACACTTCCTTTGGCAGCTCGTTCCCAAATGGACCACCCTCTACATGAAGAAGTTGCCCCTCAGGTTCCTATTTAATCTCTCCCCTCTCACCTTAAACCTGTGCCCTCTAGTTCTTGATTCCCCCACCCTGGGGAAAAGACTGAGTGCATTCACCCTATCGATGCCCCCCATGATTTTATACACCTCTATAAGGTCACCCCCTCAGTCTCCTATGCTCCAAGGAATAAAGTCCCAGCCTGTCCAACCACTTCCTATAAATCAGGCCCTCGAGTCCCAGCAACATTGAAGTGCTGCTGCCTCCCAGCTCCAGAGACCTGGGTTCAATCCTGACCTCCAGCACTGTGTCTGTGTGTGAACGTTCTCTGTGTGACTGTGTTGGTTTCCCGGGTGCTCCGGCTTCCTCCCACATCCCAGTGACGTGCGGGTTGGTTAGTTGCTGCTGTAGATCGCCCCCGGTGCAGTGAGGAGTTGATGTGTGAAGGAATAGGTGACAGGGTAACAAGTGCTGATGAGATTGTTCTGTGAGCCAGCACAGAAACAATGGGCTGAATGATCTCCTATGTTGTAAGGACAGATGAATAATTAGGTCCCATGCACCACTTGGAACAACAGTGGGTTCTCCCTTATGTCCAGAACTTTATTCCTCAACCAGCATTAATGAACAGATTGGGGTAGAAGTGTGCCTGGGACAGTGAGCAATGAGGCTGAACCGAGGGACAACAGGGGGGGATCTACCTACAGCACGATGCCCAAAGTCTGTACCATGGACCCTCCGTCCCTCAGAGAGAGACCAGGCAGGAGTAAAGGTCCACCTTGACTGAACAGAGTCAATGAGGGTCAGAGGGACTCTAGGTGAGGAGACATCACTGGTGAGTAATGTCATCACTGTGGGAGGGATTGACTGCAGAGCCTTCACTACAGTAGGTAAAGGCAAGACAGGCATGAAGCGTTATTCCCCCTAAACGCCCCCTCCCTCCACCACCGGCGCACAGTGGCTGCAGGGTGCACTGTTTACACAACGCCCCGCGGTTACTCACCCAGGCTACTCCGACAGCACCTCCCAAACCCACCACCTCTCCCACCAAGGACAAGGGCAGCGGGTGCAGGGGAACACCACCACCTGCAGGTTCCCCTCCCAGTCACACCCCACCCTGACTGGGAAATATCTCGCTGTTCCTTCACCGTCACTGGGTCTGAACCCTGGAACTCCCTCCCCAACAGCACCGTGGGAGCCCCTTCCCCACATGGACTGCAGCGGTTCAAGGAGGCGGCTCACCACCTCCTTCTCACGGGGCAGTAAATGCAGCCACCACCACCCCCCCACCCCCACCCCGAGTAAATAACATAAATCTCAGCTGCGCTTCAGGTTTTCTGAAGGTAGGAGAAGGCAGGAGTATGCAAGGAGCCGCATTGTTAAACAGAGACGCCTTGACGAGGGTTGGAAGTGACAGCACGGAGGGGGACAGAAAACAGTTACAAACCGGACAAGCTGGCAACCAAGATGTCGGGCAGATGCTGCAGAAGGCAGCCCTGAGTGTCAGTAGCAGTGACAGGCGGGAGGCGAATCTCAGAGAGGTCGGCGAGGCTCCTGAGGGGGAGGGGGGGGAGGGTAGCGAGGGCCAGAGGAAGCAAGGAGAGCTCGCAGAAGGTAACCGATTTGGACAACTCAATAATAATGGCCTCTGAGAGCAGTGTAGAACAACACCAGGGCTCTGATAGATGGACGTTTGAGGATACAGGCCACAGTGCAATCCACATCTTACTAAAACAAATGTAAACGTTACGAAGCCTTCAGAAACCCGATATTGGCAGCTCGCCTCCTGTCTCACTGGAACATTTGAAGGTCCTTCAGTAACAGCCCAGGCAAAGCCACAACCTGACACATCAATTATTCTCCTCACTGCAGGCACTGGAGCCAATCTGCTTCAATATTGGAATAACCTCGTCTCACAAATGCTTAAAGTCACTTGTATGTCAGTGTATCCTTGCTCTACACTGTCCCATCACACACTCCCAGGGTCAGACACAGGGTGAAGCTCCCTCTGCACCGTCCCACGTCCCATCACACACTCCCGGGGACAGACAAAGGATGAAGCTCCCTCTATACCGTCCCATCACACACTCCCGGGGTCAGACACAGGGTGAGGCTCCCTTCACACCGTCCCATCACACACTCCCGGGGTCAGACACAGGGTGAAGCTCCCTCTACACCGTCCCATCACACTCTCAGGACAAGCATCTTTGTCAGCATGGAGCAGTTGGGCCAAAGGGCCTGTTTCCATGCTGTGTGGCTCTATGACAAGCAGATAACCCAAAGCTGGGAGTGAAGGCTGGGGACAGTTTAGAGTCATAGTCAGACAGCACAGGAACAGGCCCTTTGGCCCAATATATCCCTGCCAACCAAGATGCCTATCTAAGCCAGTCCCATTTGCCTGTGTTTGGCCCATATCCCTCTAAACCTTTCCCATCCATGGACCTGTCCAAGTGTCTTTTAAATGTTGTTAATGTACGTGCCTCACCCACTTCCTCTGGCAGCTCGTTCCATATACGGACCACCCTCTGGGTGAAAACTTGCCCCTCGTCCCCTTTAAATCTTTCCCCTCTCACCTTAAACCTGTGCCCTCTAGTTTAGGACTCTCCTACCCTGGGGAAAAGACTGTGACCCTCCATCTTATCTCTGCCTCTCATGGTTTTATAAACCTCTATAAGGTCACCCCTCAGCCTCCTTTGCTCCAGGGAAAACAGTCCCAGCCTGTCCAGCCTCTCCTTATAACTCAAGCCCTCCAGTCCCGGTAACGTCCCCGTGAGTCCCTTCTGCACCCTCTCCAGCTCAATGACACCCTTCCTGTAGCTGGGTGACCAGAAACACACACAACACCCCAGGTGTGGTCCTACCAATGTCCTCCACAGTTTGTGTGGGCCCTTTGGTTGCTGTGAGACATTGTTGCTGAGATGTGTCCCAGGACTAATGCCGGCTGCCAGTCCCTCTCACTGATGGGCGAGGGGTGGGCTGGGGAGGATGAGGGACGGAAACAGAGGGTCACGCTGACAGAGTTCAACGAGGAAAGGTGGGAGCTGGAGTACAGTAGGGTCTGGTTGGGCAGAATGGCCAGGATTTCTCTTTGACAGAATTTCTCACAGCCAAGAACTCAAGATTACAAGAACAAATGTGTGGTTCACTCCGACAAGATGGCTGGGAGGGGGGGCAGGAACTGGGGAGGGAATGTTGGCTAATACTCCGCATGTGATGGACACCTACCCCTTGCCACTCACTGACCCTGCACCTACAAGAGAAGGAAAACGACGAGAGGCAGCAGCCTGTCACTCAAGGACATGCACAGCCTCTCACTTGGAACGTCTCAAACACACCTCCATACTGTAGAATATATGGGAGACCATTCCACCCATTGCCGTGATGCCAGCCCAGAATACCAGGGTAAACCCCAGTTCCCAGCCCACAGAGGTCTAAGCTGCAGCGGTGTGCAGGTAAGAAATACAGTCCCTTTGTCCCCATCCACAGTCCTGTACCTGGGATCCGGAGAGATCCGGAGAGTCCGCTCGGAAGTGACGTGGCGTAGCACATGGAGGTGTAGACTTCACTCATACAGTTCAATACACCCCCACCGTAACACCAACACACCCCACCCCCCTCACCGTAATACCGACATACCCCATACCTTTCACCGTAACACCGACACACCCCACACCCCTCACTGTAACATTGACACACCCCATACCCTTCACCGTAACACCGACACACCCCATACCCTTCACTGTAACACTGACACACCCCACACCCTTCACTGTAACACCGACACACCCCACACCCCTCACTGTAACACCGACAGACCCCCCCACCCCTCACTGTAACACTGACACACCCCACACCCCTTACTGTAACACCGACAGACCCCCCACCCCTCACTGTAACACTGACACACCCCACACCCCTCACTGTAACACGACACACCCCACACCCCTCACTGTAACACTGATGCAGCCTGCACCCCTCACTGTAACACCGACACACCCTGCGCCCCTCACTGTAACACTGACACACCCCACGCCCCTCACTGTAACACCGACACACCCTGCGCCCCTCACTGTAACACTGACACACCCCGCGCCCCTCACTGTAACACCGACACACCCCGCGCCCCTCACTGTAACACCGACACATCCCGTGCCCCTCACTGTAACACCGACACACTCCGCACCCCTCACTGTAACACCGACACACCCCTCACTGTAACACTGACACACCCCACACCCCTCACTGTAACACTGACACACCCCACACCGTAACACTGTCACACCCCGCACCCCTCATTGTAATACCGGCACACCCTACACCCTTCACTGTAACACTCTGATACACACCTCAGCACACACTCACACACAGACCTGTGCACATGTACACACACACACAGATGTCCACATCAACATACACCTACATACAGACACATGCGTACACACAGACACACACCACAATTGCATCCTGTGAAGCCACAGACCAACACTTGCCCTGTGTTGACCCTAGTTGAGGGTGTTAGCCGTGGGTGAACACCTCTCTGCGGTATCAGGCAGCTCCACACCAGCTGCTACCCCGAGTATGTCCCCGGCTGTCTGGTCTCACTCTCTGAGCCCCTGCAACGGATCACATCGCTGAACCAGTCATAGATCAGTTGTCACACTTGACACAGTTTACTGCAACAATCCAATGTCTTAATCGCCACGTCCCTGACCAGGAGTTAATGTGCCCAGCAAAGATCGATCACCAAGAGCATTCATACTCCAGAAGGAAACCAGGTCACCCGACTCTTGTGGGGATTGCATTCTGTGTTCAATGGATTTAACATGCAGCTGCTAAAGATGGAATTATCTTACACACACTGCAGAGACTGCAGTGTCCTTAGAGCAAGCGACCCCAAAAGCAAGAGACATCGAGGAACTTTACCCTCCCGAAAACTCTGCATCTTGCTAACATGAGGTGATGCAGCAAAGACAGGGACATGTGTGTCTGTTGGAGTTTAGTGACCTTACTCTGACATCGAAGACCCCAAAGTGACCTGACAGGGGAGATGTGGAGGTGCTTCCACCAGTCGAAGAGTCACCAACAAGGGACATAGTTACAGGATGAGGGGAGGACATTTAACACTGAGGTGTGTAGAAATGTCTTTTATCGGGGGGGGGGGGGGGTGAACTTCTGGAATTCTCTGCCCCTGGGGGTGGTGGAGACCAGATCGTTGGATATATTTATGGTGGGGATAGATAAATGTTTGAAAGATCGAGAGACTGAGGGAGTTGAGGAACTGGCACAGAAGAGGAGTTGAGGACAGGTGTTGATCAACAGTAGTCGTGGTGAATAGTGGTGTGGGTTAGAGGGGCCGAGTGGTTCTTGGGTGCTGGGTCGTTAACACAGCTGCTGTCAAATTAGAGCCACATCAGGACAAGCTTCTCAACATGAACAAAAGCCAAGTCACAGAGAGGGAGGTTGGGAGGAGGAGAGAGGGAGGGGTTCAGGGAGGGAGTTCCAGAGCTCAGAGGCCGGGCAACTGAAGGCACATCCGCCAGTGGTGGGACGATGGGAATCGGGGCATGATTGAGAGGCTCGGATTGGAGGAGCAGAGAGATAGGGAAGGGTGTAGGGGCCGGAGGGGGTTACAGAGACGGGGAGGGGTGTGGGGGCCGGATGGGGTTACAGAGACGGGGAGGGGTATAGGGGCAGGAGGGGGTTACAGAGACGGGGAGGGGTGTAGGGGCCGGAGGGGGTTACAGAGATGGGGAGGGGTGTGGGGGTCAGAGGGGGTTACAGAGATTTGAACTGGGAGGACGAGCAGTATATTGGATGGAACTGTGGTTTAATTGGGAGCCGGTGGGGATCAGTCCATGGTTGGGGGGTGGAATTGGATGAATTGGTGATGCAGGAGAAATGTGGTCTGGGGCTCACCTGGGGTCAAACAGCTGGGCACTGGCCCAGAGCCCAGAGCAGTGAACGGTGAGCACTGTCCCAGAGGAGGGAGCGGTGGACAGTGAGCACTGGCACAGAGCAGTGGACAGTGAGCACTGGCCCAGAGGAGGGAGCAGTGGACAGTGAGCACTGGCACAGAGCAGTGGACAGTGAGCGCTGATACGGGAGTCAGAGCCCAGGAGGCTGTCGTCCCGTGGCAGAGGGTGAAGGGGAAGGTCGGGTGGGTTTGGATGCGAGGAAACCTGCGATTCAATGGCAGCCTTCACATCAGTGCAGTCGGCTACTTGTACACAGCAGGATCCCACAAAGTCAGACGAGAAAATGAGACTAGACACAGGCTCTCGACCCTCTGTTCACTTAAAGACTGAACCCTCCGCCTACAGAGACTGAACCCCTCCGCCTACAGAGACAGGTTACGGAAACTGCCCTGCCCATGATTGCCAGAAATTGCCGAGAGTTATGGACACGTCACAGAAAGCAGTCTCCCCTCCATGGTTTTGGACAGGGACGTGAATCGGAAAGGTTCAGAACATTTTGGGCCAAACACAGAGAAATGGGACTGGCTTAGATGGGCACCCTGGTCGGCATGGACCAGTTGGGCTGAAGGGCCTGTTTCTGTGCTGTAAAACTCTGTCTACACTTCTCGCTGCCTCAGGAAAGCGGCCGATATAATCAAGGACCCCTCCCACCCCAGACCAAGGACCCCTTCTCTCCTCTCCCATCAGGCAGAAGATACAAAAGCCTGAAAGCACGTACCACCAGGCTCAAAGACAGCTTCTATCCCGCTGTTATCAGACTCTTAAACGTACCTCTTGCGCAGTAAATATGAAATTTTGACCTCCCAATCTACCGTGTTATGACCTGGCACCTTATTGTCTGCCTGCACTGCACTTTCTCTGTGACTGTAACACTATATTCTGCATTCTGCTGTCACTTTTCCCTTGTACTATCTCGATGTTTTGAAATGATCTGCGTGGATGGCATATCGGTATATGTGACAGCAATAAACCAACTGCAGAGGGCAGCGAGCTGGCTTCGGAGACATCCTGTACCATCCTGTCCCTTTAACTGAAACCACGACAGGACGCTCAACACAAAACCGTGGACTAAACCTGTAATATCGTCCTGTCACTCACCAGTGCTGTTGCTAGGATACCAATTGCAGTAATATTTGCAGCTTTAAAGAGCCGGTATTGATTTGGGCCAATTTCCTCCCAGTTCAATACCGCGTGTTAAGTACATGTAATTATTCCAGCCCATTTGGGAGATGTGAGCAGGCTGCGTGGAATACTGAGAGGCCCAGGGCCGGGAAGCAGACAGGCTCCCACTCTCAGCCCCACAGGCCACCCCAGACTGCGCACAGAGAGATCCCACACACAGCTCTGACCCAGAGGAGCAGCTGGAGTGGGACTGGTTCAGAGAAAGACACCAAACTTCAGCTGCCTTCAATAATGAACCTCACTCACCCAGGGTGGAGTCTTCCTACACCCCTCCCTGTTCCTGTAACCCCCTCTTGGCCCCTACACCCCTCCCCGTCTCTGTAACCCCCTCCGGTCCCTACACCCCTCCCCGTCTCTGTAACCCCCTCCGTCCCCTATACCCCTCCCCACCTCTGTAACCCCCACCTGCCCCTACACTCCTCCCCGTCTCTGTGACCCCCCCCCACCTGCCCCTACACCCCTCCCCGTCTCTGTGACCCCCCCCCCCACCTGCCCCTACACCCCTCCCGGTCTCTTGTGACCCCCCCCACCTGCCCCTACACCCCTCCCCGTCTCTGTGACCCCCCCATCAGCCCCTACACCCCTCCCCGTCTCTGTGACCCCCCCCACCTGCCCCTACACCCCTCCCCGTCTCTGACCCCCCCCACCTGCCCCTACACCCCTCCCCGTCTCTGTGACCCCCCCACCTGCCCCTACACCCCTCCCTGTCTCTGTGACCCCCCCCCACCTGCCCCTACACCCCTCCCTGTCTCTGTGACCCCCCCCCCCACCTGCCCCTACACCCCTCCCTGAGACCCCCTCCCTCTGCAGCCCGACTCCCCAGGTTCCCCTTGTTCCACCACTGACGGCCGTGCCTTCAGCTTCCTGGGCCCCAGGCTCTGAGATTCCTGCCCTCCCAACCCCCGCCTCTCCGTCCTCACTCACCACGCTCCTTGGCCGCCAGCCCTTCTCCCCCCTTTGACAGTGCTACTGCCTAGTGCCTCATTGAAGGGGCTATATAAGTGGAAGGGGTTGTTGTCGTACCTTCTGCCTTTTTCCATACCGTATCGTCATTGTCGTACAGCGGAGAAACAGGCCCTTCGGCCCATCGTGTCCGTGCCGACAGTTTTGCCGATCTACACTTGTCACACTTGCCTGCAGCAGGGCGGTATCCGTCTATACCTTGTCTATTTAGGTGTCTAAATGTCTCTTAAACGCAGTGACTGTATCTGATTCCAGCCCCTCTTCCAGCAGCACGTTCCAGGTATCACCCACTCTCTGTGTAAAACAACTCACCCCTCAGATCCCCCTTGAACCTCTCATTGTAAACCCACACCCTCTTGCTTTTGATCCCCTACCCTGGGAAAAACATTCTGACTGTCTACCCTACCTGTGCCTCTCATAATTTTATCTACCTCCATCAGGTCTCCCCTCAGCCTCCGTCGCTCCAGGGAAAACAGTCCCAGCCTGTCCGACCTCTCCCCATAACAGAAGTCCTCCAATCCAGGCACCATCCCGGTGAAATGGAGACACTGGAGATGGCAGACACTGGAACCTGGAGCAACACACGAGATGCTGGAGGAACTCAGCAGGTCTGGCAGCATCTGTGGAGGGAGATGGACAGTCGCCATTTCGGGTCGAGACCCTTCGCCTGGACTGGAGGTTCCTCCAGCCTCTCGTGAGATGCTTAACATCCTGGTGAATCTCCTCTGCACCCTCTCCAGCACCCACATCTTTCCTACAATGGGGCGACCAGAAGAGCACACGGCTCTCCAAGGGTGGCCACGTCAAAACCTGCAACATAGATTGGGGAAAGACCCAGAAATATTCCATCTGGAAGCTCTCAGGCTGGTAATACCTCATCACCATTTCCTAGAGCTCCATAATTAATACAGTAATGCTGTATCACTGAAGCAATTAATCCCATGCATTTAATAATATTATAATCACCTTCAGCAAACCACTTAATTTAATAAACTTTTGCTGCAGATCCATTCACAATAATAACTCATAATTACCGGTCAGGGACTACAATAAAGCCTTTGTGTTAAAGGTCTATTGACAGTAATTAGACCCGTTAAATCTCATGTGTTTGTGTCTTACTGGCTTTAATCTTTCTCCCTTGCAGGGCCCCACCACGAGAAAAACACTCACTCTGCCCTGCGCTTGGGTGCAGGTTCAAGGACAGCTTCTATCCCCCTGTTATAAGACTATTGAACGGTTCCCTAGTACGATAAAGTGGACTCTTGACCTCACAATCTACCTCGTTATGACCTTGCACCTTATTGTCTGCCTGCACTGCACTTTCCCTGTAGCTGTGACACTTTACTCTGCATTCTGTTATTGTTTTTACCCAGTACTGCTTCAATGCACTGTGTAATGAATTGACCTGTACGAACGGTATGCAAGACCAGTTTTTCCACTGTCCCTCAGTACAAGTGACAATAATAAACCGATCCCAATTCCCTTTTCAATCTCCTCTCCTGGCTCCTTTTCTCCAAATGTGGGGCTGCAGGTTCCAGCGACCTCAGAGTCCTGATGCTCAATGATGGGGATAGTGGGGCTTTCCAGATGCTCACCCAGCATCTGCAGCTTTTCTTGGTTTACACCTTCTCGGACCTATGTTCCTTAATTAACCCTTTTCTTAATCTTCCTTTCTACTCTTTGAGCACATACACCCTCAGATCTCATGCACCCACGTACAGTTGTCCCATTTATTCTGACTCTCCTCATTCTCCCCTGCAAAACATAACACAGCACAGCACAGGAACAGGCCCTTCGGCCCACCGTGTTGTGCCGAACTAATTAAACTAGTAATTAAAAACCGAACTAAACTATTCCCTTCTGCCGACACAATGTCCACATCCCTCCGTTCCCTGCACATTTATGTGCTTATCTAAGAGCCTCTTAAACCCCTCTATCGTATCTGCCTCCACCACCACCCCTGGCAGCCCGTTCCAAGCACCCACTGCTCTCTGTGTAAAAAAACTTGCCCCACACATCTCCTTTAGACTTTCCCCTCTCACCTTAAATGCATGTCCTCCAGTATTGGACATTCCGACCCTGGGGAAAAGATATTGACTGTCTACCCTATCTATGCCTCTCATAGTCTTATAAACTTCTATCAGGTCTCCCCTCAGCCTCCACCGCTCCAGAGAAAACAACCCAAGTATATCCAATCTCACTTTATAGCTCATGCCCTCCAATCCAGCCAGCCATCTGGTATGCTCGCAAAATCTATTCACTGCACTCAATAAAAAATCCCCAGATGCAGAGACTAGACTTGAACTCACATTCTGATGTATGGTCCAGGACCTGAAGGGGTAACTGTTTCTCTCCCCACAGATGCTGCCTGACCTGATGAGGATCTCCAGCACCTGCTGCTTTTACTCGAGCTGATGCTGAGGTCCTCACACCCTGAACCCTGTCATTTAACCACAGTTACCACATCAGTAGCAGGTCTGTCCCCCACTTCAAACCAACCAAATTCTGCTGTAAAACCTACCTTCAACCATCACAGTCGCACAACTTTTCCAAGAAGCTAATTTTCTTCTCAAAGAAGGTTTGTGTGTACCTGTGGTATCTGGGGAGATATGGGATCAAGAGGATGCTACACTGCCAGAAGAACACAGAACAGTACAGCAGAGGAGCAGGCCCTCTGGCCCACGATGTTGTGTCAAACTAACTAAACAGGCAATTAAATGCCTAACTACACCAATCCCTTCTGCCTACACAATGCCCCTATCCCTCCATTCTCTGCACATTCATGGGCCTATCTAAGAGCCTCTTAAACACCACTATCGTATCTGCCTCCACCCCCACCCCTGGCAGCCCGTTCCAGGCACCCACCACTCTCTGTGTTAAAAAAAAACCTGCTCCGCACATCTCTTTTGAACTTCTCTCTCCACAGGTGCTGCCTGTCTTGTTAAGGATCTCCTGAGAACTCTGAGCTATTTTACATCCCACAACCAACATCTCTAAAACAGATCGGCTGGACGTCAGTACGTGAGGACTTGCTGTGTACAAGTTGTCTGCATTCTGTTCCCCTTTGTCTGGACACAAAAGGCATCAAGGGAGAGCGCGGGGAGAGGGTGCAGGGAGAGCGCGGGGAGAGGGTGCGGAGACAGAGGACCAGCTATGATCGTATTGAATGGCGGGACAGCATCGAGGGGCCGAATGGCCTATTCCAGCACCAGATGTTTGTGTTCTTCTGCCGAATTGATTTAACTCTTGACATGCCAAACAAACTCCCCTGCATGTGGCAATGAACACCAGGCTGACAGCTGCCCACCCCCTCTCTGAGTTAACCCTAAACAGTGGTGGGACGTTTCCTTCACATTTGACCTGAACCACCACTGGGTCCCAGCTTCGTTGGGGGGAGCGGGGGGAATGTCGGACTGGTCTTTCCGGAGACACTGAATGCCATTGTGAACGATCTGTGCTGGGCAGGACCAGTGTTCCATACTCAGGCGAGACACGGAGAGAGTGAGGGGGCGGAATGGGGTCCCAGGAGGGAGAGGTTACTCAGGGGTCATTACCTGACGGAGATTGCGGGTGACCCTCACATCATGCCAGCTGTTGTCGTTGAACTTGCCGTTGACCGGTTCCACCAGTGCCTCGAAGGCCCCCGAGCCCAGGTTGATGACCAGTGAGACAGCTCCGTTCTTCAGAGCCAGGTTGACGTAGTCGGCTGACTTGCCCGTGTGCAGGATGAGCCCGTTGCGTTGCAGGGTCTTGAAGGAGAGTGTGATCTCGTCGCTGCTGCTCTGGATGGGGTTGTGCGAGAGGTCGTAGCAGAAGAATTCTGTCCCCTTGAAGGTGGCCACGGATTCCTCTTTGGCTGCAGAGAGAGAGGAGGAAAGGAGAAGAGTTAGTCATAGAGTTCTACAGCATCAGAGGCAGAGGGTTATAGAGTTATACAGTGTTGGAGGCTGAGGGAAGACCTGATAGAAGTTTATAAAATTATGAGAAGCACAGATAGAGTAGACAGCCGGTATCTTTTTCTCAGGGTCGAACTGTCAAGAACTAGAGGGCGTGCATTTAGGGTGAGAGGGGAAAAGTTTAAAGGAGATGTGTGAGGCAGAGGATGGTGGGTGCCTGGAACGGGCAGCCAGGGGTGGTGGTGGAGGCACATATGGTAGCATTTAGACAGGCACATGACTTTCACTCTGTTTCTCTCTCCACAGATGCTGCCTGACCTGCTGTTTCCAGCATCCTGTTTTTATTTCAGATTTCCAGCAGCTGCAGGTTTATTTAATTTTCTTCCCTTCATTGTATCCACACTCAGCGACCTTCTTTGCAACCAAAATTAACTTTGTAAATCTTCTTCTGCTTCTGAGAAAGTCGAAAACGTGAATCGTTAACAGGGTTCCTCTCTCCACAGACGCTGCTTAACCTGCTGAGTGTTTCTATTCTATTTATATCGTTTGAGATCCATCTTCCAGTTCTTGAACTGTTAACACAAGTGGCTCCTGGTCCAGATGGAATCATATGTCCCTGCTGTGCCCCTCCCCAGAGCACACTCTCCCCCCACCCTGACACGCCCCTCCCTGGGTGACACACTCCCCCTCCACCCAGATGCGCCCCTCCCCGGGGGGGACACACCCCCGACGCGCCCCTCCTCGGGGGACACACTCCCCCCCCCCACCCAGACGCGCCCCCTCAGGGGACACACTCCCCTGAAGGCCCCTCCCCGGGGGCACACACTCCCCCTCACCCAGACGCGCCCCTCCCTGGGGGACACACTCCTCCCTGGGGGACGCACTCCACCACCCCCCCACCAAGACAAGCCCATCCCCGGGGGGATACACTCCCCCCCCACCCAGACATGCCCCTCCCCGGGGGGACACACTCCCCCTCACCCAGACGCACCCCTTCCCGGGGGACACTCTCCCCAACGCGCCCCTCCCTGGGACACTCTTCCCCCCTCCCCCCACCCTGACGCGCCCCTCCCCGGGGCACACACTCCCCCCGACGTGCCCCTCCCACTAACATTCCCTCTCTCTGACACAGACACTCCTTCCATCACTTCCCTCTGGGTAACACCGAAAATCCACACCTCCGTCCACTATTGACCAAAGCCATCCCTTTATTGTCTTCCTAATCCTCAGACAGTTCAACAGAGAACCTGCAGCAGTCGGGGGGATCTCCCAGGCACAAGGCAGAGGGACACCCTAACTCCCCGCCTTCATCTGGAACAGTGTGAAATCTCCAATCTCATCTCAAAGCTTCAATTAATTCCAGGCTTAATAGCTGTTAAATGATACATTCCCGCAAGTGCATTTTAAGTTTTTTGATTATCAAGAATCTTCTCCTGAAAGATCGCAGATTAACACTATATTTAGTATTCCAAGGGAGCAGTAATTAAGATTGATTAAACATTCAGGTACCTTTTCCCTCGGTCAAAAGCAGAGTCTCAAATTCTGAGTGCAGATCTCAGTAAACAACAGCACCCTTATGCTAAGCTGTTCGGAGTCATGGGGTGTGGGGGTGTGTGGGTGTGGGGGTGTGGGGGTGGCTGGTGAAAGGCTGGCGTTTCGGAGACCCCATTCTTTGTTCTGTGCCTTCTCGAACTGCGACGTCAGGCTTTGTCCTGGTGACATTGATCCAACTCTGCATCTCCTTAACCTCAAGAGCAGAGCAGAGTGAGGGCAGATCAACACTGCTCAGCATAAAAATTGGCAGGGAACTGTTTGATTAGGATATGGTGGATCAGCCCTCGACCTCCAGGCCAATACTGATCCTCAAAACACAAGAGGCTGCTAGTGCTGGGATCTGGAGCAACACACAAAATGCTGGAGGAACTCAAAGCTCAACAAGGAGCTCATCCAGCCTTTGGTGTGCTGCACGATGTACCCTCAACCAGCTTCACAAACGAAGAGCACCTTGCCACTCAGAAGTCACTCTATACGGGATCTTGCTGTGCATACACGAGGCTCTTTGGAGAGGAGGATGAGAGGTGACTTGGTAGAGGTGTACAGGATAATAAGAGGCACAGATCGAGTGGACAGTCAGAGACTTTTTCCCAGGGCAACAATAGCTAACACGAGGGGACATAATTTGAAGGTGATTGGAGGAAGCTATAAGGGAGATGTCAGGGTTTTTTTACACAGAGAGTGGTGGGTGCGTGGAACGCACTGCCGGCAGAGGTGGTGAGGGCAGATACATTAGGGACATTTAAGAGACGCTTAGATAGACACATGAATGACAGAGAAATGGGGGGCGATGTGGGAGGGAAGGGTTAGATAGATCTTAGAGCAGGGTAAAATGTCGGCACAACATCGTGGGCCGAAGGGCCTGTACTGTGCTGCAGTGTTCCAAGAGGTAATTCTCATCCTACAACATTTTCTTTCAATCGTGAGAAATTGGAAGTTGTTCAGAGGGACCTGGGAGTCTTTGTATGTGAATCACTGAAAGCTGACATGGAGCTACAGCAAGGAATATGAAGGGCCAGCAGTGTGTTGACCTTCACAAGACCTCGGGTCCAGGAGTTGGGACGCCATGTTACAGCTGTACGAGACGTTGGTTAGACCACACTTGGAGTGTCACCCAGCTATTGGAAGGATGTCATTGAGCTGGAGAGAGAGCAGAAAGGATTCACGGGGATGTTACCGGGACTGGAGGGCTTGAGTTATAAGGAGAGGCCAGACAGGCCGGGACTGTTTTCCCTGGAGTGAAGGAGGCTGAGGGGTGACCTCATAGAGGTTTATAAAACTGTGAGGGGCATCGATAAGGTGGAGGGTCACAGTCTTTTCCCCAGGGTAGTGGGGAGTCTAAAACTAGAGGGCACAGGTTTAAAGTGAGAGGGGAGAAATTTAAAAGGGACCCGAGGGGCAAGTTTTCCCACACAGCAGGTGGTGGGGATATGGAACGAGCAGCCAGAGGAAGCGGTAGAGGCGGGTACAATTACAACATTTAAAAGGCACTTGGACAGGTACATGGACAGGAAAGGTTTGGAGGGATATGATTCTGGATATGATAGCAATGCAAAAAGACACATTTCACTGTGTGTTTCAATGTATGTGACCAATAAATAAATATCTTAATGTGGGCCAGTGGGATAAGTGCAGATTGGCATCATGGTCAGCATGGACGAGATGGGCTGAAGGGCCATTTCTGTGCTGTACCATTCTGTGATTCTATGAAAGTGAATCGACCAGAGGGCAGCCAGAGCCCAACCTCTCCTCACAACGTTTAACTACACAGTCCTACAATTCTGTCTTCTCCGTGGTTTTAATTGCCTGCTGTTATGGCAACCACAGCAGGGCATCCCACTGACATTCCTCGTTAAACGCTGTGGCAACTCCTCAAGATCAGATCCAATTACTGGCGTGCTTAATTATAGGGTGGCAGTGGCCCAGATGATCTGGATGAAGGAACTGACGGCGTTGTGGCCAAGTTGGCAGACGATACCAAGATAGGTGGAGGGGCAGGTAGTGTCGTGGAGGCAGGGAGTCTGCAGAAGGACTTGGACAGGTTGGGAGAATGGGCACAGAAGTGGCAGATGGATACAGCGTAGGGAAGTGTGAGGTTGTGCATTTTGGTAGGAAGAATAAAGGTGAAGACTATTTTCTAAATGGGGAGAGAATTCAGAAATCAGAGGTACAAAGAGACTTGGGAGATTTAGTCTGGGGTTCCCTGAAGGTTAACTTGCAGGTTGAGTCGGCAGTAAGGAAGACAAATGCAGTGTTAGCATTCACTTCGAGAGGACTGGATTACTGAACACAGAACATGACAGAATAGAACAGGCCCTCCGGCCCACAATGTTGTGCCAACATTTTATCCTGCTTTAAGATGGCTAACACGAGGGGACATAATTTTAAGGTGATTGGAGGAAGATATAAAGGGGATTTCAGGGGTAAGTTTTTTTTAAACACAGAGAGTGGTGGGTGCGTGGAACACACTGCCTGCAGAGGTTGAGAGGGCAGATACATTAGGGACATTTAAGAGACTCTTAGATAGGCACATGAATGATAGAAAAATGGAGGACTATGTGGGAGGGAAGGGTTTGATAGATCTTAGAGCAGGATAAACTGTCAGCACAACATTGCGAGCTGAAGGGCCTGTACTGTGCTGTAATGTTCTCTGTTCCATGTGGGATCTATCTAACCCTTCCCTCCCACATAGCCCTGCATTTCTCTATCATTCATGTGTCTATCTAAGAGTCTCTTAAATGTCCCTAATGTATCTGCCCCTCCTCCCCACAACCTCTGCCAGCTTATAAAAGCAAGGATGTAATGCTGAGGCTTTATAAGGTGTTGGTCAGACCACATTTAGAGTATTGTGAGCAGTTTAGGGCTCCGTATCTAAGGAAAGATGTGCTGAGCCTGAAGAGGGTCCAGAGGAGGTTTACAAGAATGATCCTGGGGATGAAAGAGTTAACATGTGAGGAGCGTTTGCTGTCTCTGGGCCTGTACTCAATGGAGTTCAGAAGGACGAGGGGGGATCTCATTGAAACCTACTGGATACTGAAAGGCCTGGATAGAGTGGATGTGGAGAGGATGTTTCCATCAGTGGGAGAGTCCGGGATCCAAGGGCACAGCCTCAGAATGAAGGGGCGTTCCTTTAGAACTGAGATGAGGAGGAATTTCTTCAGCCAGAGGGCGGTGAATCTGTGGGATTTGTTGCCACAGAAGGCTATGGAGGCCGTTATTGGGTGTGTTTAAGGCAGAGATTGACAGGTTGTTGATTGGTCAGGGGGTTAAGGGTTATGGGGAGAAGGCGGGAGAATGGGGTTGAGAAAAAAATGCAGCTACGAATGGCCGCATAGCCTAATTCTGCTCCTATACCTTCTAGTCTCATGGTCCCTCAGAAGCGCGGACATTTGCTCGGGTTGACCCTCACTTTTCTGCAGGAAGGTGGGCACCTCTGACAAGGACCATCCCCACCGCCCCTCCACAGGACAGTGGGTGTCATTGTGAATCCCCACAGTCCGCCTGGTCAGAATGCTCGACACAGGGTACAACTCCTTCAGAGCTTCAGAGGGCAGCACTGCCCAAAAACCGGCCCTTCCCTCCCTCTCACCTTTCAACCCAAGAGCCCCGGTTGGGGTTGGTTTGGGTAACAAACCTGTACCTTCACCGTCACCGTAGAGTGGTGAAGAGATACAGCATGGAACCAGGCTCTTTGGCCCATCGAGTCCACATTGACCACTTTGTCTACCTGCACTGCACTTTGGACAGTTTCTATCCCACTGCTATAAGACTCTTGAACGGACCTCTTGTATGACAAAGGTGAACTCTTGATCTCCCAATCTACCTCGTCATGGCCCTTGCACCTTATTGTCTGCCTGCACTGCACTTTCTCTGTAACTGCAACACTTCATTCTGCATTCCGTTACTGTTTTTCCCTTGTACTACCTCAATGTAATTATGTTTGGAAATAATCTGTATGGATGGCACACGAAACAAAGTTTTTCACTGTACCTCGATACATGTGACAATAATAAACCAGCCATTTACACCAATCCTACATCTGTCCAAATGAAGGGTCTTGACCTGAAACGTCGACTGTCCATTTCCCTCCACAGATGCTGCCTGACCGCCGAGTTCCTCCTGCATCTTGTGTTGCTCCAGATTCCGGAATCTTCCGTATCTTGTGTCCATCAAACCTCCCCCTGCTCCAAGGAGAACAACCCCGGCTTCTCGTCCAACCATGGAGCTGAAACCCCTCATCCCTGGAGTGACAGTAGTAAATCTGCTCTGTAGTCCGGGCAGGGACTTCAAGTCCGTCCTACGGCGTGGTGGCGAGAAAAGATGCAACTTCCAGTGTGTGGTACAGGTTCAACATTTCCACCCAGCCCCTGCCAAGTTCAACTAATCCCTTCACCCGCACATGATCCATGTCCCTCCATTCTGCCTATCTGCCTCCACCACCACCCCTGGCAGCACATTCCAGGCACCCACCACACTCTGTGTAGAAAACTTTCCCCCTCTCACCTTAAATGCATGTCCTCCAGTATTTGACATTTCTATCCTGGGAAAAAGACCCTGACTTTTTACTCTATCTACGCCTCTCATAATTTTATAAACCTCTATCAGGTCTCCCCTCAGCCCTCCAGAGAAAACAACCCAAGTTTGTCCAACCTTATAGCTCATGCCCTCTAATCCAGGCAACATCCTGGTGAACCTCTTCTGCACTCTCTCCAAAGCCTCCACATCCTTCCTGTAATGGGGCGACCAGAACTGCACAAGTGCGGCCTGACCAAAGTTTTATACAGCTGCAACATGACCATCCAATTCCTATACTCTGTGCCCCGACCGATGAAGGCAACCTTCTTTACCACCCTATCTGCCTGCGTGGCCACTTTCAGGGAGCTCTGTGGACTTGGACCCCAAGATCCCTCTGTACATCAGTGCTGTTAAGGGTCTCGCCATTACCTGTACACTTTCCCCTTCCATTTGACTTCGCAAAGTGCAACACCTCACACTTGCGTGGATTTATTCCTTGGAGCGTAGGAGACTGAGGGGTGACCTTATAGAGGTGCATAAAATCATGAGGGGCATTGATAGGGTGAGCACACACAGTCGTCACCTCAGGGAAGGGGAATCAAGAACTCCAGGGCACAGGTTTAAGATGAGAGGGAAGAGATTTAAAGGGGACCCGAGGGGCAACTTCTTCACCCAGGGGGTGGTCTGTATATGGAACGAGCTGCCAGAGGAAGTGGGTGAGGCAGGTACGATAAAAACATTTTTAAAAGACACTTGGACAGGTAATGGATGGGAAAGGTTTAGAGGGATATGGGCCAAACGTGAGCAGATGGGACTAGCTTGGTGGGCACCGTGGTTGGCATGGACCAGTTGGGCCGAGGGGCCTGTTTCCACACTGTGTGACTCTATGATTGTGAATTTTAATCCAGCGCTAGGTGGGGTTGACACTGGCAACCCTGGTGTGATTTTGCACTGACCCACGATTCTGGCTAAATAAAGAGGTACCTCTGAAATATTCAAGGAACATTGGGAATAAAGGGGAGGGAAAGACACTTGAATTACTTTGCGCATACATTTACATCCCAATGACAGCTAATTACCATGGATTTAATTACGGTGAATTAGCGTGAAGAAAAGAGATCCTAAAAATTAAACTTAATCATTGGCACCTGTGTCACTCTGCATGGTCCTGCATATATTAAATGCTTCTAAATTAACTTCGGCAATTGCAATAACCTGTTCCAAAATATTGCAAACAACCTGAGAATGCAGATGCTGGAACGAGGAGCAACAAAGAGTCTGCTGGAGGAACTCAACGGGTCAGGCAGCATCTGTGGGGGCAGAGGGACGGTTGGTGTTTCAGGTCAAGAGCCTGTACCAGGACGGTCTGAAAAGGTGCGGGGAGGGGGTGGGGCAGGAGCTGGCAGGTGATGGGTGGACCCAGGTGAGGGGGGAGGGGTGATAGGCAAATGGAGGGGGCAGTGGGAAAAGGCACTTGGACAGGTACATGAATAGGAAAGGTTTAGAGGGATATGGGCCAAACACGGGCAGGTGGGACTGGCTTCGTGGGCACCTGAGGGAGCGACAGTTGGGAAGTGGCAGGTCGAGGCAACAATGGGCTGGGATGTCACCTTCACCTATCACCTCCCAGCCTCTGTCACTATTCCCACTCCCCCTTCCCCCATCTGCCTATCACCGGGATCCACCCATCACCTGCCAGCTCTGGACCCACCCCTTCCCCTCACCTCTTTACACTGAGGTGAGGAATAGGGTCGAAACCCTGTACAAGGTCCATCGATGTCTTTTAAATGTTGTTAATGTACCTGCCTCACCCACTTCCTCTGGCAGCTCGTTCCACATACTGACCACCCTCTTTGTGAGAAAGTTGCCCCTCAGGTCCTTTTTAAATTTCTCCCCTCTCACCTCAGACTCTGCAGCAGCGCAGTAATGTATTCCTGCATTCTGTATTGCACAGCGGTAATGCAGTATCCTTGCTCCACATGGTCAAGCAGCAATGCAGTCACTGGATTATCTGTAGTGCAGTGCCGTCAGCCTGCACTGCAGTACAGTTATGCAGCCCCCTGAGCCTGCATTGCAATCAGTCATGTAGTGCCTGGTCCTGTGCTACAATGCAGTGCCGCAGTCCTGCAGCTCCCTCAGTCCCACCACCGCCTGGTGTTGCAGCCTGTTCGGCAGAGGCACACGAAGCAGCCAGGAAAAGCCTGGAAGGAGAGGACCAACCCTGCAGCATGCAAGCTGCAAGTTCTGGGCACAGTAACCATGACGATGAGACAACGGGCAGGGGAGGGGAAGCTGACACAGTAGGGCATGCAGCAGAAACAAATGTGACACTGCCAACCGTTGCAGTTAAATCGGACGTGGGGGCAGGGTCCCCCGCTCTGTCGCACAATCCTCACCGGACCTTTGTTCTAGCAGAAAACAACTGTATTGTCCTGCCCATGGACCGCATTCAGATGCCTGTTGCCATGGTAGCTCATGTTTTTTAAATTACGGAAGCAAGTTTATCACAAGTACAACATCAAACCATTTCAAACTACAACAACCAAACTTCAAACCGCAATATTACCCGCCCGGTCCAAGATGCATTCGATCGCCCGCGGTGCCCAACCGTCCCGGAACAGTGTCCGTGGACACGGGAGCTGATGCTGAGGCAAAGCGCAAGGTACCAGGGAAACTCAGCAAGTCGGGCAGCATCTGTGGAGGGAGATGGACAGCTGACATTTTGGGGCAAGACCCTTCATCGGGACCAGAAAGAGGGGAGGTAGGCGGTATGAAAAGTTTAGGGGAAGGGGCGGAGCAGGAGCTGGCAGGTGAAAGGTGGATCCAGGTGAAGGGGAGGGAGGGGTGATAGGTCAGCTCTTGGTCCATCCCTTCCCTCCAACCTTTATACTGGCTCCCTCACCTCTTTCGCTCCTGTCCAGAGGAAGGGTCCCGACCCAAAACGTTGACAGTGCGTTTCCCTCCACAGACGCTGCCCAACCCACTGAATCCCTCCAGCGCCTTGGTACGTTGCTGCGGATTCCCAGTGTCTGCGGTCTCCCGCGTCCCGGTTCTGCTGCTAACGCCGAGGATCTCCCAAGGGCCCACAGTCAAGACACCCTGGTTCACCAGAGCACAGCCCGGGGAGATATCTGCTGGTCATCCAGTCAGCCGGGGGGGGGGGGGGGGGGTGGAAAGAGGGGTAAACCCAGAGAGTGACACCTCATGGAGTGCCCCTGCACTGATGGAGGCTACTCAGCCCATCAAGCCTGCCCTGCTTTCCCCTGCATGTCAGGAAAAGCGATCCCGTCGGGCAGAAGATACAAAAGCCTGAGAACACCAGCAGGCTCAAGGACAGCTTCTGTTATCAGACTCTTGAACGGACCTCTCATACACTAAAGATGAACTCTTGATCTCCCAGTCTACCTTGTCGTGGCCCTTGCACCTTATTGTCTGCCTGCACGGCACTTTCTCTGCAACTGTAACACCACACTCTGTATTGTTTTCCTTTGTACCACCTCAATGTACTGATGTACGGAATGATCTGTCTGGATGGTACCCAGACAAAGGTTTCTCACTGTATCTGACAATAATAAACCAATTCCAATAAGAGTTGGAGCAACACACAATCTGCTGGAGGAACTCAGTGGGTTGAGCAGTGGGGGGAAAGGAGGAAGGCAGCATCACAGAGGCTGGTCGACCCGCTGAGTTCCTCCAGAGGTTGTTTGTTGCTCCAGGTTCCGGCATCTGCAGTCTCCGGTGTGTCTCCGACACCAGTTGGTCCCACTCTTTCCCCGCATCCCGGACATTGTTTCTCCTGGGATTTATCCCCTCCCCTCTGGGAGCCTCTGATTGGCTCTCCCTCCCCAGCCCTACCCTCCAACTCCCACCCCCTCACTGTGAGAAACAACTGTCCCCCACCCCCCTCCGGGTCATCTGCTGACGGCCCCCCCCACCACCCCCCCCCAACCTCCCCACCCATGACCCGGGACCCTCTGGGGAATGGCCTCTCACTTGTTCACTAGATCCAAACCCTTCCTGACCACGAGCACCTCCATCAGATCTCCCCTTAACCTTTCCCGCTCTGAGGGGAGCGGCCCCCAGTCTCGCCCATCTCCCCCCTCCCCCGTGACTTTCACGCCCACCCCCAGGACCTTTCCTGTAAACCCCTCTCCCCAAAGACCTTCACGTCCTTCCTGAAGTGCGAGACCCTGGAGCTGGAGCCAACGTTCTGGCAACCACAGATCTCGGGATTTCATCCCTCTCTCTGCCTTCCGTTCACTTTTCCGGTGATGTTTCCAGCTCTGCTCCCCCTCCCACTGTAGTGGTTTCAATTTAAACCTGGAATTCCAAAATTAAATCACTTTTCCCCACTGACGATTTGAACTGTCACCGATACCTCCCCTCTCCTGAATTCAGAATGTGCCATTACCGTTCACCAAACCGTAGCAACTACAGTTTGAAGTCGAGTTTATCGCCACAAGCACAGGTATAGTACAGCACGGAACAGGCTAATCAGCCCACCAGGTTGAGACTGACCAGAGGGCAGCCCTCTGTGTTAATCCCATCTCCCAGCATTTGGACCATGGCTTTCTCTGCCTGGGTGATTTAATGCCCATCTATACACTTCTTAAACACAGTCAGCGACCCAGCTTCCACCACCATCTCTGGCAGTGTGGTCCAGGTACTCACCACTCTCTGGGTGAGAAAGGTCCCCCTCAGATCCCCTCTATACCTCTGCCCCTTGCCCTAACTCTGTGTCTGCTAGTTTTACCCACCTCTGATAAGGGGAAAGGTTTCTGCAGTCTACCGATCTATACACCTCATGATTTTATACATCTCAATCATGTCCCCTCTTAACCCCCACTGCCCCAGGGAGAACAGACCCAGCCTCTCATCACTGAACTGCTCCAATACCCTGGTGAATCTGCTCTCCACCCTCTCCAACGCTATCACATCCTTCCTATAGTGTGGTGACCAGAATGGCACGCAGTCCTCCAACAGGGATCGACCAAAGTGTTATACAGTTAGAGCTGCTGAAGGCCAGCACCCCAGATACCTTCTTAACCTCGTTATCTACCTGCGCCACCTCCTCCAAGGACCTGTACACAAAGTTCCCCTGGTTCTTCGACACTCTCCAGGACCCTATTGTTTGTCCAGGCATCATTAGTACTCCCAATTCACCAAGACAACAGTATCATCCTGTAGGCCAAGACCCACCCTCCACACTGTCAATACTCCTCGTGTCATCTGTGAACTTACTGAGCATGCCTCCGACTTCCAAGTCATTCACATCAGACCCAACAAGGGTCCCAGCACTGAAACCTGTGGAACACCACCAGCTACAGACATCCCTTGACCTCAAAGACAACCCTCTACCATCACCCTCAGTCTCCTACCGCCAAGACAATTTTGGATCCAATTGACCTGGATCCCATGTTGGGGCAGGAGTTCCAGGACTGGATCCAGCGAGGGATGCCCTTGTATGTCACCAGGATATTGCTGGCAAGCAGCACCACGCACTTGTCCTTGAGGAGGCCAGTTAACAGTGAGCCACCTTGCTGTTGGTCTGGAGTCACAGACAGACCCAGGTGGGCTTCACAAGAGAGTAACAGGAGTGGGTCCCTCCACCCTGCCCCAGGCCTCATCCTCTCTCCTGCACCAGTTCCTTTCCTGAAGAACATGAGTGAACTAGACTGGATCTAGTTACTGAAACCAGAATTGTATACCAGATGTCGTTAATTCACTGAATTTAAATTTCCCAGCTGCCACGGAGAAGGTTGAGCTCCTGAATCCAAATCATGAGCCCAGGTTTCTGGCTAACACTGAATCCTTCACTCCCCAGACAAAAGGTCCACTGGTTAACAGGGGACTGAGAACAAAGGGCTACCCTTGAGGCTCAGCAGAGCGATGTGTCCAACGTGTGCCTTCACATACCTGATAACCCTCACAAGTACGTCCTCTGCCTTTAAATTAGACAGCTGTCAGGGGAGACTGGATAAACTGGGTTTGTTTCCCCTGGAGCAACCTTCTTCCCAGGGTTGGGGAATCAAGAACCAGGGGGCACAGGTTTAAGGTGAGAGGGGAGAGATTTAAAAGGGACCTGAGGGGCAACTTCTTCACCCAGAGGGTGGTCCGTACGTGGAACGAGCTGCCAGAGGAAGTGGGTGAGGCAGGGACATTAACAACATTTAAAAGACACTCGGACAGGTACACGGATGGGAAAGGTTTAGAGGGATATGGGCCAAACGTGGACAAATGGGATTGGCTTAGATGGGCATCTTGGTTGGCATGGACCGGTTGGGCCAAAGGGCCTGTTCCCATTCTGTACAACTCTACAAGGCTGAGGGGGAGCCTGATGGAGGTGTACAAAATTGAGGAGGAGAGACAGCAGGAAACCTCTCCACAGAGCAGAGGTGTCTCTAACAAGCGAGCGTGGGTTTAAGGTCGGAACAGGAGGTTATGAGGGTACCTATGCTTCCCCCAGAGGGAGGTTGGGATCTGGAACACACTGCCTGAGGGGGTGGTGGAGGCAGAGACCCTCATAACAACGAGGAGGTTTATGAATCACCAAGACACAATAGGCTGTAGACCAAGTTAGTGGAGATGGCACTTGGTGGCTACCAGGGATGATGGGCTGAAGGGCCTGCTGCCCTGTGACATGACTGCAGAAGGAGTCAAGAACCAGGTAAGTCCAAGGACAGAACTTCTCCACCTTTCTTTATTTGGCTGCCACGGACACACCGAATCCCTGCTAATGAAGTACCTTGGGACACTTTGTTCTGCTGAAGCTGCCTGTTTAAATGTGGGAGCTGGCTGTTGTTTACTGGGCGGTGGGCACTGTCAGTGGTGGCGAGGTGCTGCTTCCCAGTGAGACACCCCAGTAGAGACCCTGGTCTTAAACCCAGCGGCCAAGGTAGGTGTCAGCAGACCAGGACAATGCAAATCTGCATGGTGAAAATGTTGGGAAGATCCTTCCCCAGCCCACAGACTCAAATTATCATTACAGCAGTGCAGCTGTCCAAATTATCTGTTATCCCCTGAATTCTAATGGTCCCGTGCATATCTGCCTGTCACAAAATGACTGCAAATGTATGCAAATTCTATTCAAGATATACACAGAATCGCAATGAAACCATCAGCATCGAGGATCTGAATAACTAACCAAGTACACAGGCAAATGGAGAAAACAGTCCGAAAAATATACAATTGGCTCCACACCCATCACCCTGAACACTTGCTCCCTCCACCATTGGCGTAATGGTTGCAGTGTGCAGAATCAGTGTTACAGTGAGGGGCGCGGGGTGCGTCAGTGTTACAGTGAGGGGCGTGGGGTGTGTCAGTGTTACAGTGAGGGGCGGGGGTGTGTCGGTGTTACAGTGAGGGGTGTGGGGTGTGTCAGTGTGTTACAGTGAGGGGCGGGGGATGTGTCGGTGCTACAGTGAGGGGCGCGGGGTGTGTCAGTGTTACAGTGAGGGGCGGGGGATGTGTCGGTGTTACAGTGAGGGGCGCGGGGTGTGTCGGTGTTACAGTGAGGGGTGCGGGCTGTGTCGGTGTTACTGTGAGGGGTGTGGGGTGTGTCGGTGTTACAGTGAGGGGTGCGGGCTGTGTCGGTGTTACTGTGAGGGGTGTGGAGTGTGTCGGTGTTACAGTGAGGGGTGTGGAGTGTGTCGGTGTTACAGTGAGGGGTGGGAGTTGGTGTGTTACAGTGAGGGGTGTGGGGTGTGTCAGTGTCACAGTGAGGGTGTGGGGGGTGTCAGTGTTGAAGTGAGAGGTGTGGGGAGTGTCAGTGTTAAGTGAGGGGTGTGGGGTGTGTCAGTGTTACAGTGAGGGGTGAGGGGTGTGTCAGTGTTACAGTGAGGGGTGCGGGGTGTGTGTCGGTATTACAGTGAGGGGTGCTGGGTGTATCAGTGTTCCAGTGAGGGGTGTGGAGTGTGTCAGTGTTACAGTGAGGGGTGTGGGGTGCATCAAAGAAAGTGTATGTCACTTTGAAGGGCGTCAGATTAAAGGCTTCTCTGATTGTTGCAATGACTGGGTTGGGAATCACTGAAACCTATTTCCAAGTATATGGGTCAGATGCAGAGTGCCTTCAGGACATCCAGAGGGATCAGTTTGCATTAGAATCAGTGTGTTCCATCAGCTGCAGACAGAAGCAGAAGCAGTCTGTTTGTAAAGACTGAAGACAGCAGGACGATCATTTGTAGCCTGGATTTCTTCGAATAAAACTACATTCAGTGCAGAATGAGTCATTGAACCAATCCGTCCTCAAAGCTTCGACCAAACCAGTAATTATATCACTGCAGGTGGCCCCTGCATTACAGGGGACTTGTGTCCCTAGGAGGTGGCCCATATTGCAATTTCCCAAATCGCGAAGCTGCATCATCTGTGCTTGCGTCGAGAAACGCAGGTTGAAAAAATAAGTTCAGTGTTCATTTATTTCTTCCCCCTGCAATCTTTCCGTAAGGGCAAATTTTATTCCCTGTCTCAAATGTTTGGGTGGAGATCTGTGAACTCTGTCAGGACGAACTTCCATTGCCCGATCAGCCGTAATGTGGGAGGGGCGCCTGTACAATATCGCCCAGGGCCGCCCCAGAGATCTCTGCCCTCAGCTCCGCTCTGGAGACCGAAGCCCCGAGTTCCCATCTGCCAGTGCCGAGAGGGGGCCACACGGCTGCAGGAGCTGTGTTTGGGTTTGATAGACATCGAACAGGGGTTCACCTACTCAGATTGGAGAGGAGCAGCAGAAAATCAACCTGTGGACCACTCGAGAAGCTGCCATTATCCCACCCGATTTCCAGGCTCCTGCCTCCTCCGTAAATAAATTTCTTCAAACAGATTGGATGGGGGGGGGGGGGGAGTAGGGGGGGCTGATGGTAAGCCCTTGGAACCCTCTCCCTGAGAGGCTCAGTCACGCAGTACACTCAGGACATGGATGGATGGAAGCTTGGCCATGCATTGGTAGATTTCTGGATGAGAAGAGGGTCAGGGTACATTTGGACAGGTCCATGGATAGGAAAGGTTCAGAGGGATATGGGCCAAATGTGGGCAAATGGGACTGGCTTAGATGGGAATTTTGGGTGACATGGACCGGTTGGGCCGAAGGGCCTGTTTCCGTGCTGTGTGAGTGAGGCTCTCGTGCTGAGTCGGAGGTCTGGCCCTCTGCTGGGTCCTGATGTTGGAGGAACCGTGGAAGTGCGTTTCCTCGCCTGTCAGTTTCACCGAAGTCGGGAGCTGTGAAAGTTTCATTGTTTGGCTAATTGGAGGACACTTTAACCAATGAAAGGAAGGTGAGATTAAGTGGTGTGGCCACTGTGCGAGTGGGTCAGTGTAAGAGTGGGGAGTTGAGGTTTCAGTGAGAGGGGGCTAGGCAGAGGAAGGAGGCAGGTAAGGTCTGGGAAGTCCTTTTTTAACTTTACTACTTAGACTGAGTGTAGTTGGGATGTCAGTTAGGGTAGTGGTGTGCTCCTCCTGCAGGATGTGGGAGATCAGGGAGACTGCCAGTCTCCCGGAGGACTACACCTGCGGGAAGTGCGCCCAGGTACGGCTCCTGACAGCCCGCTTAAAGGAACTGGACTGGAGATGGATGTACTGAGGACCATCTGGGATGCTGAGAGCATCATAGACAAGAACTTTAGTGAGGTGGTCACACCCGAGGTGCAGGCCGCAAATGGTTGGGTGACCACCAGGAGAGGTAAGAGGAGGAGACAGACAGTGCAGGATCCCCTGCACTGTGGCTGTTCCCCTCAGCAACAAGAAAACCCCTTTGGATACTGTTGGGGAGGGAATGACCCATCAGGGCACAGCAGCAGCAGTCGCCAGGTCAGTGTTACTGAGACTGGCTCTGAGGCTCAGCAGGTAAGGGAGAGGTCAGGCAGGGCAGTAGTGATAGGAGACTCGATAGGGGGACAGACAGGAGATCCTGTGGCCTCAAAAGAGACGCCAGGATGGTGTGTTGACTCCTGAGTGCCAAGGTCAAGGACGTCTTGGAGTGGCTATAGGACATTCTCAATGGGGAGAGTGACCAGCCAGAGGTCATCGTGCTTGTTGGAACCAACAACCTAGGTAGAAAGAGGGACAAGGTCCTGTGTCGTGAATATAGGGAGTTAGGAGAGAACCTAAAAGGCAGGACCTCAAGGGTAGTAATCTCTGGATTACTCCCAGTACCACGTGCCAGTGAGGGGAGAAATAGGAAGTTAGTTCAGATGAATGAGTGGCTGAGGAGCTGGTGCAGGGGGCAGGGATTATAGGGATCTCTACTGGGGTAGGGGTAACTTGTACAAGAGAGACAGTTTGCACCTGAACTGAAGAGGGGCCAATATCCTGGCCGGGAGATTTGGTGGTGCTACTCGGGAGGGTTTAAACTGGAGTGGTGGGGTTGTGGGACCCTGAGCAGTAGAGTGTTTGATGAGAAATCAGGGGATGAAACTGTAGCCAATGAGAGGAAGTTTAGTCATCAGGAGTAGAGTACAGGGAGAGGAAAGACCATTGGTTTAAACTGCATTTATTTCAATACATGAGTTTAAGAGGTAAGGCAGAGGGACTTGGAGCTAGGAAGGGGACACGAGAAGGCCTTGGTGAGTAGAATTAAGGAAACCCCCAAGGTGTTCTATGTGTACGTGAAGAACAGGAGGATGACTAGAGTGAGGGTAGGACCAATCAGGGATAAACAGGGAAACATGCCTGGAGGTGGAGGAGGGAGGGGAGGTCCTTAATGAATACTTTGCTTCAGGGTTCACCAGGGAGAGGGACTTAGACAAATGTGAGGTCAGCGTAGAACAGGCTGATGTGCTGCAGCACGTCGAGGTTAAGAAAGAGGCAGTGTTGGAGCTTCTGAAAAACATTAGAATAAGTAAGTCCCTGGGGCCAGACAGGATATACCTCAGGTTACTACAGGAAGCAAGGGAAGAGTTGGCTGGGGCTTTGACGATGATCTTTGCATCCTCCCTGGCCACAGGAGTGGTACCAGAGGATTGGAGGAAGACAAATGTTGGTCCATTGTTCAAGAAAGGTAATAGGGATAATCCTGGGAATTATAGACGTGTGGTGGGCAAACTATTGGAGAGGATTCTTAGGGACAGGATCTACAAGCATTTGGAGAAACATGGTCTTATTAGGGACAGTCAGCATGGCTTTGTGAGGGGCAGGTCATGTCTCACGAGCATAATTGAGTTTTTCGAGGAGGTGACAAAACAAATTGATGAAGGTAGAGCAGATGTGCTGTATATGGATTTTAGTAAGGAATTTGACAAGGTTCCCCATGGCAGGCTCATCCAGAAAGTCATGAGGCATGGGATTCATGGAAACTTGGCTGTGGTGGATTTGGAATTGGCTTGCCCGCAGAGGGTGTATTAGATGGAGTGTATTCTGCCTGGAGGTCGGTGACTAGTGGCGTTCTGTGGGATCTGTTCTGGGACCCCTGCTCTTTATGACTTTTATAAATGATTTGGATGAGGAAGTGGAGGGGTGGGTTCATAAGTTTGTGGATGACATGAAGGTTGGAGGTGTTGTGGATAGTGTAGAAGGTTATCAATACGTTATAATGGGATATAGACAGGATGCAGCACTGGGCTGAGAAGTGGCAGATGGAGTTCAATCCAGAAAAGTGTGAAGTGATACACTTTGGAAGATCGAACTTGAAGGCAGAGTACAAGGTTAATGGCAGGATTCTTTTACTGTGGAGGAACAGAGGGATCTTGGACTCCAAGTCCATAGATCCCTCAAAGTTGCCGTGCAAGTCGATAGGGTTGTTAAGAAGATGTATGGCATGCTGGCCTTCATTAATCAGGGGATTGAGTTCAAGAGCCACGAGGTAATGTTGCAGCTCTATAAAACTCTGGTTAGACCACACATTGTTTTCAGTTCTGGTCGCCTCATTATAGGAAGGATTTGGAAGCTTTGGAGAGGTTACAGAGGAGATTTCCCAGGATGCTGCCTGGATTAGAGAACATGTCTTGTGAAGAAAGGTTGAGCGAGCTAGGGCTTTTCTCTTTGGAGCGATGCAGGATGAGAGGCAACTTGATAGGGATGTATAAGATTATGAAGAGCATAGACAGAGTGAACAGCCAGCACCTTTTCCCCAGGGCAGCAATGGCCAATACCAGAGGACATCCGTTTAAGGTGAGTGGAGGAAAGTTGAGGAGAGATGTCAGAGGTAGGTTTTTACACAGAGAGTGGTGGGTGCCTGGAACGCACTGCCGGGGGCGGTGGAGGCTGATACAACAGGGACAGTTAAAAGACTCTTCGATAGGCACATGGATGTAAGAAAGATGGAGGGTTATTGGCTGTGTAGGAGGGAAGGGTGAGATTGATCGTGGAGTAGGTTTATATAGGTCGGCACAACATAGTGGGCCGAAGGGCCGGTACTGTGCTGTACTGTTCTATGTTCGAGTTAACTCAGGGTGTGGATTGGCTCTGGGGAATCGGCATATCATGGGCATAAGAGAAACATGGCTGAGAGAAGGGCAGGACTGGCAGCTCTATGCTCCAGGATACAGATGCCACAGGTGTGACCGGGGTGAAGGTCAGAAAGGAGGGGATTTGCCTTCCTGATGAAAGATGACATAACAACAGTCGTTAGAGAGGACATTCTTGGGGCATCATCCAGTGAGGCCATATGGGTAGAACCTAGAAACAAGAAGGGGATGGTCACTCTGATGGGATTGTATTACAGACCCCCGCCCCCCAATAGTCAGTGGGAATTGGAGGAGCAGATATACGGAGGGATTGCAGCTAGTTGTAAACATAATAGTGTAGTATTAGTGGGAGATTTTAACTTCCCTAATATTGACTGGGCCAAAGGCTTGGACGGAATGGAATTTGTGAAATGTATCCAAGAAAGCTTCCTTTATCAACATACAGAGGGACCTGCTGGAGACGGTGCACAGGACCTCCTCCTGGGGAATGGAGGCAAGTGGCAAGAGTGTCTGTCAGTGAGCACTTTGGGTCCAATGACTATAATTCTATGAGTTTTAAAATAGTTATGGAGGAGAATACAACTGGTTGACAGGTCAAGGTCCTGAACTGGGGCAGAGCAAGTTTTGGAGCCATTAGGCAGGATCTTGCAGAGGTTGATTAGGTGAGATTGTTTGCAGGGAAATGAGCGTCCGCCAAGTGGGAGGCCTTTAAAAGCATGATGTCAAGAGTTCAGGGCCTGCATGTTCCTGATCAGATGAAGGGCAAGGTTGGCAGGCATCAGGAACCCTGGTTGACAAGAGATATTAGGGCTCTGGTTAAGAAAAAGAGGAAGGCGTACACTGGGCATAAGCAATTGGGAACTAGTGAATCTCTTGATGACGACAAGAAGTGTGGGAGTGCAATGGAGAGAGAAGTTAGGAGGGATCTGGCAGGCAAGGTGAGGCAAAATCCCAAGAGATTCGATAGGTATATTAAGAGTAAAATGGTGGTGAGGGAGACAATAGACCCCCTTAAAGATCAGCATGGCCGTCTGTGTGTGGGACCAAAGGAAATGGGTGAGATTTTAAATTAATATTTCTCCTCAGTTTTTAGTGTGGAGAACACAATGGAAGTTAAGGAAATGGGGGAAATGAACGGTGATGTCTTGGACCACGTACGAATTAGCAGGGAGGAGGTATTGGAGGCCTTAAAGTGCATTCAGTTGAATAAATCCCCAGGGCCTGACCTGGTGTCTTCTCGGACCTTATGGGAAGCTGGAGAAGAAATTTTGGAGGCCCTTGCAGAGATTTTTGCTTCATCTCTGAGGTTCCGGAGGACTGGAGAGTGGCTAATGTGGTACCATTGTTTAAAAAGGGTAGCAAAAACAATCCAGGAAACTACAGGCCGGTGAGCCTGACATCAGTGGTGGGTAAATTACTGGAGGGGATTCTGAGGGACAGGATCTGCCAACATTTGGAGAGACACGGTCTGAATTCGGGACAGTCAGCATGGCTGTGTGTGGGGGAAGTCGTGTTTGACAAACCTCTCGGAGTTCTTCGAGGAGGTAACCAAGAGGTTAGATGAGGGTAGGGCAGTGGATGTTGTCTATATGGACTTTAGCAAGGCCTTTGACAAGGTCTCTCATGGCAGGCTAGTCTGGAAGATGAGATCGCATGGGATCCAGGGGGAGATGGCTGATTGGATTCGTAATTGTCTCAGTGGTAGGAAGCAGAGGTTGATGGTCAAAGGTTGTTTCACAGGCTGGAGGCCCATGTCTAGTGGTGTGCCACAGGGGTCGGTGCTGGGATCTTTGTTTGTAATTTATATCAATGATTTGGACGTAAATGTACAAGGCATGGTTAGTAAGTTTGCAGATGATACTAAAATTGGTGGTGTAGTAGACAGTGTAGCAGGTTATAAAAAATTACAGGGATGTCTTGATCAGCTGGGTATGTGGGCTGAGGATTGGCAAATGGCTTTCAATCCAGATAAATGTGAGGTATTGCATTTTGGGAGTTCAAACCAGGGTAGGACTTGTACAGTGAATGGTAGGGCCCTGGGGAGTGCTATGGAACAGAGGGACCTAGGAGTTTGCTGAAAGTGGCGTCACAGGTAGACAGGGTCGTGAAGAAGGCATTCGGCACGCTGGTCTTCATCAGTCAGGGCACTGAGTACAAGAGTTGGGAAGTTATGTTGCAGTTGTACAAGTTGTTGGTGAGACTGCACTGTGTACAGTTTTGGGCACCCTGTTATAGGAAATATGTTATTAAACTTGGAGAGCAGAAACGATTTACCAGGACGTTGCCTGGACCTGGGGGCCTGAGTTACAAGGAGAGGTTGTGTAGACTAGGACTTTCTCCCCTGGAATGTAGGAGAGCGAGGGGTATCCTGATAAAAAAAAGTTCATGAGGGGCATAGACACGGTGAAAGCACACAGTCTTTTTCCCAGGGAGGGGGAGCTAAAAACAAGAGGGCAGAGGTTTAAGATCAGAGGTGAGAGATTTAAAAGGGACATCAGGGGCAGCTCCTTCACACAGAGGGTGGTGCATGTTTGGAACGAGCTGCCAGAAACAGTGGTTGAGGCGGGCACATAACAACGTTTGAAAGCCATTGAGATAAGTCCATGGATAGGAGGGGTTTAGAGGGCCATGGCCCAAACGCAGGCAGATGGGACTAGCTCACTGGGCAACACAGTCAGCATGGACCAGATGGGCCGAAGGGCCTGTTTCTGCGCTGTATGACTCACTCTATGACTATCTGATCGATGCACTCGGTGGGGAATGACGTCGGTGATCAGTCCCACAGCGGAAAACAGTGAAGGTTAAGTGTCTTGGAGACAAGCGTGCCTCTCGATGCAAGCAGCTTGCCTTGTGAGAGCCCAGCACAATAATCAGGTTGTTGACAATTACAGCAATCAAACGCTGTCTATTAGTTTACAACAGAGCCAGCCATAAGGTACGGTAAACGCCTGCTGTGGGAATGCTTTGCCAACTGGGGTTTGAGAGGCACCACTTCCTCCCAAGCATGCTGCAAGCTTGCCATATGCCAGCTCCAAATTACTTGCATAATGCGTCCCAAAATATCCCTGCCTTTAAATCTGTCTAATCAGTATAGGAATTAATCACCACCATCAAGTAAAAGAGACTGGCTTCACTGCTAACTGGTGGGGCTCGTACACCAACACTAGGGCAGCCCTCCAAGGGGTTTTAACATCTGCATTAGATTCCCATCTCTCACCTTGAGATCCTCTCCTAGGTCATAGCACAGAACGAGGCCCTTCAGCCCATCTTCCCCTCCCCCCCATTTACACCAATCCCATTTTATTCTCCCCAAGTTCCCATCAACTCTCCCCACTTTTGAACCTAAAAGCCCAGGTTGGGTTGCCATCCAGCAACAACCCTGTACCTTCACCGTAGAGTTGTAGAGAGATTCAGCGCAGAAACAGACCCTTCAGCCCATCGAGTCCGCACCAACCATCAACCACCCATCCACACCAATCCCGCTTTTCCTACTCCCCACATTCCCACCAACTCCCCCCCGCCCCCCGAGATTCTACCCCTCACCCATACACACCGAGGGCTGATTAACCCACCGACCCCACACGTGGTTGGAATGTGGGAGGAAACTGGAGCACCCGGGGGAAACCCACACGGTCACAGGGAGAACATGAAAACTCCACACACCGGAACACACACACACACACATCCTGGCACACACACAGTGCCAGAGTCGGGATCAAACCTGGGTCTCTGGAGCTGTGAGGCAGCGGCTCTACTCGCTGAGCTAACATGCTACCCTTCTGTGAGTCCCCTTCTTAGGCTAGAGCACCTCTCGTGAGTCACACTACATTAAACTCACAGGATCTAGTCAGAAGCACAGCTGAAGCTTAACAACTTAACAGCAGAAGACTGCACCTGGCCAGTGTGTTAGATGCAGACACAGTGTCTGATTCATAACAAATAGAGAAAGCACAATCTACTTAAATACTGAAGAGTAAGCAAACTACAGCAGCTTCTCCCAGTAATAACAGGATAATTTAGGATAATTTTACAGTAGAGGACAGTCAGTGAAGGACAGCTGCTGATACATAGTCTGCATAAAACAACATGACACTTACAGTTTGATCAACAAGGAAATTACCCAATCATTTCACAATGAAGACCCGCACAGTGCAGGCTTTTTTGTTAAATTCCAGCACTTTTTGAAATATTGGCTTTGTAGTTCTGAATAATGTCTCACAATGGTGGAACAGTTCTCAGCAGGCACCTGAGGGGCAACTTCTTCACCCAGAGGGTGGTCCGTATATGGAACAAGTTGCCAGAGGAAGTGGTTGAGGCAGGTACATTAGTAACACTTGTGGGGTACATGGATAGGAAAGGTTAAAGAGGGATATGGGCCAAACGTGGGCAAATGGGACTAACTTAGTTTGGCACCATGGTTGCCACTGGACCAGTTGGGCTGAGGGGCCCACTTCCATGCTGTCTGATGCTAAGCAGAGCAAATAGACACCAAATTCCTTTGCTCTGATACGGTTCCTTGTCCAGGGAAGGTCACAACAGCTTCCCCACGGAGGGGAACACCGAGCAACATGGTGACGTAAACAGATGTAACAGAACTCTTGCTCCTTTGGCTTCAAATGTACATCTCAACGTCCAGTTCCACCTGCTGCTGCTGAATCCATGTAGCTCTGTGGATAGCAGTGGACTACGCCAGTGTATCCCTTCACAGCTGGACACCACCGGCCAAAGGAATTTCAGCCCAAAATACAACCAGCAGTCACCCTCCTGTATCACTGAAACACAGAGAAAACGCTTCCCCCAAATCCAATGCCTGCATCAGAACTGGCCTTACCACTGAGGAGGGGTCGGTGTCTGAAACCCAGTGACCTCCACAACTACCTTCAGGCAACAGAACAAAACTAGACCATTGGACTGACCATCCACACCATGGCCAATGGCCAGCTGTGCTCTGATTGGTTGCTAGAGGCGGCTTTCAGCTGTGCTCTGATTGGATGCCAGAGTTTGGCTCAGACAGCTGTCTTCCAATTAGATACTAGAGGCTGGCTCAGTAAGCTGTGCTCTGATTGGATGGAAGGGCAGGTTGCTAACTGTGCTCTGATTGGATGCCAGGGGCTGGCTCAGACAGCTGTGCTCTGATTGGATGGTGGAGCAGACCTGGTCAGCTGACTGCTCTTAATGTTCTGGGGGATCAAATCTGAGATTTGTGAACAATTATCTCTTCCAACGGAGCGAGGGCGTTAACCCGACGTTTAACCTGAATTAACTGATTGAAACACATCAACCAACAATGTAAATGATTCTGCAGATGATAAACTGAGTGAAGTTCCTCGTTCCCAGATACAGCCATTTGAATCCCCCTCCCCGTTCCCACCCCGACCTGTCTGTCCTCAGCCTCCTCCACTGCCAGGGTGAAGCTCAACACAACCAGAGGAACAGCCCCTCACATCTCCCCCCCCACCCGGGGAGTCTACACCCCAACAGCACGGACACTGGATTCTCCAACTTCAGGTCACCTGGTCCCCCTCTGTCCCTCTCCCTCCCCTCCTGATCCACCCAGTTCCTCCTCCACTCCAGCCCCCATCACCCTCTCTCCCCTCCCCCACCCACTCAATCTGCCCATCACCCATACACCCCTCCCACTGGGTCCCCCCCCCTCGCATCTGCCCTCCCCACCTCCTTCACTATTCCAGGCTCCACCTTCCTCTCCTATCAGATCCCACCACCTGCAGCCTTCTGTCACCTCCACCCATCACCTCCCAGCCCCCATCACCATCCCCACTCCCCCCTCCTCCGTCTGCCTATCACCCCCCCCACCCAGATCCACCCATCACCTGCCAGCCCTTGCCCCCACCCCCTCCCCCCACCTCTTTACACCGGCTATCTCCCCTCTTTCAGTCCAGGGGAAGGTTCTCGACCCGAAACGTTGACTGTCTCTCTCCCTCATGCTCTCTAACACCAGTAAGGCGAGAGGGGTAAATTTAAAGGAGATGTGTGGGGGGTAAGTTCTTTATGCAGACAGTGGTGGGTGCCTGGAACGGGCTGCCAGGGGTGGGGGTGGAGGCAGATACGATAGAGGGGTTTAAGAGGCTCTTAGGTAGACTCATGAATGTGCAGGGAATGGAGGGTTATGGACAGTGTGTAGGCAGAAGGGATTAGTTTACATACATAGAACATAGAACAGTACCGCACAATAAGGCCCTTCGGCCCACAATGTCGTGCCGACCTCTAAACCTCGCCTAAGACTATCTAACCCCTTCCTCCCACATCTCCGCTTATTTTAAATTCCTCCATATGCCTATCTCGTAATCTCTTGAATTTGACCAATGTACCTGCCTCCACCACCACCCCAGGCAGCGCATTCCATACCCCAACCACTCTCTGGGCAAAAAATCCTTCATCTGATATCTAATGATATCTGGTTGGGTGTTTAATTACTGGTCTAATTAGTTGGGCACAACATGGTGGGCCGAAGGGCCTGTTCCTGTGCTGTAATGTTCCATGTTCTGTGACCCACTGAGTTTCTCCAGCAGTTTGCTTTCTGCTCCAGGTTACAGCATCTGCAGTCTTTGGTGTTCTTGGTCGACTAGGGAGGAGAAACACGGGGGGGGGGGGGGCGGGTGGTGAGGAGGGGGCTGTCTGCCCCTTCAGATGTCGTGGGCCCACAACTAGTGAGGGAAAGGTCTCGGGGCAGTGTGACTCCCCCTGTCGAAGGGAGAGTTTTTTGGATGATGACGGTGTATTATTCCCAAGGGAGAACAACCAGTCGACGGTTTGCATCCTCCCACAGACGTGAATCTACAGAGCCTTGCAGCGGTAATCCCCACCTCTCTTGCAGCTCCACGTCCTGGCTTTAACAAAACCTTTCATTAAAACCACGGGTTCCCGAGGTCATCGCTTCAAAAAGCAAGCTGCTTCAGCAGTGAGAGTTTACGTTGAAGGGGATTATTGACAGTGCAGGCAGTTCAGACAAGTTGGGTGTTTGTGAGTTTATATACTGACCCTTACAGGAGACATATGCATCACAAAACCAGGCATCCAGCTGAAGAACAAAGCAGGGGTTCATTGCGCACCGGTTAACGAGTATGTTAAATAGGTGAACAATGCTTAACCTGCTAAACAAACAGTGACTCTGTACAGTTACACAGCGACCCTCACCCTGAATAAACAGCGACTCTGTACAGTTACACAGTGAGTGACCCTCACCCTGAATAAACAGCAACTCTGTACAGTTACACAGTGAGTGACCCTCACCCTGAATAAACAGTGACTCTGTACAGTTACACAGTGAGTGACCCTCACCCTGAATAAACAGCAACTCTGTACAGTTACACAGTGAGTGACCTTCACCCTGAATAAACAGCGACTCTGTACAGTTACACAGTGAGTGACCCTCACCCTGAATAAACAGCAACTCTGTACAGTTACACAGTGAGTGACCCTCACCCTGAATAAACAGTGACTCTGTACAGTTACACAGTGAGTGACCCTCACCCTGAATAAACAGCAACTCTGTACAGTTACACAGTGTGACCTTCACCCTGAATAAACAGCGACTCTGTACAGTTACACAGTGAGTGACCCTCACCCTGAATAAACAGTGACTCTGTACAGTTACACAGTGACCCTCACCCTGAATAAACAGTGACTCTGTACAGTTACACAGTGAGTGACCCTCACCCTGAATAAACAGTGACTCTGTATAGTTACACAGTGACCCTCACCCTGAATAAACAGTGACTCTGTACAGAAGTATATAAAACTGACCTCCCTGTTTGAGCTTTGAATCACCTGCCCCAATAATAGGAAATTCACAACACAGTAGAAGGCCATTCAGCCTGTGATTTCTGTGCTGGTTGAGGAAGAGCCAGCCAGCCCAGCCCCGCTCATTCTCTCTCCTCCCCCCTCCCATCAGGCAGAAGATATAAGGGAGCATGTACCACCAGGCTCAGGGGCAGCTTCTAACCCACTGTTGTCAGACTCTTGAATGGACTCTCACACGCTAAAGATAAACTCTTGAATTCTCAATCTACCTCGTCGTGGCCCTTGTACCTTATCGTCTGCCTGCACTGTACTTTCTCTGTAACTGTAACACTACATTCTGCACTCTGTTTTCCCTTAGTACTCCCTCGATGTACTGATGTAGGGAACGATCTGTTTGGACGGCATGCAGTCAAAGCTTTTCACTGTATCCCGGTACAGGTGACAATACTAAACCAATACCAATACAAATACAACATTAAAAGGCACTTGGACAGGTATATGGACAGGAAAGGTTTTGAGGGATTATGGGCCAAATGTGGGTAACGGGACCAGCTTGGATGGGCATCTTGGTCGGCATGGAAGTCGGGCCGAAGGGTCTGTTTCCGTGCCATGAATTTTTAATATAAAGGCAGTCCACTGCAGGACAGACTGAGGGTGTTCATTGCTGCAAAGCATCAGATTTGACCCAGGTAAGGGACATGCTGATGCAAGGACCTCCTTGTGATGGTCAACATAATCCCCGGTTAGTTGGAGCCTCCTCACTGTGGCAGTGACACAGTCTGTGCCAAGTTCAGCTCTCTCCTCCTCAGGCTGTCCCCAGGGGTCGAGGGGGACTTGCTCCCACCCCGGGTCTGTGGGTCCTGAGGTGACTGATGAGGCCAATGTGGGGACCACAGACCGATCCACAGACAGGGCAAGAGGTGTCTGACGGGGTGTGTGGGCAGTGTGTGAGAGGTTGCGCTCCTTCCACTGCATACATAGGGTCTCTGTGAGCTCCCGGTGCACGGGCTCCAGGTTCTCAATCCCATCCCCAACGTTTCTTCTCCACAGTGAGCGGTGGTGGGACAGAGATCCCCAGGGGTCGGTGGGGACGGGGCATTTCTTCACGGAGGCTTCGAGCACATCCTTGAACCTTTCCCTCTGTCTGCCCCAGTGACAGAGCTCGGGATGGAGGGTCTGCTCTGGGAGTCTGGTGTCGGGGTGGTGTGGGGGGTGGGGTGGGGTGGGGAGGGTGAGTGTCGTGTCCTACCCAGCGCAGTCGACGGGGTTTGACCAGGGTCTCAGTGTTGTGGAGGTCGATCCTGGACAGGTCACTGATGTTGGTTCACGTCCCTCCAAGGGATCCGGAGGGTTGTGTGGAGACGGAGTTGGGGGGGTCTCTCCATGATTCATCCATCTGGCAAGAATTTAGAATCATTGAGAGGGAGAAGCATGCCCTTCAGCCCATCAAGTCTGTGCTGACCATCAATCACCCATTTCCACCCATCCCATTTTATTCTCCCCACATTCCCACCAACCCTCCCACATTCTCCCCCTCACCCACACACTGGAGGGGCAATTCACAGTTGCCAATTAACCCACCGACCCCGCACGTTGTCGGGACGTGGGAGGGAACCAGAGTCCCCGGGGGAAACCCAAGCGGTCACAGGGAGAGCATGCAAACTCCACACAGACAGCGCCGGAGGTCGGGATTGAACCCGGGTCTCTGGAGTGGTGATGCAGCAGCACTACCCGCTGCACCTCTGTGCTGCTCCACTGTAGAGAACAGCTGTCCGTAATATTAAAATGGTCTAAAGATGGACAGAGATTGTGGCAGAGAACAACACTAACTTCTAGTTTTGATTGTGATCCATTAACTGTGATCGTTGAGTGTTTATCTCTCTAAGGCTACTGTCTGATCAGCCATCCCTTCTCTCTCAGAGCTGAAGTCAAGGGTACAATACCACCTCATACTGTCTCACTAAATACAGGCCTTCAGGTTGTGGCCCAGTGGTTCCTCTGCAACTCTTCACCTCTACAAGAAACCTTGGCCGAATCCCTGGAGCAGCAAAGAGCAAATGCCACACAGCTGACAGTGTTGTTTTCAAACAACAGGTTAAACCAAGGACCCGTCTGCTTAAAGATCCCACCCTCTCTGTTGCAAGAAGAGAAGGGGAGACCCTGCCTCAGGTCCTGGGGTGGACATTACCCCCTGAGAGAAGCAGAAACACAAGACATCAACGTTTCTCATTCTGGAGGGACAAACATCAAAGTACAAAGAAACATCAGGCATTAGTAGTGATCTTTCAAGAATCACTAGAGTTAGGAATGGTTCCAGAGGACTGGAAAATCACAAATGTCGCTCCACTCTTTAAGAAGGGAGAGAGGCAACAGACAGGAAATTATGGGCCGGTTAGCCTGACGTCAGTGGTTGGTAAGACGTTGGAGTCCGTTATTAAGGATGAGGTTTCAGGGTACTTGGAATCTCATGATAAAATAGGCTAAAGTCAGCATGGTATCCTTAAGGGGAGATCTTGCCTAATAAATCTGTTGGAATTCTTTGAGGAAGTAACAGGCAGGATAAACAAAGGAGAGTCAGTGGATGTTGCTCACTTGGATTTTCAGAAGGCCTATCTTATCAGATTCCCTCATCTTCAGCCCTCCTATCAGTCACCTCCACCTATCACCTCCCAGCTTCTGACATCACTCCCACTCTCCCCCCTCCCTCACCTGGCCCCACCCCTTCCCCCCACCTCTTTATACCGGCTATCTCCCCTCTTTCAGTCCAGATGAAGGGTCAACAGTCCACCTCCCTCCACAGATGCTGCCCGACCTGCTGAGTTCCTCCAGCTCCTCTGTGTGTTGCTTCAGGTTTCCAGCCCTGTCAGGGCTTTTTTCTTTGGAGAGGAGGAGGATGAGAGGTGACTTGACAAGATGACAAGAGGCACAGATCGAGTGGACAGTCAGAGACTTTTTCCCAGGGCGACAATGGCTAACACGAGGGGACATAATTTTAAAGTGACTGGAGGAAGGTATAAGGGGATGTCAGGGGTAAGTTTTTTACACAGAGAGTGGTGGGTGCGTGGAACGCACTGCCTGCAGAGGTTGTGGGGGCAGATACATTAGGGACATTTAAGAGACTCTTAGGTAGACACATGAATGATAAATGGAGGGGGGGGGGGCTATGTGGGAGGGAAGGGTTAAGTAGATCTTAGGATAAAATGTTGGCACAACATTGTGGACCAAAGGGCCTGTACTGTGCTGTAGTGTTCTATGATCTATGTTCTAACCGAAAAAAACTAAGATATCAAGAAGCACTCACACTGCCCCGTTGGGTTTAGGCTCTAACTGAGCCTCTTCCTTCTCTCCCCATCTAAATCTATCAGCATGACACAGCCCCCCCCACCCCCACCCCCCAGCGCTGATCCATCGATATCGTTTCCCTCAGCCTCTCCCTGTGGGAATTAGCTCCACATTCCCAATGCTCTCCTGGGAAGGAAGTTTCCAGATCCAACGTCTTGCCGAAGATCTTCCATTGATGGGCTCCCTACCTGGCCCTACAGGTGCAAGTGCTCTCATGAGGCGGGGAAGTGCCTGCACTTTTAACCACCTCCATCAAACCTCCTCTTAACCTTCTCTGCTGCACTGTTTGCAAACTGTGCAGTTTATTCCCATTACTGCCCTGAGATATTGAATAATTATTGATAGACTGTTTGTCTGCAATCGATCTTATTTCTCATTTGGCAGTGAATGATAAATTTAACTCATAAGCTCATCCGTGCTGTCGTTTTACTGTGAATTGGAATCAAATTCTCATTTGTTAATGAAAACATTCCAACTCTAAACAAACAAGGTGGAGTCATGTCCATGTTATTGGCAAGACAGGTAGCCCAGCTGAGAGGTTCATAGACATTATATTTCATGGAAGGAGTCCATTCAGCCATTCGAGTCTATGCCAGCTCACATAGCAATCCCATTCCCTGCTACTTTTCCCTCACCACACTCCCACCAACTCCTCCCCAGATTCCACCCCTCACACACACACCAGGGGCTGATCAACCCACCGACCCCACATGTCGTCAGGATGTGGGAGGGAACCGGAGCTCCCGGGGGAAACCCCACGCGGTCACGGGGAGAACGTGCAAACTCCACACAGACAGCACCAGGGGTCGTGATCGAACCCAGGTCTCTGGAGCTGTGAGGCAGCAGCACCACCCGCTGCACCACTCTGTAACCCAATCCATGCACAGTTCCCACCTGCTCTGTAAATACCCCACATCTGCTGGTGTCTCGCTGCCCACGGGAAGATCAAAAAGGAGGCGTGGATGCTGGAAACCTGAAGTAAGAATGGGAAACGTTGGAGACACTCGGCAGGTCAGGCAGTGTCCGTGATGAGAGGAACTGTGCCGAAATATGACACCATTTCCCTTTCAACCCACTGAGCATTTCCAGCACTTCCTGCTGTTTTACAAGGCACAGTAGGATGGGGTCCTAATGTCGGCAAATGGAATGAGTGTAGGTGGGCAAAAAGGTCAGCATGGACATGATGGGCTGAAGGGCCTGTTTCTGTGCTGTATGAATCTCTGACTCAGTTCCCCCTTTGTCTATCCTACGAGTCACATCCTCAAAGGGCTCCAACTGGTTAGTCGAACACAATATTCCTTTCTTAAATCCATGTTGACTGCTCGGTCCTCTTCCTCCTTACAGGTGTTCTGTCATTATACCTTTCATCATAGACTCGAGGACCTTCCCCACCATTGACCTCAGACTGGGCACATCAGAGACTGCAGACACTGGAATCTGGAGCAACAAACCATCTGCTGGAGGAACTCAGCAGGTCGAGCAGCATCTGTTGGGGTGGTTGGGGTGGAGGGGGGGTGGGGGGGTGTGAGGAACTGTTGATGTTTCGGGTCAAGAATCTGCATCAGGACTGAGATAGGAGATGGGAGATGGCCGGTATACAGAGGAGAAGGGTGAGGGGTGAGACAGGGGCCAGGAGGTGGGAGATAACTGCACCCCTCCCTCTCCCCTACCTGGATCCTACTGCCCATTACCCCTCCTCAGTCCACCAATCACCCGTGGCCCCTGTCGCATCCCTCCCCGCTCATCTCCCCTCCCCACTCTCAGTCCTGATGCAGGGTCTCAACCCAAAACGGCAACAGTTCCTCTCCCCCCAAAGATGCTGCTCGACTTGCTGAGTTCCTCCAGCAGATTGTACGTTGACCTCAGACCAACAGGTCAGTTGTTCTTTCTCTTTCTTCCTTCTTATTTTGCAGGGTCAGGTTTGATGGCTTCCTATCCAATTCTAGAATCTCCTGAACCTTGAAGACCACGTACCTGATGCAGGTAAATGGGACTGAGATAAGTGGGTGAGGTGCTCGGGGTGGACGCGGTGAGCTGAAGGACCTGTTTCTCTGCTTTATGACTCTATGACCCTGATGTACACATTAACAGACTCAATGGGCTGAATGGCCTGCTCCTCAGTCCCTGGGTTCCATTTCTGCTGAAGCTGGGTCGTCCCTGTTACAATGTCTCTGCAACACCTGCCTTATCCGTGAAGTAGCCTCCCAAGTACGTTCATTGGTCGGCATGGACCTGTTGGGCTGAAGGGCCTGTTTCTGTGCTGTGTGACTCTGAGAGTCTGTCACCTCTGTGAGCAGCCAGTGATGCAACATCAGGTTCTGAAGTCCCATCTCTCTTCTCATTAGGGGTGGCACAGTGGTGCAGCGGGTGGTGCTGCTGTCTCCCAGCTCCAGAAACCCGGGTTCGATCCCAACCTCTGGCACTGTCTGTGTGGAGTTTGCACGGTGTCCCTGTGACCACGTGATTTCCCCTGGGTTTTCCCCCGTCTCCCCCCACCTCATTATACTGACTATCTCCCTTCTATCTTTCAGTCCAAAACCCAAAACGTCAGCTGCTGCTGCCTGACCCACTGAGTTCCTTCAGCATCTTGGGTGTTGCTCCAGATTGCAGCATCTGCAGTCTCTGGTGTCTCCAAATCCAATCCCTGTTGCCATGTTATTGGCCTTCCCCTTTACGAGCACCGTAAATGGATCTGAACATGTCCAGTATCCCCAGCAGAGCAACAAGGCACATCAACCGTGGACAATGGAAGCCTCCCCTTCCATAACAGCCCCACCCCCCTGCTTTCCATCCATCCTCCCCCCCTCCACCCCGTACACCCAGGCATTCCGGGGTCCCTCCCAGTGCAAGGGCCTGGCTGCACTCACAGAGCGGCTTTGACAGCCGGTGAGGCCCCGCCCCCTTCTCACTGGCTGTCAAAGCTGTCACTTTCATTGAATGCTGACCTTGGACATTGACGAACATTCATATCAAATAAAAATATTCTTAAAACAAAAGTAAGGTCATTAAAAGTGTCTTAAAATGTAAAAGATCAAAAAGAGCATCAAGTCATAGAGTGACACAGCACAGAAACAGGCCCTTCGGCCCAACTGGTCCGTGCTGACCAAGATTCCCATTTAAGCTAGTCCCATTTCCCACATTTGGCCCATATCCCTCGAAACCTTTCCTATCCAAGTGTCCAAGTGTCTTTTAAATGTTGTTAATGTACCTGCCTCACCCACTTCCTCTGGCAGCTCATTCCATATATGGACCACCCTCCAGGGTGCCCTTCAGGCCCCTATTAAATCTCTCCCCTCTCACCTTAAACCTGTGCCCTCTAGTTCTTGATTCTCCAACCCTGGGAAAAAGACTGTCTGCATTCACCCTATCGATGCCCCTCATGATTTTATACACCCCTCAGTCTCCTACACTCCAGGGAATGAAGTCCCAACCTGCCCAACCTCTCTCCGTAACTCAGTCCCTCGAGTCCCGGCAACATGTTTAAGAGGAATTTAACAAACATTTTAACCAACAGTTAAATCAAATGTAAAACATCACTTAACTTTCACACAGACGTGTACATAGGTGAACATTAACCCAACACAGACCAAGAACTGTCAACTCACACTGGAGACAGCAGAGGGTGCAACCTCGTGGATGAGAGTCAATGATTACCGTGTGAGTAATTTGCCATTGTGGAGAATGTTCAGCCCCCTTCCCTCTCACACCTGATCTGGCAATGGATGGAATGGTTGCCAACTGCCATGCTCTCTGCTCAAACAGAGGCTCGAGTTCACAATCGAGGCCGTGAGTCCGCCCCTCTGCCCCCAAGCTTTGAACTTCGGATACCTGCCCGAGAGAAATATCTGCCTGGATTGTGAAGACCAGAAGCAGACAATGGCCGGGTTTAGTCCGAGCTCAGGGTTCCAGTGGAGGCTGTTAATTCTTCCTGTAATTAAGCACTAATTGGGAACTAATTAGGAGAGATTACAGGCTATATTCTCTGGAATTTCAAAGGTTAAGGGGCAATCTGATTGAAGTTTACGGGATATTAAGGGGAGCTGAGAGTGCGTACGGAGAGACTCTTCCCGCTGGAGGAATTGCCTGGGATCAGGGGGCACAGTCTGGGAATCAGAGCAACAAACAAACTGCTAGAGGAACTCAGCAGGTCAAGTAGCGTATGTGGGGGAGAGAGGAATTGTCAATGTTTCGGGTCGACACCCTGCATCAGGACTGGTCGACGATTCGTCTCCGGATTCCAGCAACTTCCTCTCCCGCGTCTCTCTCACTGGGAATTAGAGGCCGGGTTCCAGGAGCGATGTTGGAAAACACTTCTCGATGCAGAGGGTGGGAGAAATTTGGAACTCTCCCCCATCGATGGCCATCCACATCAGGGCAGTGGTTAATCTCAGCCCTGAGACTGGGAGAGTTTTGTTTATACTTGAGGAACTGCTGCTTGAGTTGACACTTGGGTTAGGACACAGATGGGCCATGATCCCATGGATCGGGGACAACATCTGAACCTTCTCCCCAGTTGCTGGTGATTATTGAAAGAAAAACAAGGTGATCAGGTGCTGCCTTGGCGGCAGTCATGGAGGAACCAGCACAGGTCTTTGCAAAACCCGGCTTGTTTCAATGTCTAGGATGTCCCACCTCACCAAGTGCAGCCAGCTCGAACCATACACAGTGCCTGCACTCAATGGATGGATCATACTGCTTTAAACACAAGATTTTGGTCTGGTAGAGACGTGGAGCACTAAAACAGGCCCTTCAGCCCATCATTTTCATGCTGACCTTTTTGCCCACCTACACTGATCCCATTTGCCCACATTAGGACCATATCCCTCTATGCCTTGCCTATATAAAGCACGTACCACCTGGCTCAAGGACAGCTTCTATCCCGCTGTTATAAGACTATTGATACGATAAGATGGGCCTTTGACCTCACAATCTACCTCACTATGACCTTGCACCTTATTGTCTTCCACTGCACTTCCTCTGTAACATTTTATTCTGCATTCTGTTATTGTTTTACCTTGTACTACCTCAATGCACTGTTGTAATGAAATGATCTGTATGGACAGCATGCAAAATAAAGTTTTTCACTATATCTCGGTACATGTGAGAATAATAAACCAATTTACCAACTTTAATTTACCAATTTTTTGTGTCTAATGTCTCATAAACGCAGTGACAGTGTCTGATTTCACCATCTCCTCCGGCAGTGTGTTCCAGATATCACCCACTCTCTGTGTGAAAAACTTACCCCTCAGATCCCCTTTAAATCTCCCACCTCCCACCTTAAACCCATGCCCTCTTGTTTTGAGGGGCCTGTTCTATGTAAAGCTATTAATGGAAATCTGGTGCCAATTCACTTTGCCGAAGTTTAATGAAGTTGAATTGTTTTGTATTTTGACAGTGAATTTTGACAGCTTGCTTCAGAAATTTGATAGCTGGATGCAGTTTCCTGAAATTTGCACATGATTAAAATAGGCCGAAGTCAGCAAGGTTTCTTGCTTGACAAATCTGTTGGAATTCTTTGAGGAAGTAACAGGCAGGATAGACAAGGGAGAGTCAGTGGATGTTGTTTACTTGGATTTTCAGAAGGGCTTTGACAAGGTGCCACACATGAGGCTGCTAAATAAGATAGGAGCCCATGGTGTTACAGGAGAGGTACCAGCATGGATAAAGGATTGGCTGACTGGCAGAGGGCAAAGAGTGGGAATAAAGGGGGCCTTTTCTGGTTGGCTGCTGGTGACCAGTGGTGTTCCGCGGGGGTCAGTGTTGGGTCCGCTACTTTTCACGTTATATGTTAATGATCTGGATGACAGAATTGATGGCTTTGTGGCCAAGTTTGCGGATGATACAAAGATAGGTGGGGGACAGGTAGTGTTGAGGACGGAGGGAGTCTGCAGAAGGACTTGGACAGGTTAGGAGAATGGGCAACGATGTGGCAGATGGAACACAGTGTCGGGAAGTGTACGGTCATGCACTTTGGTAGAAGGAATAAAGGCGCAGACTATTTTCTAAACAGGGAGAGAATTCAGAAATTGGAGGTACAAAGGGACTTGGGAGTCCTAGTGCAGGATTCCCTGAAGGTTAACTTGCAGGTTGAGTCAGTAGTAGGAAAGGCAAATGCAATGTTAGCATTCATTTCGAGAGGACTGGAATATAAAAGCAAGGATGTAATGCTGAGGCTTTATAAGGCATTGGTCAGACCACATTTGGAGTATTGTGAGCAGTTTTGGGCCCCATATCTAGGGAAGGATGTGCTGGCATTGGAGAGGGTCAAGGATGTTTACAAGAATGATCCCAGGGATGAAAGGGTTAATGTATGAAGAGCATTTGATGTCTCTGGGCCTGTACTCGATGGAGTTCAGAAGGATGAGGGGGGATGGAAACCTCCCGGATACTGAAAGGCCTAGATAGAGTGGATGTTGAGAGGATGCTTCCATTGGTGGGAGAGTCCAGGACCCGAGGGCACAGCCTCAGAATGAAGGGAAGTCCCTGTAGAACTGAGATGAGGAGGAATTTCTTCAGCCAGAGGGCAGTGAATCTGTGGAATTTGTTGCCATAGATGGCTGTGGAGGCCAAGTCATTGGGTATATTTAAAACGGAGACTGATCGGTTCTTGATTAGTGAGGGTGTCAAAGGTTACGGGGAGAAGGCCGGAGAACGGGGTTGGGAGGGAAAAATAAATCAGCCATGATCAAACGGTAGAGCAGACTCGATGGGCCGAATGGCCTGATTCTGCTCTTATGTCTTATGGTCATATTATGGTCTTAAATTCATCCACATTTCCACAATCTAAGAGGCCATTTGGCCCTTTGAATTTATGCTATCACAACAATCCCATCTCCCCTTTTGTTAACTCTGCCCCCACCCCGCCCCCCCAGAAACTCCTGCCAGTCCCCCAAACTGGAGGCTACGTACAGCGGTCAATTAACCCACCAACCCCGCACGTCGTTGGGATGTGGGAGGGAACCAGAGTACCCCGGGGGAACGTGCAAACTCCACACAGACGGCGTCGGAGATCAGGATTGAATCCGTCCTTCATTAAATAAGTAGATCAATACTGTGCATCGGGGAGGCTCGCAACTGGATACAATCAGAAAAAGATCGTTCATGCCAACTCTAAGTTAGTCATAGACAGCAGAATGCCCTCTCTTACTCCTTACCAAAGTCTGATGGGCGGATACTTCCTACTGAAATTTTACTGAAAGGTGCTCTTTCCTGAGAGTCAACCACAGGGTTCTTTTCCCTGACACACCGGAGACTGCAGATGCTGGAATTTGGAGCAACACACAATCTGCTGGAGGAACTCAGTGGGTCAGGCAGCATCTGTGGAGGGAAAGGAATCACCTCAGAATCCTTTCTCACCACTGCCCGTCCCCACTTTACACCAGCCATCTTCCCTCTCAGTCCTGAGGCAGGGCTTTGACCCGAAACGTCAACAATTCCTTTCCTCCCACAGATGCTGCCTGACCCGTTGAGTTCCTCCAGCACTTTTTGTATAAGGGCAGGGGTGGTCAACACTGAGGGCAGAGTTTAGAAAATATCAGGAACCTGTGCCATGCCATGAAATTTCAGGAAACAGCATTCCAATAACAAACTTCAAGAAACAGCAATCTGCCTTCAAATTTCAGTAAATAACAACTTGTCAGCAAGATTCAGGAAACCGCGCACGGTCCTCAATTTTCAGGAAATCACAGCTGTTTGCAAATTTCAGGAAAAAGGGTCAAATCTCAGTAAGTAGTGGCTGCTGAGAAACTTCAAGAAACAGCAATCTGCCATCAAATTTTAGCAAGTGCCAGTGTGTTGGTAAACCTCAACGAACAAAACCCTGCTGTCAGCTTTTGGGAAAATGCACCACACCAGCGTATTCGAGTGAGAGGTGCCCAGCCATTACATTTCAGAAAACAACCCATTGCTGGCAATCTTTGTGTTGGCACTTTCAGGGAGACCTCAGGAAAGAGCAGACGGCTGTTGAATTTCAGTTAGTAGCGCAATATCAGCAAACTTGAGGGTAATTCAAGCTCCTGTCAGATTTCAGTGAGTAGCAACTTGTTTGGGAAAACACCCAAAAATTTGGTAGAAATACTGAAATTTGAAATCAGTTGCTATTTACTGAATTTACATGGCAGGATATATTCTGAAATCTGGGGTGCTGATTCCTCAAATTTATTGGCAGGTGCAGGTTGCCAAGGTCTGAAGCGATTGAGTAAAACTAGCTGGGAGGATGATGTATCTGAAACTTGACAACAGGGGTTCGGTTACCTGACATTTGACAGCAGATGCTGTTTACAGGAAATTTCCTGCAGAATACCGTTCCCTGAAATTCGCAGAACACTTGCTGAAAATTGGCAGCAGATCCCAGTCTCCTGAAACTTGCCAACAAATTGCCTGAAACTTGACAACAATACATCGTCCCCTGAAGATGTAATTTACTGAAATTTGGTGGCAGAACAGCAATCACAAAAATGTGATACTATGGTGCTAATCACATTAAATTTTGAAATCAGATTGCTTTTTACCGAGATTGAGCAATAGCGTTCTGTATCCTTGAATTCGTCGTCAGAGTGTCGTTCACCGAAATTTGACGGTGGGGTATTGTTTTCCAAAATGTAATGCTAATGTGTGATTCACTGAAATTTGACAAGGATGCACTGTTTCCTGAAATTGGACAACAGTCTTTAATTTCCTGAAATTTCCCAGCAAGGGGTTATTTACAAAGATTTGACAGCAGGAGCCTACTGAGTGGAGTTTGATGACTTGCTGATGTTTGCTGAGATTCACCAGCTGTTCCTGAAATTTGCCATCGAGGTTCAACTTACTGAAATTTGAAATCAGGTTGATAGTTACTGAAATCTGCTGGTGGGCTGCTATTAACTGAAGTTTTTGGAGAGAGTGCTGTTTCGTGAAATTTGGCAAAGCCTCAACTTCCTGAAAGTGACGGCAGATGCTGGATTGAGGAATCTGCAGGCAGGTGCTAACTGTTGTGTGGTTGAAAGCAAGGGACACTGCAGATGCTGTAATGTGGAACAAACTCAGTGGGTTGGACAGCATCTGCGGAGACAAAAGGTAAAGTCGATGTTTCGCATCGGGACCCTACATCAAGCATTGCGACCCTGCGACTGTGTGTGTGTGGTTTCCTGAAGTTTGTCGACAGGGAACTATTGACTGAGGATTGACAGCAGGATGCAGCTTACTCGAATTTGATAGCAGGCTGCAGTTTTCTGAAATTTACCGACAAGTTGTTATTTACAGAAATTCAACCACAGATTTCTGCGTCTTGAAGTTTGCCAGAAAAGTGCTGTTTCCTGAAATTTGCCGGCAGGTGTTTGTTTCCTGAAACGTTCCTGACGTTTTCCGAAATATGAGATCAGGATGCTGTGTCCTAAAATGGAGACACGAGAGACTGCAGACGTTGGAATCTGGAGCAACAAACAAGCTGCCGGAGGAAATCAGCGGGTCGGCAGCGTCTCTGGGAGGGGAATGGACCCTTCACCTGGACTGATGAGATGGATCCAGATCGAGGCCAGTTGCAGGGACTCGACCTCCATAGATGCTGCCTGACCCGCTGAGTTCCTCCAGCAGCTCATTTGTTACTATTTACCAAGATTCGATGGCACACTGCTAACAACTGAAATTTCATGGAATGTCCTTCATCCTGAAATTCAAAGGCACAGTGCTACCTCCTAAATTTTGACAGCGGGATGTTATTTACTAAAATTTGCAAGCAGGGTTCTGTTGACTGAAAATTTGAGGACACCGGCTGTGTCCTATTTCCTGAAATTTGAGGGCAGGGCTGTTTTTGCTGAAATTTACAGCACATTGCTATTTACTGAAATTGAAAGCAGATTGTTGTTTACAGAGCAGGCTGCTCTTGACTGAAATCTGAGCGAATATTGCTGCTTACTGGAACTTGATGGTAGGGAGCTGTTCACTGGGACTTGAGATCAGGATGCATTGTACTGAAGTTTGCCTCTGGGTGCTGTTTCCTGAAATGTTGTGACAGCTGAAGACATTCAGCACGCTTGCCTTCATGGGCCAAGACACAAAGTGTAAGAGTTGGGTCGTCATCTTGCAGCTGTACAAGACATTGGTTAGACCACACCCGGAGTATTGTGTACAGTTCTGGTCACCACACTACAGGAAGGAGGTGGTAGGGAGAACAGGGCTTGAGGGCCTGAGTTGAAACCTACCGAATATTGAAAGGCCTGGATAGAGTGGATGTGGAGAGGGTCTCCCTCCTTAAATAATGAGCTGGCCTCCACACCCTCTGGGTGAAGACATTTCTCCTCAGCTCACTCTGAAACCTCTTACCCCGTATCCTGAGACTGTTCCCCTGGTTCTAGACACGCCTGGCCAGGAGAAACATCCTCCCCACATCTGAGAGCACAACATTAGAATAAAGGGATGTCCCTTTAGAACTGAGATGAGGAGGAATTTCTTCAGCCAGAGGGCGGTGAATCTGTGGGATTTGTGTCTGCAGAGGGCTGTGGAGGCCAAGTCATTGGGTGTATGTGAGGCAGAGACTGATAGGTTCTTGATCGGTTAAGGGTTTCGGGGAGAATGGGGTTGAAAAAAAATCAGCCATGATTGAATGGTGGAGCAGACTCGATGGGCCGAATGGCCTAATTCTGCTCCTATGTCTTATGACCCAGCCTGTCAAACCCTGTCAAGAATTTTGTGAGCTTCAACGATAGCCCCTCTCATTCCTTTAAATCCCAGAGACAAGGTGCCTGGTCGACCCTAGCTCTCCCGATGTGATAGCACTGTCACCTCAGGACTCAGCCTGCTGAACCTTTACTGCATTCTCTCCGTCCCGAGAACATCCTTCCTTCAGCAAGGAGGCCAGAGCTGCTCCCAGTGCTCCAGCTGTGACCTCAGCAGGAGCCTGTCCATCAGACATCCTGGCTCCTGTGCTCCTTGCAGTGAAGACTGACATCCCACTTGCTTTCCGGTTCCCCATTGCACCTGTGTCTCTGCTCTCGGTGACGGGTGAACAAGGACACTCAGGTCCCTCTGTACAACATTTCCCAACCTGTTTACCTACTGCTCTGCCTACCCTTCCTGACACAGCAGATAACTCCACACTTACCCGCATTCAGCTGCACTCTCCACTCACCCAACTCGTCTAAACTACCTCGAGTCCTCCCTGCATCCTCGTCACACTCACAATCCCACCCAGCTCTGTGCCTTCACCAGACTCAGCAATCTTACCTTTGGTTCCGTCATCCAAATCATTGACATATATCAGAGTCACACAGCACGGAAACAGGCCCTTCGGCCCAACTCGTCCATGCCAACCAAGGTTTCCATCTAAGCTCATCCCATTTGCCCGCATTTGGCCCATATCCCACTAAACCTTTTCTATCCATGGACCCATCCAAGTGTCTTTTAAATGTTGTTAATGTACCTGCCTCACCCACTTCCTCTGGCAGCTCGTTCCATATACCCACCACCTTCTGGGTGAAAACTTCAGGTCCCCTTTAAATCTTTCCCCTCTCACCCATGCCTTCTAGTTTTGGACTCCCCCAACCTGGGGAAAAGATCATGATCAACCACCTTCTCTGTGCCCCTCATGAATTGATATACTTTGTCAGGTCCTTCTACTCCAGGGACCTTCTAGTCCCAGCCTGTCCAGCCTCTCCTTCTAACTCAAAACTTCCAGTCCTGGTAACGTCCCCGTGAACCTTTCCTGCAGCCTCTCCAGCTTAATGATGCCCCTCCTACAGCTGGGTGACCAGAACCACACACAGTACCCCAGGTGTGGTCTCACCAACGTCCTGTACAGTTGTCACGCGATGACCCAACTCCTGTACTCAGTGCTCTGACCGATGAAGGCCAGCGTGCCAAATAACTTCACCACCCTGTCTACCTGTGTCGCCATTTTCAGGGAACGATGTACCTGTACTCCTCGGTCTCTCTGTTCTGCAACATTCCCAAGAGCCCTACCATTTACTGTGCACCGTATTGTGAATAGCTGGGCCCCAGACACCGATCACTGCCTTACCCCAACACTCATTGCCTGCCAACTCCAGAAAGACATTTCTTCCCACTCTGTTTCTGCCTCTCAACCAACTCTCAGTCCGTGACGGTGTAAGGCCCCAATCCCACATGCTTTAATGGTGCACACAAACCTCCAATGTGGACCTCTATCAGAGGCCTTCTGAAAATCCAAACACCACACCCACTGGTTCTCCCTCATCTGTTTCACCAGCTCCATCCTCAAAATCCTTTGGTAGGTTTGTCAAAGACAAGTTGTCTTATTGAAAACCACATTGATTGATCTAATCTCGCTGGTATTTTTTAGATGTCACATGATCACATCCTAACACATCTAACAGACTTTAGCATTTCCCTACCACTGATGTTAGCTCGCTGATCTGAAGTACCCTGTTCCCTCTCCCCCTCCATTTGTAAACAGTGGGATTACAATTACCATTTTCCAAAGTGCATGAACCGTTCCATAATCTGTAGAACTTTGGAAATTTGGAAGGCCTGAGTTATCGGGAGAGGTTGGCCAGGCTAGGTCTTTATTCCTTGGAATGTAGGAGAATGAGGGGCGACCTTATAGAGGTGTTTAAAATTATGTGAGGCATAGATAAGGTGGACAGTAACAGTCTTTTCTCCAGGGTAGGGGAGTCCAAAACTAGGGGGGAGCATAGGTTTAGGGTGAGAGGGGAAAAATTTAAAAGGGACATAAGGGGCAACTTTTTCACGCAGAGGATAGTGAGTGTATAGAACGAGCTGCCAGAGGGAGTGGGTGAGGCAGGTACAACAGAGTCATTTAAGAAGCATTTGGATAGGTACATGGAGGGGTGGGGCTTGGAGGGGTACGGGCCGAATGCAGGAAATTGGGACTAGCTGGCTGGGCACCGTGGTTGGCATGGACTGGTTGGGCCGAAGGGCCTGTATCCGTACTGTATTGCTCTGTGACTCTCTGACTCCAAGATGACAACAGTTTCCATCGTGCTTCTTTTATTGTTCTGGGATGAAGCTTATCACGCACTGATTTCTACGGCACTATATTTTTTAACTGATACTAATTTCCTTTTATTCATCCTTTCCATTAATTTCCTTGCATTTCTGGGGCGTTATTTGTGCCCTCTACCGTGAAGACGCAACCAAATCTGCTAAACTCCCGAAGTATTTAACTGCAGCAACACATAACTTGATGGAGCAGGTCGAGCAGCATCTGTGGGGGTAGAAGAATTGTCAACGTTTCAGGTCTGCTCTCTCTTTGATCCCCGTTATAACTTCAGATGTAAAGGACTGATATTTCTCTTCACAAATTTTTTTTTTTCCTTTTTACATGCATGTAGCGGCATTTAAAGCAGACTTTTATTTCCCTGTAGGTTTACTCCTGGTCTGTTTTTGAATTCTAAAATGCTTCTGATCCTCAAGCTTGCTTTCCTCACTGCTAACTTCATGTAACTCGCCTTTAGAACTAACACTGCCGGAAATCTGACGGCAGAGTGCTGGTTCCTGAACTTTATCCACATTGACGATGTTTCACGGTTGATGGCCGAGAGGTGTTTCCTGCTGTTTGATGCATCTCACACTAACTAAGGGAGAGGGGGCCAAAGTAGAATTTCCCAAACATCAAAAAACTGCAGGCACTGGAAGTCTGAAAAAATAAAAGAAGATGCTGGAAACACTCAGCAGGTCAGGCAGATTCTGTGGGGAGAAACAGTTAATGTGTCAAGTCCAGGACCCAGACCAGAAAAGTTAACTCCATTTCTCTTTAGGTTAAGGTGGTTCAGCATGTCACCAAACACTCTCACCAACCATGTACTGTTGAGAGTGTCCTGACTGGTTGCATCATGGTCTGGGACGGCAATTCGAATGCGCAGGAACGTGAGAAGCTGCAGAGAGTAGTGGACTCAGCCCAATACATCACGGGCACATCCCTCCCCACCATCGGGAGTATCTACAGGAGGCGCTGCCTCAAGAAGGGCAACATCCATCATCAAGGATCCCCACCATCCGGGCTGTGCCATCTTCTTGCAGCTCCCGTTGGGCAGGACGTACAGAAGCCTGAAGTCCCACACCAGCAGGTTCAGGAACAGCTACTTCCCTTCAACCATTCAGTTCTTGAACCAACCAGCACAACCCTAATCACTGCCTCAGTACAGCAACACTGGGACCATTTTGATCACTTTGCACTACAATGGACTTTTTTGTTCTAATTGTGTTCTTCCTTGTATTATTTTGTATATTTTATGTTTATTTTATGTTTTTCTTGTGAATGTTGTGTCTCTGATGCTCTGTGATGCTGCTGCAGGTAAGTTTTTCATTGCCCCTGCGCACACATGGACTTGCGCATCTGACAATAAACTCGACCTTGACTCCATTTGAGTGTATCCAGCATCTTCTGTTTATATTGTAAGTTTTGGTGAAATTTGACGGCATCTTGCTGCCTTACTGGAACATATTTCCAGTTACCGCAACTTGAATCAAAAGTTGCTTACAGAAATTTGACGCTAGGGCCGTTGACTAAAATTAGTAGCAGGGTGCAGTTGCTGAGGTTTGATGCCTGGTGCTGTTATCTAAATCTGATGCCCAGATCTGTTTCCTGAACTCTCACTGGAGGGTGCTGTTTGCTAAAATTTCATGGCAGTGTGCAGCTGGAATTTATCAGCAGGGTACTGGTGGCTGAATGAGATGGAAGAGAGACGGTCCCAGAAAACGTGAAACTTAATCCCAGTTTCCATACATTTGACGGTGGCTTTGTGCACTGAAATTTGATGGCAGTGTGTTGTTTACTGAAATTTGTCACCAGGATGATTATTTTCCTGAGGTTTCCATTTTCTTAAATTTAGTAACCAGATTTGCTTACTGCAACGTGCTGGTGGGATTGGAGCAAAATACCGCAGATCCTGGAAATCCAAAACAAAGACAGGCCACAGTGGAAACGTTCAGCAGGTCAGGCAGCATCCGCAGAGAGAGGGAAAGAGTCAACAGTTCAGGTGAGTGACTTGTCATTGGGGTACAATTACAGCTGAAGTTGATGGGAGAGAGAGGGACAGAAGGAATGCTTGTAATATTGGACAGGCTGGAGCTATCTAGGCAGAGTCAAGGTCGAGTTTATTGTCAGATGCACAAGTCCGTGTGTGCACAGGTGCAATGAAAAACTTACCTGCAGCATCACCACAGGCACAGAGCACCAGAGAAGCAGCATTCACATAAATTATACATAATTTTTACAAGAAAGAACACAATGAGGAGAATAAGAACCAAAGTCCACTGCAGTGCAAAGTGGTCCTAGTGTTGCTGTACTGAGGCAGTGATCAGGGTTGTGCCGGTTGGTTCAAGAACCGAATGGTTGAAGGGAAGCACCTGTTCCTGAACCTGGTGGTGTGGGGACTTCAGGCTTCTGTACCTCCTGCCCGACGGGAGCTGTGAGAAGACGGCACGGCCCGGATGGTGGGGGATCTTTGATGATGGACGTTGCCTTCTTGAGGCAGCACCTCCTGTAGATACTCCCGATGGTGGGGAGGGATGTGCCCGTGATGTGTTGGGCAGAGTACTTTAGTTAGAAATGTAAGGGGAAAGAAGCAAAGGGAGGTGTCAAAAATGAAAGCGACAGTCACAAAGGCTGATTGCCGCACATTGTTGAATTCAACGTCGAGTCCTGAGGGTCAGAGTCACAGAATCACACAGCACGGAAACAGGTCCTTCTGCCCATCTGGTCCATGCCAACCATGATGCCCATCAAATCTAGTCCCATTTGCCCACCTTTGGCCCATATCCCTCTAAACCTTTCCTGTCCATGAACCTGTCCAAATGACTTTTAAATTCCTACCATCTGGGGCAGTGAGTTCCACACCCCCACCGTGTCTGAGGGAGAACGATTCATGCGCTAACGTGGGGAATGAGCGCAGGAGCAGGTTCCTCAGGCCTGCTCCATCATGGCAGGGTCTACCTCCCACCACCCATTGTGATGCAGGAGGCCATTCTGTCCATGGGATCCATGCTGGCTCCCAGTAGAACACTCCCATCATAAAGTCAGAGTCATAGAGCAACACAGCACAGAAACAGGCCCTTCAGCCCAACCTGTCCATGCCAACCAAGATGCCCATCTAAGCTGGTCCCATTTGCCCATATTTGACCCATATCCCTCTCAAACTTTCCTATCAATGCATGTGTCCAAGTGTCTTTTAAGTGTTGTTAATGTACCTGCCTCACCCACTTCCTCTGGCAGAATTGAAGGGAATTTGAGAAGAAAAGGGAAAATTAGCCAGGGAATGAGAACCAGCAGAGACTTGATGGCTCCAGTGGCCTCTTTCCATGTCATAAAGGGAAGATGCAGGTCACAGTCATGGACATAGTGCAGGTGTTCTGCAAAACGGTCACCTAGTCTGCGTTTGGTCTCACCAATGCAGAGGAGGCCACACTTGGAGCACCGAATGCAGTAGATGATATTAAGGGAGGTGCAGGTGAATCTCTGTCTCACCTGAAAGGACTGTTTGGGTCCCTGGGTGGAGGGGATGGAGGTGGTGTAGGGGCAGGTGTTGCACCTGTGGCAGAGGCAGTGGAAAGTTCCCAGAGTGGGAGCAGTATGGGTGGGGGATGGGGGAGGAGTGAACGAGGCAGTGGCGGAGAGAGTGGTCCCCGTGAAAAGCAGAAAGGGATGGGGAGGGGAAGGTGTGCTTGGTTGTGGGGTCCTGTTGGAGATGGCGGAAGTGGCAGAGAGTGATATGTTGGATATGTAGCCTGGTGGGATGAAATGTGAGGACAAGGGAGACCCTATCCCTGTTGGGTCTGGGAGGGCTGGGAGTGAGAGCGGAGATACAGGAGGAAGCTCAGGTTAGAAAAGAAATTGGACATCTCGGATGTCCTAAGGCAGAAAGCCTCATCATGGGAGCAGATGCGGTGGAGGTGGAGAAATTGAGAAAAAGGGATCGCATCCTTGCAAGAGACAGGGTTTTCTCCACAGACACTGCCTGGCCTGCTGAGTTCCTCCAGCATCATCGTATCTTTCGTCTAGATTCCAGCATCTGCTTTGTTTCTCTGCTTTAAGTATCCCCAATGACTTGGCCTCCACAGCCGTCTGTGGCAATGAATTCCACAGATTCACCGCCCTCTGGCTAAAGAAATTCCTCCTCATCTCAGTTCTTAAGGGATGTCCTTCTATTCTGAGGCTGTGCCCTCCGGTCCTAGACTCTCCCACTGATGGAAACATCCTCTCCACGTCCACTCTATCCAGGCCTTTCAGTATTCAGAAGGTTTCAATGAGATCCCCCCCATCCTTCTAAACTCCAGCGAGTACAGGCCCAGAGCCATCAAACACTCCTCACACGTTAACCCTTTTATCCCCGGGATCGTTCTCGTGAACCTCTTCTGGACTCTCTCCAATGCCAGCACATCCTTCCTTAGATATGGGGCCCAAAACTGCTCACAATATTACAAATGTGGTCTGACCAACGCCTTATAAAGCCCCAGCATTACATCCTTGTTTTTATATTCTAGTCCCCTCTACTGGAATAAGGCCTTTCAGCCCACCGAGTCCATGCCGACCATCAACCCATTCCATTCCCCCCAGCAACTCCCCCAGATTCTACCCCTCACCCACACACTGGGGGCCAATTAACTCACCAACCCCGCACGTCTTTGGGATGTGGGAGGAACCCACGTGGTCACAGGGAGAACATGCAAACTCCACACAGACAGACAGTGCCGGAGGTCAGGATCGAACCTGGGACCCTGGGGCTGGGAGGCAGCGGCACTACCCGCTACATCACCGTGTCACCCACATGTTATGAGAACACTGAATGTTCTGTATTTTTATAATTCAAGAATGTTTTTATGAATAAAATACATTTTGAAATTAAGAACGGATACAATTTCCTGAAATTTGTCTTCAGGGTTCTGTTTAATGAAATTTGACGGCAGGTTCTGTTTACTGCAGTTGGAGGACTTGCTGTCCTTTGATACTTGATGGCCATGGGCTATTTGCTTTGCCATCCATAAATGAAATTGGCCTCTCCTGGCGATGCCAGAGAACAGCTCCCCCTTCCTGGCCTTCCTCCAGAAATCCAAGCTCCTCCCGTTGAAGGAATTCGCTCTCTAGGCATCAGTTACTCCCCACACCCCACGGAACACGCTTGTCTCCAGAGCTACCTGTGAAACTCTCCACAAGAAATCGCAGAGAGTTGTGGACACAGCCCAGTCCATCACACAAACCAGCCTCTCCTCCATGGACTCTGTCTGCACTTCCCACTGCCTCGGGAAAGCAGCCATCATAATCAAGGACCCCTCCCACTCCGGACATTCTCTCTTCTCCCCCCTCCCATTGGGCAGAAGATGCAAAACCCTGAGAGCACGTACCACCAGGCTCAAGGACAGCTTCTATCCCACTGTTATCAGACTCTTGAATGGACTCTCATGCACTAACAGATGAACTCTTGACCTCACAATCTACCTCGTCGTGGCCCTTGCACCTTATTGTCTGCCTGCACTGCACTTTCTCTGTAACCGTAACACTACATTCTGCATTGATTTCCTTTGAACTACCTCGATGTACAGATGTACAGAATGATCTGTCTGGATGGCACGCAGACAAAAGCTCTTCACTGTATCTCGGTACATGTGACCAATTACTAATTAATCCACCTTACCCTTGGTGCCGGGATAGTCTGTCACTGGTGGCTCTGCACAGATTGACACCCAAAGACTGGGGATTAAAACAGTCAACAGCCATCCAGGTATGCGAAAAGTGTGAGTTATAAAGTTCCGGGGTGTGAGCTAATCCTTTCCTGCGATCAACGCTTTCCTTGACACCTTATTAAGTTCAGGATTTCCCACCATCTCCGAGGCAGCTTGTAAGGAAAGCCTTCTCTCACCCCAACGGCAATAAACTCATCTTCTCCTGAAATGATGCATCCGGACAATGCCATGCAGAAATCTCTGGGAGAACCGGGTACTGTCTGTACTGCTGTGTCCATCGACATCTCTACCCTCTGCAACCAAATTATCTTCCCTCCCTCCCAAACCTCCCCCAAACCTCCTCTCCTTCCCAATCCCCCACTCCTCAATCCCCCTCTTCCCAATCCCCCCCTCCCAATTCCCCCCCTTCCAATCCCCCTCTCCTTCCCATCCACCCCCCATTTCTCCTTTCAACCAAGTCTACACTGGCTGTATCCCTTTTGCTCAAAACTCCAGATGAGGCCTAACCCGAGCTCTGTCCAGCTGTCCCACAACATCCCATCCACCATTCCCAGTCTTCTGGAGACTACTGGTGTTCCCCTGGGCTTCCTGACCATTTTCTAAACCCAGCCAGAACATTTTAATGATTCATAAACACAAACCTCTCCTCCAAGTCTCTCATCTCATCATTTTTACTGTTTACAAGGTAATATCTTCTGTCCTTTCTGGGGTTGAGAGATGGTGATCTCACATGGAATTATGCTTGTACAGGTTTGTCTAATCAATACCTCTTTGAACATGGCACAGCTTACAAAGTTCCCTCCCCACGTGTTATGTGCTAACTCCTGCAGGCATTCTCCCTCCCAGCAGTTTGAAGGTTAATTACCAGACAGAGTAGTTTGCAAGACTGCTCCCGGTATCCAACGCTCCCCCTTTCAGATCAGGAGCTAAGCTGAGGCCTCATCTGCCTTCTTAGGTGGATACAGAAAAGCCCAGAAGCGGAAAACCCCAGCAATAATAGCGATAGCTTTGGAACATAGAACACGGAATAGTACAGCACAGGAACAGGCCCTTCGGCCCACCATGTCTGTGCTGTACATCATGCCAAATTAAACCCTTCTGCCTGCACATGATCCATATCCCTCCAGTCCCTGGGTATTCACGTGTCTAAGAGCCTCTTAAACCCCTCGATCGTATCTGCCTCCACCCCCACCCCTGGCAGCCCATTCCAGGCACCCACCACTCTCTGTGTAAAAAACCTGCCCCGCACATCTCCTTTAAACTTTCCCCCTCTCACCTTAAATGCATGTCCTCTAGTATTAGATATCTCTACCCTGGGAGAAAGGCTGACTGTCTACCCTATCGATGCCTCTCATAATTTCTATCAGGTCTCCCCTCAGCCTCTGCCGCTCCAGAGAAAACAACCCAAGTTTGTCCAACCTCTCCTTACATCTCTTGCTCTCTAATCCAGGCAGCATCCTGGTGAACCTCTTCTGCACCCTCTCCAAAGCCTCCACACCCTTCCTGTAATGGGGCAACCAGCAGACAGATTTGTTTGAGGGATAGGCACTGAGTGGACAGAGGATCAGGAATCTCACACCACACCCTGGCGCAGTAGATGAACCCTCAAACCGCACCAGACACACCCACAGAGACTCAGCAGTTAAAACTGAACATAGAACACTACAGCACAGTACAGGCCCTTCAGCCCAACATTTTATCCTGCTCTAAGATCTATATGACCCTTCTCTCCCACATAGCCCTCCATTTCTCTATCATTCATGTGTCTATCTAAAAGTCTCTTAAATGTCCCTAATGTATCTGCCCCCACAACCTCTGCCGGCAGTGCGTTCCACGCACCCACCACTCTCTGTGTAAAAAACTTACCCCTGACATCCCCCTTACACCTTCCTCCAATCACCTTAAAATTATGCCCCCTCGTGTTAGCCATTGTCGCCCTGGGAAAAAGTCTCTGACTGTCCACTCGATCTATGCCTCTTATCATCTTGTGCACCTCTATCAAGTCACCTCTCATCCTCCTCCTCTCCAAAGAGAAAAGCCCTAGCTCGCTCAACCTATCCTCATAAGACATGCTCTCCAATTCAGGCAGCGTCCTGGTAAATCTCCTCTGCACCCTCTCTAAAGCTTCCATAGTCCTTTCCATAATGAGGCGACCAGAACTGAACACAATAACCCAACATCACCGAGCACACCCACCATAATCCAGACACCCAGACTGCCAATCCAGAAACCCGATATCAAACCCAGCCACGGAATTTAAATTAAGTTGATGACAATATATAGATTTTTCTAAAAGTAACAGTGACCTTGAAACGACCAGGAGAGGAGATCTGAGACAAAAACAGAAATTGCTGGAAACACTCCGCAGGTCAGGCAGCGTCTGTGGGGAGAGAAATAGTCAGCATTTCAGGTCTGGGGGAGAGAGAGAAACGTTGGTCTCAGCAGCGGTGAAGTGTGTGGGACCAAAGGGAAGTTCTCTGATACAGTCACTGGCGGCTGGGACTTGGGGAGCTGTGGACGGTGTAACACAGACACCACCTGATTGCTGGCTTTTCCTGCACTTTCCGTTTTCTGTTCTTATGCTTCGCTGGCTCAGTTTTTCTTGTGCGAGTCTAACCTGCCGGCAGATCCCACCATCGTTAACGATACATTACACAGAACAAGAGGTTTAACTGCCCTCAACAACCCACTGGTCTCACCCGATCACAGACATCCCCTTTCTTCTACACATCCCTCCCCCACCTTCCCTCCCACTGAAAACTGACTCCATTCACCATTCTGATGAAGAGTCTATATGTGACCCCAGACCATCCGTACCTGGTCTGGGTCGATATGTGACCCCAGACCGTCCGTACCCGATCTGGGTCGATATGTGACCCCAGACCGTCCGTACCCGGTCTGGGTCTATATGTGACCCCAGACCGTCCTCTCGATCCTGAAGGGCGGCCTCCAGAAGAAGAGCTGCAGTGCGGCCCCACCCTGTCAGGGGCAATAAGGGACAGGCAATAGATGCTGGCCTTGCAGAGCTACCCGTGTCCCGAGGGATGAATTAATAAACCGTCCCCCAGCTCCCTCCCACTGCCCCCCACCTCAGGCACCACCTGCTGTCTTCGCTGGCAGGTTAATGGACACCTCAGAGTAACAGGTAATCTCCCACAGCTGTGTAGTCTGAGAATTAGTTCGCCGCCATCTCACAGTCAGAAAGCATCTTGTCTGCTCACTAAATCCAATCTAAACCACAACCTTTGATGCAAAGCAATATTCCGTTGGACAATGACATGGAGGTTGGAGCAGCGGAGGCTGAGGGGAGACTTGATGGAGGTTTATAAAATTAACCTCCCATGAGACTTTCTCCCAGGGTAGAAACGTCCAATACCAGAGGACATGCATTTAAGGTGAGAGAGAGAAAGTTTAAAGGAGATGTGTGGGGCAAGTTTTTTTTTACACAGAGCATGGTGGGTGCCTGGAACGGGCTGCCAGGGGTGGGGGTGGAGGCAGATACAATAGAGGGGTTTAAGAGGCTGTTAGACACGTGAATGTACAGGGAATGGAGGGAGATGGACCGTGTGCAGGCAGCAGGGATTTAGGTTAATTTGGTATCATGTTCAGCACAGACAGTGTGGGCCGAAGGGCCTGTTCCTGGGCTGTACTGTTCTGTGTTCTGTGTCCTATTTCAGGCATCAGCCCTGTGTATTTTGAGGCCATCCAAAACATATTGGATTTCCATAACTCCTGGAGCAGGAACACTGTGGAAGGAAAGGCTTGTTAAAACTGACAAGAGTGTGTCCACCTGTCACATCAGGGTAACAGGTCGGACCTCCTGTACCCAATCAGGGTTAACTTTCCATCACAGGTCTCAGACCAGATGGCACATCTGGCTGGCGTGGTGGGACGGTGTGAGGGTTGGGGCGGTTGCCGGGGAAAGTGACGTCACAGTGTTACCAGCACAGTAAGATCCCAGTGTTGGGCTCCACTGATGATTCCTTCCCGGTAATCATTAGAGAGCCCAGTCACAGGCTTACGAACCAACACTGACTTGTATGTTCCTGCTCCCCCGAGCCTTGATCCACGTCGGTGCAGAGGTTTATGATCCAGCCTTCCTCACAGCCCCAGAGACCCTGGTTCGATCCCGACCTCCGGCGCTGTCCGTGTGGAGTTTGCACGTTCTCCCTGTGACCACGTGGCTTTCCCCCGGCTGCTCCGGTCCCCTCCCACATCCCAACGACGTGCGGGGTCGGTGGGTTAATTCCTCCCCCAGTGTGTGGGTGAGGGGTAGAATCTGGGGGGAGTTGGTGGGAATATGGGGGGAATAAAGTAGAATGAGTGTGAATGCGTGGTTGATGGTTGGCTGATGGCCCTGTATCCGTGCAGAGTGACTCCATGACCCTTCTTACTCCCAATCCCAAGTGTTCAAAATTTGCCGAACCTTCTGCACAGTAGGAAGCAAAGAAAAAGATGGTGTACTTCTTGTTCAAGTCAGACATTGACCAACAACTGTCCAACAAAGGCTCCTCCCACCCAAGCATTCCTGCCAACACGTCTCCAATTAATTCTTTATGAGGGAGAGAATTGAAGTGAGGGAAGGCAAGAAAACCAGAAAGTGTTTTGTGAATGTCCAGCCCCACCAATTACACGTTACCCTCTGCACGAACAGGTCCCTGTCTCACAGCTCCCCCTTCAAGAATAAAACACCACAAGGTGCTTCCTAAACAACGATCAAACGTGACACCAAGGCTCTTTCTGAATAATTAGGGAAAGAACTCTGAACAAAGAGATGGGTTTTGAAGAGACGAGGTTCAGGGAGGAGTTTTCGGAGATCAGGGCCCAGGCAGCTGAAGGCACGGCTGCCAGTGGTGGTGGGATTAAGCTCAGGGAGAGATTCCGTAAACTCGTCAGCCTGAAGGAGGATTACAGAGGTAGGGAGGGGAAAGGCCAGGGAGGGATTTGAAAACAAGGATAAGAATGTTTAATGCAGAGTCAATTCTATTCTTTAGAATACCATACCCTGAATTATTTACGATTCATATCTTAAATTCTTAATCTTGCCTGACTCAAATGCATGGTGCAAAGAAACATTACTTTTATATTAAATTTCCCCATCCATTCAAAGATTTATTATACCTGCATATGAAATGCATCATTTTTTTTAAACTTATATCCTATTTGCACAGAACTTCGTCAAGAAACACAACATTATTTCATCTCAGGGACACAGTCCATCCCAGGACAGGGAAGACTGCAGATTAACTCCTGCGCAGTCAAAGCTCTTGTTAGTTTGGGTATGTCAAAGAAAACTGCATAAACTTTCAGGATGTAGAGCCGGTGATGATGAAGGAACGGCGATGCTTCCAATGTAGGAGGGCGAACTGCAAGTGGTGGTCACGTAGAATCATACAGCAAAGAAACAGGCCTTTCAGCCCACCATATTGGTGCTGGCTACCAAATGCCTATCTCCAACAGTCCCATTTTCTTGAACTCAGTCGCATTACAAGAATTAGAGGACACAGCTTTAAGGTGAGAGGGGTAAGAATCTGAGGAACAACCTTTACACCCAGAGGGTGGTCCGTATGTGGAACAGAGGAAGTGGGTGAGGCAGGTACATTAACAACATCTAAAAGGCCCTTGGACAGGTACATGGGTAGGAAAGGTTTAAAGGGAGGTGGGACTAGCTTAGATGGGAATCTTGGTCAGCATGGATTAGTTGGGCCGAAGGGCCTGTTTCCCTGCTGTGTGACCCTCTGACTCTCTGGTCATCTAAATACTCCTTAGATTAGCTGTCTCCACCACCCCCTCGGGCAGTGCACTTCAGGTTTCTGGGTGAAAAGATTCCTCCTCAAATCCCCTCTAAATGTTTTCCCTCTTACCGTGAACCTGTGCCCTCCAGTTATAGACACCTCTGCCACGGGGAAAGGTTTCTCACTGTCTGCTCTATCAACCCCTCTCATAATCTTGTACGCCTACCAGGTCCCCCCAGCCTCCTCCACTCAGGGAGAACAGACCCAGCCTCTCCTCATAACTGAACCACGACATCCCAGGTAACCTCCTGGTGAACCTCCTCTGCACCCCCTGCAGTACAACCACATCCTTCCTGTGGTGTGGTGACCAGAACTGTACACAGTGCTCCAGCTGTGGCCTGACCAGTGCTTTATAAAGTTGTACCACAACCTCCCTGCTCTTATATTCAATGTCCTGGCGAATGAAGACCAGCACCCGTGTGCCTTCTTCACCACCTCATCTACCTGTCAAAGTCAGTGTTGAGTTTACTGTGACTGACACACACACACACACACACACACACACACACACACACACACACAGGTCCATGTGTACACGGGTGCAATGAAAAACTTGCAGCAGCATCACAGGCACATAGCATCAGATAATCCACCTGTGCCACCATCTTCAGGGATCCGTCGGCTTAAGCACCAAGGTCCCTCTGATCCGCAGCACTTTCCAGAGTCCTACCAATTATTATGTGTGTCCTAGTATTATTAATCTGCCCAAAATGCATCACGTCACACTTGTCAGGATTAAGTTCCATCTAACATTGCTCTGTTTATCTTAATAACTTGTCGATAGAGTCCTGTAGCCAAGGACCATCCTCCTCACTAGAGACACCATCAATCTTTGTACATCTGCAAAATTACTCATCATCCCTCCTGCATCAACATTCAGGTCATAGATCAGTGGTGTTCCCCTGCACCCGCTGCCCCTGTCCTGGGTGGGAGAGGGGCTGGGTTTGGGAGATGCTGTCAGAGTAGCCTGGGTGAGTAACAGCGGGGCGTTGTGTAGACGGTGCACACTGCAGCCATGGTGCACCGGTGGTGGAGGGAGGGTGTTTAAGGGGGTGGATGGGGTGCCGATCGAGCGGGCTGCTTTGTCCTGGACGGTGTCGGACTCCTCGAGAGTTGTTGGAGGCGCACTTACCCAGGCCAGTGGGGAGTGTCCCGTCACACTCCTGACCTGTGCCGTGTAGATGGGGGAAAGTGTGTCGGGAGGTGAGTCACTCGCCGCAGGGAGCATCATCGGTTGGAGTGCAGACTTCTCCGTGTAGGAAGAAATAAGTAGTTGAAAATTGCGCTAATTGTCCAAAATGTCTGAACCCTAGAGGATCTGTCGTGGGACAGAACACAAGTTAGGGTGTTGCATTGCATCGGGTGAATGGCCTCCCTCGACCTCCACAACACCTTTTGTTACTGCAGCAACACACAACCTGCTGGAGGAACTCAGCGGGTCAAGGAGCTTCTTTGGGGGGAGAGGAATAATCTACGTTTCAACCGAAAACGTCGGCAACTCCTCCCCCCCTCCCGCCCCCCACAGATGCTGCCCAACTCCCTGAGTTCCTCCAGCAGATGGTTTGTGGCTCCAACATCGGCAGCCCCCTGTGTGTGTCTCTCTCTTTTGCGACCCATCCATTTTGTCCAACACTCCATCGCCGGGCCTGCAGAGCAATCCAGATCTCTCCTCCCCTCTGTCCTGGGCATAGAACCGCGGGGCAGTGCATCAGACTGAGGCCAATTGCTCCATCAGATCGACAGCTACTCCCTCAGAGAGTGATGCACCTCCCTTGTGCCTCCCCCACATCTCGCCGTTCCTTCACCGTCACTCGGTCTAAACCCTGGAACTCCCTCCCCAACAGTGCCGTGGGAGCCCCTTCCCCACATGGACTGCAGCGGTTCAAGGGGGTGGCTCACCCCCTCCTTCTCACGGGGCAGTCAGGGACAGGGAGTAAATGCTGGACCTGTCCAGTGATGCCTAGATCCCAAAAAACGATGAAAAGTGATAAGTGAGACCAAGGTCAACTGGTGAACCTGCTGCAGACCCAGACTGGCCAGCTGGGTCCATCAGCACTTCACCAGCTTGGTCAATGTTGGTGCTGGCCACAGGGAGGGGTGTAGGGGCCGGAGGGGGTTACAGAGAGACAGGGAGGGGTGTAGGGGCCAGAGGGGTTACAGAGACGGGGAGGGCTGTAGGGGCCAGAGGGGGTTACAGAGACGGGGAGGGGTGTAGGGACCGGAGTGGGTTACAGAGACAGGGAGGGGTGTAGGGGCCGGAGGGGGTTACGGAGACAGAGAGGGGTGGAGGGGCAGGAGGGGGTTACAGAGACAGGGAGGGTTACAGAGACAGGGAGGGTTACAGAGACAGGGAGGGGTGTAGGGGCCGGAGGGGGCTACGTTTGACGTCGGTTCCCCCAGACTGAACCCTCAGGACACTGGAGTCACCAGGTCCCGAGGAGTCGATCAGCTGCCTCCGAGGGAGTTGGCTCCTGACTCCTAAACCACGTCTGTTGTGACAGCTTCATCACCAAACCTCTCCAAACTAATTCTTGCCTCCTGTTTTGATTGATGCATGTTAGTTCCCCACTTGTGCTCCTGAACTCACAATCTGAAGCTTAATAGCATGCTTACATCTGAATTATCTCAGCCCCTTAGCATTCCGAAGACCGAGATCTGTCTGTCGGCTGGCAGGTGTAATTGGTGTTGCAGCCTCAATCCATTCCCAAGTGGACCAGATCCCACTGCACAAATCTTTCGCTAAATCAGCACTAATTGGCAATCTCGAGTCAAAGATGAAGCAGTCTGCATTAATATTTACACATTACTGCAGCTTCAGAATGTTCCAACAACAACTGCATGCATTCATTTGTCACCTTCGGTGGCTCAAAGCGTCACAGCTCGTTCAGGGAGCGTGATCAAAGCATCTCTGAACCCCAGCCACCACGGGAGACACTGGGGCAGGCCACTCACAGCTCGGTCACTGAAGGAGGTTCTCAGGAGAGGTGGAGAGGGGAGAGGGGAGAGGGGATTCCAGAGCTCAGGGCCCAGGCAGCTGAAGGCATGGCCACATGGTGGATGAATGGGAATTGGGAATGATCGAGAAGCTGGGGTTGGAGGAGTGCAGAGAAAGGCACGGATGTCAGGGCTGGAGGGGGTTACAGAGACAGGGAGGGGTTGTAGGGGCCGGAGAGGGTTACAGAGACAGGGAGAGGTGTCAAGGCCGGAGGGGGTTACAGAGATGGGGAGGGGTGTAGGGGCCGGAGGGGGTTACAGAGATGGGGAAAGTTGCCCCTCAGGTTCCTATTAAATCCCTCCCCCTCTCACCTTAAACCTGTGGCCTCTAGTTCTTGATTCCCCAACGCTGGGAATAAGACTGAGTGCACTCACCCTATCGATGCCCCTCATGATTTTATCCATCTCTTTAAGATCATCCCTCATTCTCCTGCGCTCCAATAATAAAGTCCCAACCTGCCCAACCTCTCTTCCTAACTCAGCACATCCTCGTAAATCTCCTCTGCACCCTTTCCCAGCTCAATGGCATCTTTCCTGTAGCAGGCCGACCAAAACTGAACATAATATTCCAAATGCAGCCTCACAATATTCCATATTATCCCAGTAAAACCAACAACAGCACCCTCTCAGGTCTGAATCCCAGCAGACCCTGGTGTGTTTGTCTCAGATGACTGCAGAGTGAGGACGAAGTGTGCCTTTATCCAATGTGTGTGTGTTCAGTAAATCCTTGAAGTGGTCAAGAGAGAGAGGTTCTCACCAGTGTCGGGACTCCCGGCAGCACTGGTGGGTTGCTCAACCTCACCCACAATCTGTGGGAGGACCTCTCGACTGCTGCTTGGCAGGGACAGGACTGTGGAACTGTCGTCTATTAGCCAAGTTTGTATAGATGAAACAAACCCACGTGTTTCTCCGGGACGTGGGAAATGCCCTGCCTCCTCTTCCATCAGAGAAACCAAACCCAGATTGTGTCGTCCGATGAGGTGGCCGTTCCAAAGTCTGGAAACATTCCCAAAGGCAACTCCACAGGTTTGGGAATTACAAGCAGGAGCGCTCATTCACGAAGAAATACAGTTGTACAGCACGGAAATAGGACCTTCGGCCCAATTCGTCCATGCTGACCAAGATGCCTCTCGATGCTCATCCCAATTTCTTGTGATTGGCCCATATCCCTCCAAACCTTTCCTATCCATGGAGAAGGGCACTGAGCACCAATTAGAACACAGAACTTAGAACATGGAACATGCAACATACAACAGTGTAGCACAGGAACAGGATCTTCGGTCCACAATGTCTGTGCCGAACGTGATACCGAATTAAATTAAATCCCTTCTGCCTGCACATGGTCCATCTCCCTCCACTCCCTGCACATTCACGTGTCTGTCTAACAGCCTCTTGAACCCCTCTATCGTATCTGCCTCCACCCCCACCCCTGGCAGCCCGTTCCAGGCACCCACTGCTCTCTGTGTAAAACACTTGCCCCACACATCTCCTTTAAACTTTCCCCCTCTCACCTTAAATGCATGTCATTTCTACCTTGGGAAAAGACTGACTGTCTGCTCTATCTGTGCCTCTCATCATTTTATAAACTTCTCTCAGGTCTCCCCTCAGCCTCCACCGCTCCAGAGAAAACAACCCAAGTTTGTCCAACCTCTCCTTATAGCTCACGCCCTCTAATCCAGGCAGCATCCTGGTGAACCTCTTCTGCACCCTCTCCAAAGCCTCCACACCCTTCCTGTAACAGGGCGACCAGAACTGCACACAGTGCTCCAAGTGCGGCCTGACCAAGGTTTTATACAGCTGCAACATGACTTCCTGACTCTTATACTCAGTGCCCCGACCGATGAAGGCAAGCATGCTGTACACCTTCTTTACCACCTTATCTACTTGTGTGGCCACTTTCAGGGAGCGATGGACTTGAATCCCAAGAGCCCTCTGCACATTAATTCTCTCCCAATAACCCCGACAGCACTGTTAGAAGCAGCTGGACTACAGTTCCTGTATAACCCTGAGGTGGAAATGAATTTCTTGCCCTTCACCCCACAGGTGGAGCCCTGACCAGCTTATGCAGACCACTGATAGGGGAGCTCTTCAGGATAAAGCCCTTCCAGTACTTTGGTCCACAGCTCTGCAGATATGGTTACACGCTAACGGGGCGGTCATTTACGACGGAGGTGCATTGGAATTTTTTCTCTCAGAGGGTGGTGAGTCTCTGGACTTCGAGGTAATGTGGAGACCCCCAATGGAGACATAAATATCTGAAGATCGAGGACCCGAGGGTGTGGGGAACTGGCACAGAAGAGGAGATGAGGCCTTGGGTAGGTCAGCCAAGGTCACATTGAAGGGCAGGGCACGGCAGGCTCGAGAGGCTGAGTGGCCTGCTCCTTCTCCTGTCTATTGGGCAGGTCAGGGCTCATCAGGGTCTCATCCAGGTCCTGTGTACACGTGGGGAGGGTCTCAGCCTCTCCCACCTCGTCAGCCAGTGAGTTCCACACCCCCACCACCTCTGGGGGAGAACAATTCATGCGCTAACATAGGGAACGGGGGTAAGAGCAGGTTCCCCAAGCCTGCTCCATCTTGGCAGGGTCTACCTCCTGGAAGCCCTCCCTGACACCACCCATTGTGATCCAGGTGGAGGCCATTCTGTCCATGGGGTCCATGCTGGCTCCCAGCAGAGCAAACCAGTCATGGAGTCCTACAGCATGGAAACAGGCTCTTCAGCCCAACCCATCCATGCCAACCAACATGCCCATCTAATCTTGTCCCATTTACCCAAGTTTGGCCCATATCCCTCTAAACCTTTCCTATCCAAGTGTCTTTTAAAAGTCATTAAAACCTGCCTCAACCACTTCCTCTGGCAGCTCGTTCCACACACCCACCACCCACTGGGTGAAGAAGTTGCCCCTCAGGTTCCTATTAAATCTCTCCCCTCTCACCTTAAACCTACATCCTCTCGTTTTTAGTTCCCCATTCCTGGGTTGAGTGCATTCACTCTGTCTCTGCCCCTTATGGTTTTATACACCTCTATAAGGTCACCCCTCAGTCTCATATGCTCCAAGGAATAAAGTCCCAACCTCTCTGCATAACTCAGTCCCTCGGGTCCCGGCAACATCCTCGTGTATCTCCTCCACACTCTTTCCAGTTCAATGACGTCTTTCCCACAGCAAGGCAACCAAAACAGCACAGTACTCCAGGTGCGGCCTCACCAACGTTTTGTACAAATGCGACAAGTCCCAGTCTGTCCACCCTCTTCCAATAACTTAGTTCCTCGAGTCCCGGCAACATCCCCTTCCATTACTCCCAATCCCCCATGTACTTCCCTATAACTTACCCTCGATGCGACCCAGGCGGGTACGTGCGCCATAGAGGGAACCTGTCTCCCTGCACGGCAGAGACAAAGGGATGAACTGAGACCAAGGAACGACTGTTATTGAACTGGGAATAAATGAATTTTTCAGAAGAACACAATCATTTTTGCCGTTATAGCTGAAGCTGATTAATATCAACTCTCTCTGCCAACAGTCCCACCTGGGTTAGATATGAACTAGCGGTTATAAATACTGCATATTAACTGTGGTCAGTCCTGGCCTTACACACACAGTAAGGGAACAGGAGAAAATAAATATTGGACGGGGAACACAACACGGAACAGTACAGCACAGGAACAGGCCCTTCGGCCCACCATGTCTGTGCCGAACACGATGCCAAATTAAATTAAATCCTTTCTGCCTGCACGTGGTCCATCTCCCTCCATTCCCTGCGCATCCACGGGTCTGTCTAACAGCCTCTTAAACCCCTCTATCGTATCTGCCTCCACCCCCACCCCGGCAGCCCGTTCCAGGCACCCACCGCTCTCTGTGTAAAAAACTTGCCCCACGCATCTCCCTTAAACGTTTCCCCTCCCACCTTAAAGCAATGCCCTCTGGTGACACTTCTACCCTAGGAAACAGATTCTGTCTACTCTGCCTGTGCCTGTCATAATTTTATAAACCTCTATCAGGTCTCCCCGCAGCCTCCACCGCTCCAGAGAAAACAACCCTAAAGTTTGTCCAACCTCTCCTTATAGCTCATGCCCTCTAATCCAGGCAGCATCCTGGTGAACCTCTTCTGCACCCTCTCCAAAGCCTCCACATCCTTCCTGTAACGGGACGACCAGAACTGCACACAATACTCCAAGTGTGGCCTGACCAGAGTTTTATAAAGCTGCAACATGACTTCCTGACTCTTGTACTCAACATCTCGACCGATGAAGGCAAGCATGCTGTACGCCTTCTCTACCTGGATCCTAACTCCTGGAACTCCTCCCCTTCAGCACCATGGGAGCACCTTCCCCACTGGGACTGCAGCGGTTCAAGGGGGTGGCTCACCCCTTCCTTCTCATGGGGCAGTTAGGGATGGGCGGTAAATGCTGGCATTGTCTATGATGCCCAGATCTCATAAATAAATAAAATCAATTCTGATTCAGAAGCTCTAAAGGAAACCTTGACAGAACATACTAAATAATTCACTTGCACCACAGTCTCTGAGACGTCAGCCCATCATGCTCCAAGTATACAGGACCACAGTGAGACCACAGCTGGACGACTCTGTCCACTGTTGACCTCCTGCTTGTCACAGAGAGAGAGTGATGGACGTTCTACAGATTTTTCCAGGGGTGGTGGGTTTGCATCTGAGGAGACTTTGGCTGGGACTGTATATTCTCAATGGTTTAGAACAAATGAGATGAGATCTCATTGAAATTTCCAAAATCTTCACAGGCTGGATGTGGGGAGGATGTTTCCCCTCAGCTGAGGAGTCTTTGACTTCTGTCGTCTCCACTCCCCCACCTTCTCTGCCGGTTAATACAACCAGTTGTCTAACTTTTCCAAGTTCCAGCGAAAGGCCGTCGAGAGATACAGCACGGAAACAGGCCCTTTGGCCCAACGACTCCATGCTGACCACCCTCCGTGTACACCAGTCACACATGGATCCCGGTCTATTCTCCCTACACTCCCATCCACCGAGCCCAACTTCCACCAGCGCCAGACCTGAGATGTCGGACGGAGGCATGGAGAGGGCAAACACTGGAGTCAGGGGCAGCACACACTACGCCGGAGGAGCTCAACAGGTCGGGCTCATCTGTGGGGAGGGAGAGGGATTCAGCTTCTCTCCCTGCAGCCGCTGCAAGTCCTGCTGAGGGTCTGCAGTACCTTCAGTACAATAACTTCAGTGGGAAAGTGAGCTTGGAGCTTCTGAGGAAAGTCAAGAATCCGTTGCATTTACCGTTTGTGGAACCTGCTCTTTGTTTCCCCAACAAAGAGCTCCGACTGTTCATTTTCCAAAGGAGGTTCACTCAGTGATCACATCATTACAGTGCTTCATCATACACACCATTAACAGTTTCAAGTTATAACACGGTCATCGCTACCCAGAACGCACTCGAGCCCCTGTAGCACCCACCGGTCATGGAAACCCCCCACTGTACCTGGATACCGCCTGCTCCTTCGCCAGGGACACACGGACACGGACGTAACCCCAGAAGAGGGGCAGGGAATTGGCTCGTGCAGAACCCTCGACTGCTCGCCGCCAGACCCAGGAGCAGATTGACCAGGAGGTCCCCTGGCCAACCACCCCTCTCACCCCCGCACCAGGTGACCGAAGATCAGGAGCGTGGGGGTGAAGTGCAGCCAGAACTTGAGGAGCAGCCCATCCAGATACTCAGAGGCTGCAAGCTCTCGGTGCATACACGATACACTGTCTCCTCCCAGCCGCAGAAATCTCAGTCGAAGGGCAGTCCGTAAACTGACCGGACCTGTTGGACAGCACTGCTCCCTGCAACACTCTCCACCCCAGGCAGTGAGGGGGATGCCTGCCCTCCTCTCCCTCTCAGGCTGTTCCACACCTCTTTACCGTGAATTTTAGCACTGCCAAAGCAGCACATTCTTAAAACGATCCAGCAGGCTATTCAGCAGGTCAGGTCCACACCGGCCCCCAGGAGGAGCAATCCCCTCTGTCCCATTCCCCCTCTCCTGAGTTCCCTGTAGCCTTGCACTTTATTCTCTCTCCCACCCCCATCAACTTCCCGTTGGCTTTTGACCACATACCCACACACAGAACACAGACCACAGACCACGGAACAGTACAGCACAGGAACAGGCCCTTCGGCCCACCGTGTCTGTGGGGAAAACAATGCCGAATTAAACTAAATCCCTTCTGCCTGCACACAGTCCGTCTCCCTCCATTCCCTGCACATTCACCTGTCTGTCTAACAGCCTCTTAAACCCCTCTATCGTATCTGCCTCCACCCCCACCCCTGGCAGCCCGTTCCAGGCACCCACCACTCTGTGCAAAAAAAACCTGCCCCACACGTCTCCTTTAAACTCCCCCCCCCCCACCTTAAATGCGTGTCCTCTGGTATTGGACATTCCTACCCTGCGAAAAAGACTGACTGTCTACCCTATCAATGCCTCTCATCATTTTATAAACCTCTATCAGGTCAATACTAGGGGGACGATTTACAGCAGCCGATTAACCCCACACGTCTTTGGGATGTGGGGGGAAACCCACACGGTCACAGAAAGAACGTGCAAACTCCACACAGACAGCGCTGGAGGTCGGGATCGAACCCGGGTCTCTGGGGCTGTGAGACAGCAGCACCAAACACTGGCAAGGTTACCCTTGTCATTGCCTGGTGTCCCTGAACCACAATAGCTCACTGGTCTGTCTCAGAGAAGGGCTCTGGATTCACGTATCATGGCCTTGCACCTTATTGTCTGCCTGCACTGCACTTTCTCTGTAACTGTAACACTACATTCTGCACTCTGTTTTCCTTTTGTACCAGCTCGATGTACTGATGTGGGGAATGATCTGCCTGGATGGCAGGCAGACAAAAGTCTTTCACTGTGTCGCGGTACGTGTGGCAGTGATAAACCAATGACCTTCAAGGATGAAGCAGAAAGGTGGAGTGGAAGCCAAGGTTGGATCCACCATGATCTTACTGAACGGCAAACAGGCTCGAGGGGACGAGTGGCCTCCTGCTGTCCATACCCCAATAACCGAGAAAACAGGAGGCCATTCGGCCCTGTTCTGCTCTGCCATTCGATGCTCTCCCCACACTCCCTTTACTTTCCAAAGTAAGTTTATTACCAGTTTTACAATTCAAACCATTGCAACACTGCAAATCCTTTAACGCAGTCAATACAGAATCAAGTAAAACTTCAAATCAGTACCTTGTCATCCTTATCGAGGATGCAGACATGACCCTACAGTTCCCACCGGTCCCAGAAACCGTCCAATGTGCCTGTACACCCTCCAAGAACACCGGGGCCCGGATGTATTCCCCACACCCCTTGACATCTTTAGTCTCAAGAAATCTGTCTCCTTCCTTCTTATGCTCAGCGCCTTCACCTCCACAGCCTCTGGGTAGAGCACTCCATAAGTTCCCCACCCTCCGGTGAAGAGAAATCTCTTGGCCAGTATCCTGAGACTGGGACCCTGGTCCTGGACTCCCAGCCAGGGGAGAACATCCTCCTCACATCCCCTGTCAGAATTGGTCACATAGTCACACAGCAGGGAAACAGGCCCTTCAGTCCAACTCGTCCATGCCGACCAAGGTTCCCACCTAAGCCAGACCCATTTGCCCACGTTTGGCCCATATCCCTCTAAACTTTGTGTCCATGGACCTGTCTAAGTGTCTTTTAAATGTTGTTAATGTACCTGCCTCACCCACTTCCTCTGGTAGCTCGTTCCATATACTGACCACCCTCTGGGTGAAGAAGTTGCCCCTCAAGTTCCTACTAAATCTCCCCCCTCTCACCTTAAACCTGTGCCCTCTAGTTCTTGTTCCCCAACCCTGGGGAAAAGACTGAGTGCATTCACCCTATCGATGCCCCTCATGATTTTATACACCTCTAAAAGGTGACCCCTCATTCTCCAACGCTCCAAAGAATAAAGTCCCAGCCTGTCCTATAACTCAGTCCCTGAAGTCCTGGCAACTCCTTGTAAATATTTTCTGCACTCTTTCCAGTTTAAACTCTTTCCAACTGGAGGATGACTAAAACTAAACACAATACTCCAAGTGTGGCCTCACCAACATCCTGTACAACCGCACCATGACCTCCCAGCTCCTATACTCAGTGCTCTGACTGATGAAGGCCAGCGTGCCGAATGCTTTCTTCACCACCCTGTCTACCTGTGACCCCACTTTTAGGGAACCATGACCTTGTACTCCAAGGTTCCTCTATTCTACAACACTCCCCAGGGCCTTGCCGTTCACTGTAAGTCCTAGCTGGATTTGACTTTCCAAAGTACAACACCTCAGACTTCTCAAGTAAACTCCATTTGCCATTCCTTGGCCCACTTATCAAGCTGATGAAGATCGCTCTGTAATTTTTGACAATCTCCTTCATTGTCCACTGTGCCACCTGTATAATGGACATTGAAGAAGGTTCAAATTCTGTAATTCTTGCAGTGAGATTCCCTCTCGTTCTTCCCAACTCCAGAGAACACAGACCCAACGGTGCGAATTTCTCCTCCTGCAACAATAACACTTGCACCACCCTGGGGATCAGTCCAGAAATGGCGAACCTCTGCTCCGCCACCTCTGCGGTAGGTGTTACCTCGGTGAGGAGCCCAGAACTGCACTCAGTCCTCCCGGTGTGGTCTCACCAAGGCCATGTACAACTGTAGTGAGAACTCCTTGCTCCTCTTGCAATGAAGACCAACATCTCACTTGCCTCTCAGTTTGCATGCAACTGTTTGCTCTTAAATGATGTGTATCCACAGACACCCTGGTCCCTTGGTCCATCAACACTTCCCGATCTGTCACCATTTAAGTAACACTCTGTCCTTCTGTTATTGGAATGGATAACGCCCCGTTCATTCACGCTTATAGTTGAGCTCATGAGTGGAGGGAGTTGGAGCCAGCTCTCCCACCAACACACTGCTTCACACGATCATTTGCCCCCTGCCGATCAGCGAGGAAGAGCTCGAGCTCCTCACTGCGACATAAGCAAAAGTCTGAAGGGAAGGGGCTGCAAGGCGTTGGGTTCTGTTGGGTTGGGTTGGGTGGGGTGGGAGAGCTTGGTGGACCTCTCCAACAGCCGGGGGCCGTGACGTCCTGCTGTAGGATCTATTACTGGGGAAGGAAGGACTCTACATCTGAGATTCTTCTGCTGGTCACATTGAAGCTGAAGTCTCCACCCTCCCCCTTATGGAATCAGACTTACTCTTGACACCACCCCCTCTCAACCACCAACACCCCCCGCCCCCATTAACATCCTGCGGTCACCACTGACCAGAACTCAACCAGCCACAATCCCATTGCACGGGAGCAGGTCAGGGGATGGGGATCCCGCGGTGAGGGACTCACCTCCTGACACCCCAAGGCCTTTCCCCCATCTACACGGCACAGGTCAGGTGTGTGACGGGACACTCCCCACTGGTCTGGGTGAACGCGGATCCAACAACTCTCGAGGAGCTCGACACCGTCCAGGACAAAGCAGCCCGTTCGATCAGCACCGCATCCACCCCCCTAAACACTCCCTCCCTCCACCACCGGCGCACAACGACCTGTGGTTACTCGCCCATGCTACTCCGACAGCACCTCCCAAACCCACCACCTCTCCCACCCAGGACAAGGGCAGCGGGTGCAGGGGAACACCACCACCTGCAGGTTCCCCTCCCAGTCACACCCCACCCTGACTGGGAAATATCTCACCGTTCCTTCACCGTCACTGGGTCTAAACCCTGGAGCTCCCTCCCCAACAGCACCGTGGGAGCCTCTTCCCCACACGGACTGCAGCGGTTCAAGGGGGTGGCTCACCCCCTCCTTCTCACGGGACGATGATCGCTGAGTTCCTGCTGTTGACACACTCTGGGAAAAGCCTCCAAGGATGCTGCATGAAACTTCAGTGTCCCCTTGGCAGTCAACGTTTGGACACACACACCAAAGTCAAAGTGAGCCTGAAGACCCACACTCAACGATTCAAGAACAGCTTCTTCCCCTCTGCCATCAGATCTCTGAATGGTCCATGAACCCATGAACATTACCTCGTTATTCCTCTTTTGCACTATTTATTAATTTTGTAATGTATAGATTTTATGTCTTTGCGCAGTACTGCTGCTGCAAAACAACAAACCACGTCATCTAGGTCAGCGATAATAAACCTGATTCTAAGTCAAAGTGGAGTTTCCTGTCAGATGCATGAGTCCACGTGTGCACCGATGCAATGAAAAACTTACCTGCAGCAGAACCACAGGCATAGAACATCATAGCACAGGTCAGAAAACGAGGAAAGAGACCGCAAAATAATTTCTTCAGAAATGTGCTGTCAGTCACCAAATTCTGTGGGAGTTCCCCCTGATGGGATTGCCTTCCCAGTGGAGGTCTCCTTACATGGGAGTCCTGCCCCTTTACATCGGGGACCCGGGCTGGAGAGCGTCACAGGGAGCAGTGCCATCTAACAGATTCTTAAGTCGGTTTACGGACTCCCCGCCGCCTGAGATTTCTGCGGCCGGGAGGAGACGGTGTATCATGTATGTACGGAGTGTGAGAGGTTGCAGCCCCTGTCTGAGTATCTGAAGTGGCTGCTCCTCAGGTTCTGGCTGCACTTCAGCCCCACGGTCCTGATCATTGGTTACCTGGTGTGGAGGGGTGTGGGTGGGTTGGTGGGGGGGGGAGGGGGCGGGGGTGGTCTCCTGGTCGATCAGCTCCTGGGCCTGGCCAGGGTGGCCATTCACGGGCCCAGGCAGCTGAGGGTTCTGCCTGAGCCGATTCCCTGCCCCTCTTCCGGGGTTACACCCGTGCCCATGTCTCCCTGGAGAGGGAGCATGCAGTATCCACGGGTACACTGGGGGATTTCTGGGACCGGTGGGCTCCATAGGGGCTCGAGTGTGTTCTGGGTAGAGGTGACTGTGTTATAATCTGACACAGTAAACAGTGTGAATCGTGAAGCACTTGACAAGTCATTGGGTCCTAATCGTGGCTGATGGTTCCCTCCCTCTGATGTGGGGACCTGGCTCAGTAATTGAGACCACTCGGGTACTATGAGCAGCCTTGTTCCCTGCAGTGAGTGGCAGGGAAACGTGATGTAACTCAAAAGGCCACACTCCGTCAAACTGTCGGTGTCGGTCACTCCACACAGAGCTGAAGAGAAGCCACCCTTCTGCCAAGGGACATGTGTGTTTCTCTTTCCAGACTGTCAGTCCACAATCCTCAGCCCTGTCTACCGTGGACTCACTGTTCCAGAGACCCGGGTTCGATCCCAACCTCCGGCGCTGTCTGTGTGAAGTTTGCACATGCTCCGTGACCACGTGGGCTTCCCCCGGGTGCTCCGGTTCCCTCCCACATCCCAACGACATGTAGGGTCGGTGGGTTAATTGTTCCCCCACCCCTCCAGTGTGTGGGTAAGGTCTGGAGTCACATATAGACCCAGACCGGGTACGGACGGTCCGGAGTCACACATCGACCCAGACCGGGTACGGACGGTCCGGAGTCACACATTGACCCAGACTGGGTACGGACAGTCCGGAGTCACACATCGACCCAGACCGGGTACGGACGGTCCGGAGTCACATATAGACACTTGGGTGTCCCTATATACTTCTCTTTAAGCAACGTAGACCTCTGGATAACTAGAGCACAGCAGAATTGATTCCCATCGCCCTGCACTCCCACTAACCCCACAACCAATCCCCACTTTCCTCCTGACCCCAAAACCAATGCCCACCTCCCTCCTGAACCCAAGACCAATGCCTACCTCCCTCCTGACCCCAAGACCAATCCCCACGTCCCTCCTCACCCCAAAACCAATCCCCACAAATGCTGCCTGACCCGCTGAGTTCCTCCAGCAGTTGGTGTGTTGCTCCAGATTCCAGCCCCTTTCTATCTGAGATTCAGAGTTGTTCCTCATGATGGATGGTGAGAAACAGTTAAATTAACTCGTTAACCCAACAAAAAGACCCGAGCATCAAAGAACCATCTGCAGACTGCACTAAAAGAGTATTCTGCACTGTAGATATTTATCCAGATACAATGAGATCCTCCCTCTCTGCAGAAACAGCATTCGTTTAACCCTGACTACAGATGCACTTCCGTTGAATCTAACAATCTTTGGCCAGCTATGGTTTGCACAGTTCCCTCGCTCTCTCCGAGGATGTGTTTATCAGTGTGTGAGGCTCCCATCTGGTGCCTCACTGGAGCCAGATTAAATCTCAACACCTCAATTAGCTACTACTGGCCTCCAGAGGAGACTAAACGGACCGGTGCTGGGAGCATGTGTCCTCTCATCTGCCCCTCTTGTTCTTCCAACTCTACCCATTCTCTGCACTTGCGTTCTGGGGTTGCTCTGGCTTTATCCGGAGACACATGTGCATTTCACCAGGACAGCCGGGGAGTTTAAATTCAGTGAATGAGTTACATCTGGAATTAACGTGTGCCCCAAGGGTCAGTGCTGGGTCCACTATTGTTTGTCACCTACATTAACGAACTGGATGAGAATGTGAATTGGATGCGACCTCTCCATCCCCCGGCCCACTCCAACCTCACTCCCCCCATGTAGACGACAAACCTTTCCCTCAATGTCAACAAAACAAAAGAGCTGGTCACTGGCTTCAGGAAAGGGGGTGGTGTACATGCACCTGTCCACATCAACAGTGCCTGAGGTAGAGAGGGTTGACAGCTTCAAGTTCCTGGGAGTGAATATCACCAATAGCCTGTCCTGGTCAAATCACGTAGATGCCACGGCCAAGAAAGCTCACCAGCGCCTCTACTTCCTCAGGAGGCTAAAGAAATTCAGTATGTCCCCTTTGACACCCACCAACTTTTATTGACGCACCACAGGAAGCATCCTATCTGGATGCATCATGGCTTGGGACGGCATCTGCTCTGCCCAGGACCACAAGAAACTGTAGAGAGTTGTGGACACAGCCCAGCGCGTCACGGAAACCAACCCCTCCTTGTCTTTACCTCTCACTGCCTTGGCGAAGCAGCCAGCATAATCAAAGACCCCACCCACCCGGGACATTCTCTCTTCTCTCCTCTGCCATCAGGTAGAAGATACAGGAGCCTGAGGGCACGTACCATCAGGCTCAAGGACAGCTTCTACCCCACTGTGATAAGACTATTGAACAGTTCCCTTATGCAGTGAGATGAACTCTGACCTCACGATCTACCTTGTTGTGACCTTGCACCTTATTGCACTGCACTTTCTCTGTAGCTGTTACACTCTGTACTGTTATTGTTTTTACCTGTACCGCCTCAATGCACTCTGTACTAACTCAATGTAACTGCACTGTGTAATGAATTGACCTGTACGATCGGTACACAGGACAAGTTTTTCACTGCACCTCGGTACAAATGACAATAATAAACCAATACCAGTACCAATAACATGCAGCCCTCCATACACTTCACACCAATGGCAACCTTGTTATCAAACCCCCAGACAAGGACAGTGCTGTTGTTGTCTGGCGGACTGACCTCTACCTTGCAGAGGCCGGACGACAGCTCTCGGACACCTCCTCACACCAACCTTCGGACCGCGACCTCACCAACGAACACCAGGCCACCATCTCCCACACTGTAACACATCACATCAGGACATCTCCCCTCCACAGACTCCGTCCTGATAGTGCCACAACCCTGCTCTTCCCCCTTCTATCTCTTAAATAACCTGTCTCCTCTGGATGAGAATGTAGCTGGCATGATTACTAATGACACCAGAGGACACCAAAATTGGTGGTAGAGTGGACAGTGAAGGTTGTCTAACGTTACAACAGGATCCAGATCAACTGGGAAAGTGAACGGCAGACAAGTGTGAAGTGTTACATTTTGGGAAGTTAAACCAGGGCAGGACCTGCACAGTAAATTGCAGGGCCCTGGGGAGTGTTATAGAACAGAGAGACCCAGGGCTACAGGTACATGGTTCCCTGAAAGTGGTGACACAGGTAGACAGGGTGGTGAAGGTGTTTGGCAAGCTGGCCTTCACCACCACCCAAGAATTGGGACATGGTGTTACTGCTGTACAAGTTGTTGGGGTGTTGTGTGCGGTTCTGGTCACCCAGCTACAGGAAGGGTGTCATTAAGCTGGAGAGGGTGCAGGAAAGGTTCACGAGGATGTTACCGGGACTGGAGGGCTTGAGTTATAAGGAGGGGCCGGACAGGCTGGGACTGTTTTCCCTGGAGTGAAGGAGGCTGAGATGACCTCATGGAGGTTTATAAAATCAGGAGGGGCATCGATAAGGTGGAGGGTCACAGTCTTTTCCCCAGGGTGGGGGAGTCCAAAACTAGAGGGCACAGGTTTAAGGTGAGGGGGGAAAGATTTAAAGGGGACTTGAGGGGCAAGTTTTTCACACAGAGAGTGGTGGGTGTGTGGAACGAGCTGCCAGAGGAAGTGGTGGAGGTAGGTACAATTACGGTGTTTAAAAGACCCTTGGACAGGTCCATGGATGGGAAAGGTTTGGAGGGATGTGGGTCACACGCAGGGAAATGGGAATGGCTCAGGTCAGCACCTTGGTCGGCATGGACGAGTTGGGCCGAAGGGCCTGTTTCCATGCTGTACGACTCCTCCCTACTTCACAACATCCCTCTCCAGGAACGACTGCCTTTCTGAATCCACTGTGCCGTGGTGACTTGGCGTGTTCTCATTAGGATTCCCAGCAACTTCAGCTGCAAACCTACAGACTGTGCTGAGTCAAGCCCGGGGAATCTCTGGCATCCCAGAGGAGGCAAGTCCTTCCAACATGCTCCCTCAAGAGCAGTCAAAACATCTCCAAAAGTGCCCTGACGAAATGCATCGCAAACACCGTGCACTGCTGTCTGCAATGTGTTGGGACTGGAATACGAAGAGTGCTCACCAGAGCCCCTTCAGTGAACCACCTGCAGCACCACCCACAGGGTGTTGGTAATAAGGAGAGAGGCCATTCAGCCCCTCAAACCAGATCCATCCTTCAATAAAATTGTGGCTGTTCCTGTGCCTCTTCCAACTCCCCCCCCAGCACACTGATCCCCTGAGCTCTCCATTCTCTGTCCAAAGATCTACAGATCCTAGCCTTGTGTATCTTTGCTGACTGGTAATTGGTAATTGGTTTATTATTGTCAAATGTACCAAGGTACAGAGAAAAACTGTTTTGCATGCCATCCATACAGATCATTTCATCACATCAGTGCATTGAGGTTGTACAAGGGGAAGCAGAATGCAGAATAAAGTGTTACAGTTACAGAGAAAGTGCAGTGCAGGCAGACAATAAGGTGCAAGGTCATAACGAGGTAGATTGTGAGGTGAAGAGTCCATCTTATCGTACTTGGGTACTGTTCAATAGTCTTATAACAGCGGGATAGGAGCTGTCCTTGATCCTGGTGGTACGTGCTATCAGGCTTTTGTATCTTCTGTCCGATGGGGGGGTGGGGGGAGAACAGAGAACAGAGAATGTCTGGGGTGGGAGGGGTCCTTGATTACATTGGCTGTTTTCCCGAGGCAGTCCACGGAGGGGAGGATCCACAGACACTGTGTGCTGGGCTGTGTCCACAACTCTCTGGACCTCCACAACCTCCGAGGGAGAGAAACCCACAGATTCCCAACCCTTCGAGCAAGGGGATTCCTCTTGATCTCCAGTCCAAAGTGTTCTCCCACCCCCACCCCCCTCCAATCCCAGGAATATCATCTGGAGAAGCAGCCCCTCAGCCCACACCCTATCTACTACCCCCCGAATGTGGAAGGGTGAGGGACAATCCTGTTGGAGCCGGAGAGAGACGTACGGGGTGGATACCAAGGGCTTGCTTCCACAGTCAGGAGAGTCTGGAAGCACAGGATACTACAGTCCAATCCTACTCACCACCCCCTCCCCCCAATCTCCTCAAGGGCTGACTGGAGATGGGAAGGAATTAATGGACCCGGCCAGCAATGTTTGGGAAACTTTTAAAATAATCCTCCCTTAGAAAGGAGATCAAAGTTTGCCTTGCTGAGGGAACACAGTGATTGGTTATTTCAGAGGGGGCTGAAGAGCGGGCCATGTGATTGGGGTTGTGGTCGAGAGTCAGGATGAGGGACTGCTAGTCCCTCACGCGGGGGTGGCGGGTGTGTGAAGGTCTGGAATTCCCTTCCCCAGACGGATTGCGAGCTCGGTTCAAAGTCCTAATGTGGGAAGATGAGACTGGTGTAGATGGGCAAGCAGGTCGGTGTGGACGTGATGGGCCGAAGGGCCTTTTTGTGTGCTGTCCACCTCTGAGCAACGGGATTCAGGGCTGCAGGGACTGGCTGGGATGGATTCAGATTCAGACCAGTTTATTGTCACCCCAGGGTGCAGTGAAGATCCTTGTTCAGGCGAAGCTCACAGAGTAACCAGTGTATAAATACAGCAATAAATCCAGCAATGAGTGGAAAAACAACAGAACGGTGCAGAGACTGTCGCGCAGTCTGAGGTAGTGCAAAAGGAAATGCTAAAGTGACAATAACAGAACCACTGAGGGAGGGAGAGTTAAGGGTTCGAGACCGTGGCGGCAGCCCCACCGGGAAGGGGGTGTGAGGGAGGTGATGGTTCAGGGATCTGACAGCAGTGGGAAGGAGCTGTTCCTGAGTCTGGACGTTCGGGCTTTCAAGCTCCTGTATCTTCTCCCAGAAGGCAGAAGGGAGAGAAGGGAACGGCCAGGGGTGTCAGGCATCCCTGACGACACCGTCAGCCTTCCTGAAGCAACGCACGGTGAGGATGGACGGAGTAACGAGGCTGTGACAGACTGGGCAGTGTTTACCACTCTCTGCAGGTCCCATCGGTCCAGAGCAGAGATAAGCCATGAAGTTACTGAATGGTGGGATAGGCTAGGGGGAGGGACAGAAAGGCCACCTCCTGCTTTCCCTTACACTTTCAGGCAGAGGAACAGTCTAACACGCAATCCACTGGGCACAAGAAACGTTCAGCGGATTGAGAAACAAATGGCCCTGTATTAAATGCATCCATTCTGCTTATAGATTAAACCTCTTCCCCTCCGATAAATCAAGCAGCTCGAGCTGACACCACGTGAAATATTGCTGATTAATACTGGATGTTGCTGGCTGCAGAACTGGTGTTGTTGATAATTATTTGACAGGATAATTGAACATTCCAACACAAACGAGTTTGGCACACACGGCAGGGCTGAGAGGATTTCCATCAATCAGGGACTGACCCGTACGGAGTGCGGACACACCAGTGGTCAAGACGCCATTAATTCAACACAAAAGCCACCTTTGTAAAAATGAGGAACAGATTTACTTATCAATTTACTGGATAACACATCGAACTTCCCCGAAAGGCTTCATAATCTGCCTCAGGATCTTTAGCTTCATCTAACCCAGATGTGAAACACTGTTCCCAGTCCCCAGTGAGCAGAGAGGTGTTGCTAAGGGCAGGTTCATAACTGACAAGAGGGTATCACCCTCTGTACGTATATCAGGGTGTTACAGTGAGGGGTGTGGGATGTGTCAGTGTTACAACAGGGTTAGCCAGGACTCCAGATTACCAGCAGAGTAGTATCATCATTATATGAGAGTAACAATGAATCCAGATGCAGGAAAACTCCTCCGAATGTTCTCCTGGTGAGCTGCCCTCTGCTTCCTGGACAGCCCTTAGCTATGTGGGCTGGAGCTGCAGATGTTCCCAATTATGGGGTGTTCTGGTGTGGACAATGCCCCGCGACCGTACCCAGTCGCTGTGTCACGCACTGCCCTGCGATCGTACCCAGTAGGTGTACGTCACGCGCTGCCCTGTGACTGTGCCCAGTCGCTGTACGTCACGCGCTGCCCCACCTGTCTGAATTGGGATTCACTGCCTGGGGGCCGGTGTCTCAGTGAATCTGATGGTCCTTGGAGGCATCGGGGAGTTTTGCTGCTTTAGTCTTGTATGAACACGTTAAGTGTTGACAATTGACTCCTGGAATAATTTCTATTCTGAACCGTACTTCTCCACCAGCTCCTGACGTGAATATTTTCAATCGCTTAACTAAACTTGGAAATGAGATCATTTCTCGTCTGTAATGAGTGCTCCAGACGATATGTTATCTCTGTCGGCACAACGGTCCCCTGTGGACAGGCGGGGAGTCTGTGATCAAATGACAGGGGACACTTAACCCTGTGCGTGGACAAGAATGGTTTGAGCCTTCAAGCCTGCTCCCATTAGTGGCTGTTCCTCAGGGTCACTGACTGTGTAACAGCACTAAAACAGGCCCTTCGGCCCACTGAGTCTGTGCTGACCATCAATCACCCATTTACACTGACCCATTCCATTCCCCCCACACTCCCATCGACTCCCCCCCTTACATTCTACCCCTCACCCACACACCAGGGGGGCCGATTAACCCACTGACCCCACACAGTGTCGAGACATGGGAGGAAACTGGAGCACCCAGGGGAAACCCACGTGGTCACAGGGAGAACGTGCAAACTCCACACAGACAGCGGCGGAGGTCGGGATCGAACCCGGGTCTCTGGGGCTGTGAGGCAGCAGCTCTACCCGCCACGCCACTGAGCCTCTCTTCTGCAGATTCAAAATCACTGGAAAAGATTTCACTCAAGGTACAAAGTCTACAGATCCTGGCCTTGTATATCCTTCACATAAAGTCACGACTGCCTTGGGAGAAGAACATTCCAAAGATTTGGGGAGATTCGGTATGTCACCAAAGACAAATTTCTACAGATGTACAGCGGAGAGCATTCTGACTGGTTACATCACTGCCTGGTACAGAGGCTCCAATGTGCAGGATTGGAGGAGGCTGCAGAGGGTTGTAGACTCAGCCAGCTCCATCACAGGCACAACCCTCCCCACCATCGAGGACATCTTCAAGAGGTGGTGCCTCAAGGCGGCAGCATCCATCACTAAGGACCCTCATCACCTGGGACATGCCCTCTTCTCATTACTACCATTGGGGAGGTGGTACAGGAGCCTGAAGATCCACACTCAATGACTCAGGAACAGCTTCTTCCCCTCCGCCATCAGATCTCTGAATGGTCCATGAACCCATGAACACTACCTCGTTAGTCCTTTTGTTTTAAAAGATATTTAAGATATTTATTTATACGTACATCGAAACACAGTGAAATGTGTCTTTTTGCATTACTGAGAATGTTCTGGGGTCAGCCCACAAGTGTCACCATGCTTCTGGCACCAACATAGCATGCCCACAGCTCCTAACCCATATGTCTTTGGAATATGGGAGGAAACCAGAGCACCCAGAGGAAACCCACGCAGACATGAGGAGAACATATAAACTCCTTACAGACAGCAGCGGGAATTGAACCTGGGTCGCAGGCACTGTAATAGTGTTACGCTAACTGCTACACTACTGTTAAAAGTCATTTGCTGCCACAAAGCAACAGATTTCAAATATCTAAGTCAGCAATAATAAATCTGGTTCTGATTCGTCACCCCACCCTGAGGAAACAACCTCTGTCTCCCGCCCAGCGAGAACTGCCAGTTACAACACTGCTCCAACCTCCAACTACCAACAGCTTGCTAACCTCCACACCGACCCACCCATTCCTCCCAGGAGTACCTGGACTCACCATCCATCAGACACGGTGGGCGACGAACACTCACTGCCTCCCAGCTCCAGTAACCAGGTTTGAGGGGCTGAATGTCCTCCCCCTGCTTCGAGCTACTGATCTCTGTTAGACACAGGTCCATCGCGTTCACCCTGACCAGACCCCAACTCCTTATACATACCTCGATTAAATCTCCTGTGCTCCAAGGAAGGCAAGCCCAGCCCCACCAGAACACTCCCGCTTTGGTGACTCAAAGCCAGATCGACAGGCACCTCCAATGCCGACAAGGCCTGGGGGTAAGGGTGTGGCTTAGAGCATCGTATCTTTAACAAGGTTGTGGGGTCAAGTCCCACTCCAGAAATTGAGCACAATGTCTCAGCTTGAACTTGCAGCACAGTACTTAGGGAGTGCTGCATTACCAGAGGCACCGACACTCAGTTTAAAATAACACACACTCAGATTCATAGAACACAGAACAGTACAGACAGGAACAGGCCCTTCAGCCCACCATGTTGTGCTGAACTCATTGTTAATGACACCTCATCCCTTCTGCCTGCACATGGTCCACCTCCCTCCATTCCCTGCATAGTCATGTGCCTCTCTAAGAGCCTCTTAAACCCCTCTATCGTATCTGCCTCCACCCCCACCCCTGGCAGCACATTCCAGGCACCCACCACTAAAATAAAACTTGTCCCACACATCTCCTTTAAACTCCTCCCCCCCTCACCTTAAATGTACCTCACAGAGTCATACAGCACGGAAACAGGCTCTTCAGCCCAACTGTCAACCAAGATGCCCATTTAAGCCAGTCCCATTTACCCGCGTTTGGCCCATATCCCTCTAAACCTTTCCTATCCATGGACCTGTCCAAGTGTCTCTTAAACATTGTCAACGTACCTGCCTCACCCACTTCCTCTGGCAACTTGTTCCATATACAGACCACCCTCTGGGTGAAAAAGTTGCCCCTCAGGTTCCTATTAAATCTCCCCCCTCTCACCTTAAACCTGTGCCCTCTAGTTCTTGATTCCCCAACCCTATCATAGAATCAGAACAGTACAGCACAATACAAGCCCTTCGGCCCACAATGTTGTGCCAACCTTTAAACCTCTCCTAAGACTATCTAACCCCTTCCTCCCACCTATCCCTCTATTTTAAATTCCTCCATATAACCCTGGGAAAAAAGACTGAGTGCATTCACCCTGTCTATGCCCCTCATGGTTTTCTACACCTCTATAAGGTCCTATGCCCCAAGGAGCAAAGTCCCAACCTGCTCAACCTCTCTCCATAGCTCAGACCCTCGAGTCCCAGCAACATCCTCGTAAATCTCCTCTGCACTTTTCCAGCTTCATGGCATCTTTCCTATAGCAGGGTGACCAAAACAGAAGACAATATTCCAAATGCAGCCTCACCAACGACTTGTACAACTGCAACATAACATCCCAGCTCCTGTACTCAGTGCCCTGACCGATGAAAGCCAGCATGCCAAACGCCTTCTTCACCACCGTCTACCTGCATCACCACTTTCGTAGAGGGGGGGTGGTTTTGGAATCTCTGAAATTCTTCTCCACCCCATGGATTGTGGAGGCCAGATCACTTGGGGGGGGGGGGGGGGGGGGGGGGAGATAACTGTTTGAAAGATTGGGGGATTGAGGGTGATGGGGAACTGGCAGAGGAGGGGATGAGGCCTGGGGCAGAGCAGCCATGATCCTGCAGTTTTGAGGGGCTGAGTGGCCTACTCCTGCTCCTACTTTGTGCTTTGCCCTCGAAGAGGTGAGAGTCCTTTCTGAAAACTCAAAGGAGCATGTTGGGCAGAGAGAGGGCTTGCTCTGCAGGAGCCAGCTCAGCAGATAACCTCCCAAAATATGAGCAACCCCTCCCGTCATCACACCGAGCTGCCCGGTGGGCCAGTCTGTCTCCTGGATTATTAAAAACATCTGTCATCCCCTGTGACAAGAAGTTTCATTTATTCTTCAGTGAGCTCAGTTTGCAAGGAACTAATCTGGGTTTACTTATGTCTGCAGCTAATCTTCTTCCCCTCCCCAGGCAGTCCCCAGGGGTCGAGGGGGACCTGCTCCCACCCTAGGTCTGTGGGTCCCGAGGTGACTGATGAGGCCGATGTGGGGACCACAGACCGTTCCACAGATGGGGCAGGTGGTGTCTGACGGGGTGTGTGGGCAGTGTGTGAGGGGGTGCGCTCCTTCCACCACTCACACAGGGTCTCTGTGAACTCCCGGTGCACGGGCTCCAGGTTCTCAATCCCATCCCCAACGTTCCTTCTCCACGGTGAGCGGTGGTAGGACAGAGATCCCCAGGGGTTGGTGGGGACAGGGCATTTCTTCACATCCTTGAACCTTTCCCCGTCTGCCCTGGTGACAGAGCTCGGGACAAGGCGGCGGCATCTATCATTGAGGATCCTCACCATCCAGGCCAGGCCATATTCTCACAGCTCCCATCGGGCAGGAGGTACAGAAGCCTGAAGTCCCACACCACCAGGTTCAGGAACAGCTACTTTCTAACAAACATCAGGTTCTTGAACCAACCTTGCACAATCCTAACCCTACCTCAGCAACGGAACACTATGGACCACCTCTTGCACTGCCGTGGACTTCGCTGATTGTGGGGTTTTTTTTGCACTGATGTCTTGTTTTGCAAGGTCTTTTTCTTCACTGCTTGGTATACTTCATGTATAACTTGTGTTGTTTGTTGTCTGTACATTTTGCACTTTGGGAGACCAAATCTAAAGGGAAAGTACACAGTAATGTCAGGCCCCCCTAACAACACTGATGTACAGAGGGATCTTGGGGTCCAAGTCCCTAGCTCCCTGAAAGTGGCTGTGCAAATCAACAGGATTGTAAAGCATGTGTATGACATGCTTGTCTGTATTAGTCGAGGCACTGAGTTCAAGAGTAGGGAAGTTATGTTGCAACTTTATAAAACTCTGTTTAGGCCGCATCTGGAGTATCGCATTCAGTTCTGGTCGCCCCATTACAGGAAGGATGTGGGGGCTTTGGAGAGGGTGCAGAAGAGGTTCACCAGGATGCTGCCTGGATTAGAGAGCATTAGAACATAGAACATTCCAGTACAGTACAGGCCCTTTGACCCATGATGTTGTGCTGACATTTTATCCTGCACTAAGATCGATCTAACCCTTCCCTCCCACATAGCCCCCCATTTCTCCATCATTCACATCCCAATTCCAATACCAACACATTACCACTGGCTGCATAAAAACTGCTCTTTCCCACATCCCTCTGCCCCATTGCAATTGCCCAAACCTTGTTCCCTGCAGCTTGTGTTATCAGAGAAGGATAAGCCCTACCACAGGTCCTCTCAACCTTCTCCAGAGCACCCATCCGTCTCCTGTCCACCCGTCCTTCTCTGGTTCTGCACTGGAAACCCTCCATGTCTCCTCTGACCACAGCCAGGCGCGGCCTTCCTGTGACCACCCCGGCCCCCCTGTGACTACTGCTTACACATCAACCTTTTGTAGATGCAAATACCATGAAGCATTGCCAAAAGCTGCTACACGTGGGCTATTGTGGGGCAAACACAGTTTAATGCAACAACATCCAGCAATTCACCTGGAAGCAAAACGAAGCAGAGAAACGAAGAGTTTGACAGAGACCAGGTCAGGGTCAGAGGTGCATTGGGAAGAAATTCTGTGGAGAATAAAGTTGGAAATGTTCATCACCAACTCAAATGGAGCTTCAGGGATGTAGTTTAACACAAAGCCCCAGAGGGGAGATGGGTTCAGGAAAAGCAAGGAGACAGATCTCAAAGGAGCGATCAGGAGTGTGCAGGGGTGCATCAGAGGGAGGGGCATATATAACTTGTTAAAGCTACACTGGATTTCTGTGTCAGTGAAGGGGCAGAGGATACAATAAGACCTCCCCGGATGGAGTCTGTCAGATAGTGTGTTACACAAGCAACCAGAGAGATAATCCTGGAGCCAAGGCCTTGTTGGAGAGGGTGCAACAGTGCATCATATTGAAACTGGGTACTTACCAGAGAGGAGAGCTTCTTCCGAGCCTGTGGGGAGGGAAGACAGTGAGCGACAGTTAACAGTGTGGCTCCACAAGAAGTGTTATCAACCGTGGTGCGATCAGGGGGCAGTGCTCCCTGCCTGGTCCCTGTGCACACTCTCGCAGACCTCCCATACCTCAGGACCAGCCCTGCCTTTTCTCCTTCTCGTTCAAGCCTCACCTCTGAGGATTTTCTTCCCTTTCACCTCCCTGTGAGTCAACCTGAGAGGTTCCCACTCTCCCCGCCCGTCAACGGTCTGTCAGCTCACACCCACCCAGCTCTCCTGTCCTCCCCTGCACTCACCACCCACATCAGCCCCTCGACAAGCTACAGCCCCACTTCAATATTCCCATCCTCCCACCCCCACCTCTCCCACCCTGGACAAGGGCAGTGGGTGCAGGGAAACACCACTACCTGCAGGTTCCCCTCCCAGTCACACCCCACTCTGACTGGGAATCATTGAACATCCAGCACAGAAACAGGCCCTTCAGCCCAACTGGTCCCAGCCAGTCCCATTTGTTTGCGTTTGGGCCCATGTCCCTCTTAAACCTTTCCCATCCATGGACCTGTCCAAGTGTCTTTTAAATGTTGTTAATGTACCTGCCTCACCCACTTCCTCTGGCAGCTTGTTCCATATACGGACCACCCTCTGGGTGAAGTTGCCCCTCAGGTCCCTATTAAATCTCTCCCCTCTCACCTTAAACCTGTGCCCTCTAGTTCCTGATTCCCCAACCCTGGGGAAAAGACTGAGTGCATTCACCCTGTCTATGCCCCTCACAGATCCCTTCCAGTAACTCTCTCCTACACCAGATCTCTCCCAGACTGGATCCCTCAGCAGATCCCCCCCACACCAGATCTCTCCACACCAGATCCCTTCAGCAGATCTCTCCCACGGCCTCTCCAGGACCCCACACCAGCCTGGTCCAACCACCACAACTGGGCACCAATGTCCAGCTTCAACATTCCCTCCGCTCCTGGGTCTGAAGACCATGCTTGGGCCAGAGTCTGTCCACAGCACCGAGGTGTCAGAGGGAACGCATCATCCAGTGTCCTGGCAGAGTGCCAGAGGCTGGGCGCCCTGCGATGGTGCAGGCTGGGACCCCTTCAGAGCCCTCCAGCCCACCAGCAGCCAGGGCCACCCTCTCTCGTAAAGTGTTTATGGGAACTCAAGAGCAGCAGATGATGGCCATTCAGCCCCTCGAGCCTGTTCTACACAATCAGGGCAGAGTCTGGGCCTTGTCCTGCTCCAGAGCTAGGTGTTAATATCACCAACGACTTGTCCCGGTCCAACCACATGGACGATACTGCCAAGAAAGAGTACAGTAGGGCCTCTACTTCCTCAGGAGGCAAAGGAAATTTGGCAGGTCCCCAATGACCCACTCCAAGTTTTACAGATGCTCTATCCGAATGCAACTGCTCTGCCCAAGACCATAAGAAACCGCAGAGAGCTGTGGACACAGCCCAGTCCATCACAGAAACCAACCTCCCCTCCATGGACTCTGTCTACACTTCCCGCTGCCTCAGGAAAGCAGCCATCATAATCAAGGACCCCTCCCACCCCAGACATTCTCTCTTCTTCCCCCCTCCCATCGGGCAGAAGCTACAAGTCTGAGAACACGTACCACCAGGCTCAAGGACAGCTTCTATCCCACTGTTATCAGATTCTTGAATGGACTCTCATACGAAAAAGATGAACTCTTGATCTCACAATCTACCTCATTGTGGCCTTTGCACCTTATTGTCTGCCTGCACTGCACTCTCTCTGCAACTGGAACACTACATTCTGTTTCCCTTTGTAGTCGCTTGATGTACTGATGTAGGGAACGATCTGTCCGGATGGCACGCAGACAAAAGTTTTTCAACTGTATCTCGGTACATGTGACCGTAATAAACCAGTCCAATCTCCAGCTTCCCCATGCTAGCTTTGAATCCCAGCTCCATGACTGAGCACCCACAGAGCTTCAGGGCAGAAGTTACAAAAGTCCATTCACACCATGTTCCTCTTCCACACCCCCCTCGTTCCCATGTCCCTCCCTCTGTCCCTTGTGGGTTTATTCATCTCCTCCTTAAACAACTGCTGCTGTTCCCTCCCACAAACATCACCCTGGAAGCAAGGTCCACATCCCCCTGCTCTCCAGAATTCCCGATGGGATTAATTGCCCGTCTCGTCTTTATAATCCCTCCCTCCCTAATCCAGGTGTCCTCCACAAGTGGACACATCTCTCCAGGAGCCCCAGCCAGCCCAATCATCGTCACGTATGGATGTACCCTGTCCAGTCAAGGTCAAGAACGATTGGTGGATCAGGGTCAGTGGGGGGAGGGACGAGCTAGTTGCTCACCTCTCTCCACGAGATGTAATTACATCTGGAGAATCTTCAAGGCAAGGCTGATTAAAATCAATAATCTCTCCATGCACTAATGACACAGCTCATCAAACTAATGCAAGGCTTCCGCGGCGAGCAACTCCTTCCTATTGTTAGGCACTATGATCATTAAATATTAAAAAGGCAGGCACATTTGGTCTGGGCTGAGGGACAGACCCTACCACTAAGTGCTGATAACAATATTGCCAACATTGTTCAGTCACATTAGTGTGAGTTATTCACTGAGATGCACTGCCCCATCAAGCTGAATGTGGAACGCTAAATAAAGTGATCTATCTTCAACCTCTTGGGCTTTGATCGCCACCTCTCCCTTTGTCTCATGCCTTGGAGGGTCCTCATTAGCTGACTCGCACTAATTCCTCATCAGACCAAGAACTTGTAAAGCAGGTAAAGGCAGCATATGGCACGCTAGCCTTTGTTAGTCGAGGCACTGAGTTCAAGAGTCGGGAAGTTATGTTGCAGCTTCGCAAGACTCAAGTTAGGCCGCATCTGGAGTATTGCATTCAGTTCTGGTCGCCCCATTACAGGAAGCATGTGGGGGCTTTGGAGAGGGTGCAGAAGAGGTTCACCAGGATGCTGCCTGGATTAGAGGGCATGAGCTATAAGGAGAGGTTGGACAAACTTGGGTTGTTTTCTCTGGAGCGGTGGAGGCTGAGGGGAGACCTGATGGAGGTTTATAAAATTATGAGATGCAAAGATGGAGTAGACAGCCGGTATCTTTTTCCCAGGGTTGAAATGCCATACACTAGAGGGCATGCATTTAAGGTGAGAGGGGGAAAGTTTAAAGGAGATGTGCGAGGCAAGTTTTATTACACAGAACGGTGGGCGCCTGGAACGGGCTGCCAGTGGTGGGGGTGGAGGCAGATACAATAGAGGGGTTTTAAAGGCTGTTGGACAGACACGTGAATGTGCAGGGAATGGAGGGATGTGGATCACGTGCAGGCAGAAGGGATTAGTTTAGTGAGGCATTTAATTGCTAATTTAATTAGTTCAGCATAACATGGTGGGCCGAAGGGGCCTGTTCCTGTGCTGGACTCTTGTGTGTTCTATGTCAATGTTCCTGTTACCTCCACAGATGCTGCCTGACCTGCTGAGTTTTTCCCAAGCAGTTTGTATTTTGCTCCAGCCTTATTCTGTGTACATCGGTGCAGGACAGCGGGTTGGGTTGTGAGGGTTCTGCCCCAGTGCTTGGATCAGTCCCGGCGGTCCCCGAATTCCTGGGTGAACCACCGCACTGTGTCCGTCAGCACCTTGTCCCTCCAACTGTCCACAGGGTGATTCAGAGTGTCACCCTGAGCCCTTGGAGGTTCTGGCCCATAACTGACTCCCACCCACAAGCTGGTGTCAGCCCAGACCTCCCCTTCTCCATTGCACTGGCCCAGTGTTTGAGGAACATCTCAGAGAGGACTGCTTCATTCCCTGCAGTGTGGGTGTTGGTGAGGGGAGACCTTGAGTGCTTCACCAGTGAACAGACATTCTGCCCATCCTCTCTGCTCTCCCACTCATGGCTGATGCATTACTGCAGCACCACTCCCCTGCACTGGAGTTGCAGAGTAATGCAGCAGAGAAACAGGCCCTTCAGCCCAACTCATCTATGCCGACCAAGATGCCCATCCAAGCTAGTGCCATTTGTCGGTCCACTGGTTCACACGCCTCCATCCTCTCAATGTCCAGAAATCTATTGATCCTTGTTTTGAAGACAGTGTCTGAACCTCTTGAGTAGCGAGTTCCAACGATTCACCACCCCCTGGGTGAAGACTTTTCTTCTCATATGTCCTGAATGGACAATTCCTTCCATTGAAACAGTGACCCTGGTTTCAGACACCGCAGGGAGGGGAATCATCTTCCCTGCATCTATGCTGCCAAACCACTTAAGAATTTTATACATTTCAATGAGATCACCTAATTCTTCTAAATTCTGGAGAGTGCAGACTCAGTCTGTCTAATCTCTCCTCGTCGGACAAACCCACATCACAGGTATCGATCTGGTGAGCCTTTGCTGAAGGCATTAATGATCCATAACTTTTATTTAAAGCTACAAGAGGTCCCAGTGCACAGGAACTTCAGCTCAACAACAAACCCAACAGCAAGCTAGAAACAAACCACTGGAACTCAGTGGGTCGGGCAGCGTCTGTGGATGGAGAGGGAGTGTCAATGTTTCGGGTGGAGATCCTTCACCTGGACTGAAAGAGCAGAGGGGCAATTGTCAGTATAAAGAGGTGAGGGGAGGGGGCGGGGCAAGGGCTGGCAGGTGATGGGTGGATCCAAGTGAGGGGGGGTGATCGGCAGATGGAGGAGGGAGGGGTGGGGATGGTGACGGAGGCTGGGAGGTGATGGGTGGAGGTGACAGAGGGCTGCAGGTGGTGGGATCTGATAGGAGGGGACGGTGGAGCCTGGAACCAAATAAGGGAGGTGGGAACAGTGGGGGGGGGGGGGGGGGGGGGGGGGAGGAAACCCAGTGGGAGGGGTGTGTGGGAGATGGACAGATGGAGTTAAGTGGAGGGGAGAGAGGGTGATGGGGCTGGGGGCACGATGGGGCATGGAAAGGTGTGGGTGGGGGCAGAGAAGGGGACGGCAGGGGTGGGGGGGGGGGGGGTCAGGTTACCTGATAACTAACAGCAAACTACAAGTATCAGTCTCGGAGGGAGGGGTTGTAGAGGGGAGGGGGGAAGAGACAGAGTGGTTTAAGGGAGGGAATCTCAGAGCTCGGGCAGCTGAAGACGTGGCCAACAATGATGGAGCAACGGGAATCAGGAACGATCAAGGGAATGGACTTGGGGGAGAGTTCCACAGAGAAGGCCAGGGCCCTGGAGGGGTGGCACAGAGCTGGGGCAGCAGTCTGTCCACCGTTTCATATGCTGGAGTCAGGAGCAGTGCAGGGTAGGGTGACTGGATGGTGTCAGTGTGTAAACTGCTGGGGCTCCTTGTGTACATCTGGGTCGTGAGCTCAGCCTCAAGGCTGTGACTCAGCTTCCTCCACGTAACCCTCTGCTCAGTGGGGACTTCCTGAGATCATCGGGTTTGTTCCACACCGACAGGGTCCGGTTCCTGAGACAACCCTTTCTCACATGGACTCTTGTTCCTGAGATTTCTGGAGGCTACAGAGTAGCAGAGTTGATCGAGAATGCCTGCTACCCTGGTATGGAGATAGTAGATTTAGATCTTCAACCTCTATTCCACAGCACAGGTCAGGGGGTGGGGATCCCACAGTGAGCGACTCACCTCCTGACACCCCAAGGCCTTTCCCCCATCTGCACGGCACAGGTCAGGAGTGTGACGGGACACTTCCCACTGGCCTGGGTGAGTGCAGATCCAATAACTCTCGAGGAGCTCGACACCATCCAGGACAAAGCAGCCCGCTCGATCGGCACCCCATCCACCCCCCTAAACACTCCCTCCCTCCACCACCGGCGCACAGTGGCTGCAGTGTGCACCATCTACACAACACCCCGCGGTTACTTGCCCTGGCTACTCCGACAGCGCCTCCCAAACCCACCACCTCTCCCACCCAGAAGGGCAGCGGGTGCAGGGGAACACCACCACCTGCAGGTTCCCCTCGCAGTCACACCCCACACTAACTGGGAGATATCTCACTGTTCCTTCACCGTCACTGGGTCTAAACCCTGGAGCTCCCTCCCCAACAGCACCGTGGGAGCCCCTTCCCCACACAGACTGCAGCGGTTCAAGGGGGCAGCTCACCCCCTCCTTCTCATGGGGCAGTCAGGGATGGGACGGGGGGGGGGGGCGGTAAACGCTCGACTTCCCAGATCCATGACAAAAGTGTGCGCCAGTGGAGATGGTACTCACATCAGGAGCAGCTCAATGGGGAACCAGCATGTGCCAAGCAAGGGTTGGATTTTACAACAGAGACACTGGCAGTGCCCAGCTCACCCACGTCAAAGGCACCATCATCCAACTCTGGCACCTACTCTTCCCCCCTCCCCCTTAGTGGGTACTGTTTTGCAGCCTTCTCCAGCATAGTCTGCATTGATCTGTGATCTGACGAGGATGGAATGAAATATTTTCACTGTCAAGCGAAGAAGGTAGCCATGGAAACCATGGATGGGCTGTTCATCACCTTGCAACCTTCCACAGATTGTGGAACGGTTCCTTCACATTGGAAGGTGGCAAATGTAACCCCACTGTTTACAAATGGAAACAGGGTACCCTAGACTAGTTACCTAATGTCAGAGGGGAAACAGTTAATGTCTATTATAAAGGGTGTGATAACACATTTAAAAGGCATGCATTTAAGGTGAGAGGGGGGAAGTTTAAAGGAGATGTGCGGGGCAAGTTTTTTTTACACACGGAGAGTGGTGGGTGCCTCGAACGAGCTGCCAAGGTGGGGGTGGAGGCAGATACGATAGAGGGGTTTAGAGGCTGTTGGACAGACACATGAATGTGCAGGGAACAGAGGAATGTGGACATTGTGCAGGCAGAAGGGATTAGTTCAGTTTGGTGTTTAATTACTAGTTTAATTAGTTGGGCACAACATGGTGGGCTGAAGGGCCTGTTCCTGAGCTGTACTGTTCTGTGTTCTGTTCTATTTTGCAAATACCAATGAGATTAGTCCAATCGACATGGATTTCTGAAAGGGAGGCAGTGTTTGACCAACCTGAAGGTGAGACTGGTGCCGTCGATGAGGGAGAACCAGTGGGTGGGGGGTACTTGGATTTTCAGCCCTTTGTTCAAGTCCTACACTCGAGGTGAATTGCAGAATTAGAGCACATGGGATCGGAGGCAATGTGCTGGCCTGGATTTACAACAGGTTGACAGATCAGGTGCAAGTGCAGGAGGTGTGAATGGGTCTTTGTCAGGGTGGTAAGGAATGAGTGACTAGTGGGTCCCACAGCGACCAGTGCTTGGGCTCCAGATACTGACAAAGTACATCAATGGTCTGGAAGGGAGAACCAAATAATATTTCTCAAATAATGCAGAGTCTCAACCCTAAACATTGACAATTCCTGCTCAACCTGCTGAGTTCCTGCAGCAGGTTAGGTGTTGCTCTGGATCCCAGCATCTGCAGTCCCAGTATTGACTAGTTCAATGACATTAAACTAGGGAGGATTGTGTGCAGATTGAGAAAGTTGAGTGACAGATACATGGCAGATGAAACATAACATGAATAAATGTGATGTAAGCAAAATGGAAGTGCAGAGTGTTCTTTAAATGGTGACAGATTGGGTAATGTTGATGTACAAAGAGGTGAGGTGGTGCCAGAGGGGGAGTGCAGCAAAGGTTCACCAGGCTGCTCCCTGGGAGGCTGTACGAGGAGACAGGGGTCAGTTGGACCTGTATTCACTGGAATTGAGGAGGATGAGAGGCAGGCTGCCTCTTCCTTCTGGCTGGAGGTATCTCCAACTAGGGGTCCTGCTCTAAGGATACGGAGTAAGAGGTCTCGAACTGAGCAGAGGAGAAATGCCTTCACCCAGAGGCTGGTGACCCTGGGGAGTTCTCCACCACAGAGGGTGTGGAGGCTGTCACTGAATATATTTGAGGGAGATAGCTTTCTAGATACAAAAGGCATCAAGGGGTCTCAGGAGAGAGGGGAATATGATATTGAGAACATCAGTCAGATCCCCTCTTATTCTTCTAAACTCTGGTGAATTACAGGCTTATTTGACCCAGTTTGTTCTCAAACAGTCCCATCCAGACAGCTGAACCTTCACTGGACTCCCCCAGGGCAGCTTCGCCCTTTCAGAGGTGAGGAGACCAGAAGTGTCACCCACACCCTGTATAATTGGAGCAAAGTATTTTTGCTCCTGTGACAGAACACTCCCTACTGGCCTGGGTGAGTGTGGCTCCGACAACTCGAAGAGATCAACACCGTCCAGGACAAAGCAGCCCGCTCGATTGGCACCCCATCTACCCCTCCTAAACACTCCCTCCCTCCACCACCGGCGCACAGTGGCTGCAGTGTGCACCATCTACACAACACCCCGCGGTTACTCGCCCAGGCTACTCCGACAGCACCTCCGAAACCCACCACCTCTCCCATCCAGGACAAGGGCAGTAGGTGCAGGGGAACACCACCACCTGCAGGTTCCCCTCCCAGTCACACCCCACCCTGACTGGGAAATATCTCGCCGTTCCTTCACCGTCGCTGGGTCTAAACCCTGGAACTCCCTCCCCAACAGCACCGTGGGAGCCCCTTCCCCACACGGACTGCAGCGGTTCAAGGGGGGCCTCTCACCCCCTCCTCATGGGGCAGTCGGGGATGGGGGTGGGGAATGAAGGTAAATGCTGGACCTGCCAAAACCCCATGAATAATTAGAAGTACAACCAGGTGAGGAGTGTTTGCTATTGATTTCACAAGACCAGGATGTGCAAACTGACAAGCCAAAATAGAACAATTGCCCCTTTCTGAAGAAATGGGCACCGACCTGTTAAATCTGAGCCAAACCATTCAGAACCGATTCTCTGGGGTTCCTTCCTGACCACAAGCCAGGAGTAGTTCCCTCGAGTCACACTCTGCTCTTTACAGAGAAACAAACTCCCACCATACAAAACAAAACCCCATTATTTTTGGTGAGACTGCAGGAAGGTGTCAGTCTTTGTAAACCTACATAAGTAGCAGGAGCAATTAGACTCACAAAGGAGCCTTCAATCAATCCTGGAGCAGACAAGCTAGTATCACTTCACAGCACCGCAACACAAACCATCTCACTGCCCCACCTTGTCAAAATTCATTCCATCCCCTCTGATTACCATCCTCATCATGAAAGGTTCAGAAAACAATGACAAGCTCCTGTTTTCATTTAAGAACTGACTTGCATTTCCATAGCCCCCGGTGAGGCAAGAAGGACTGCCAGTGAGGTGGTCTCTTGTAGCCAACCTATGCACAGCAAGCTCCCAGGAAACAGCAATGTGATAGTGATTGGAAGAACCTGGAGATGGGAGACACCAGATTCCGAGCTCCGTGGTGGGAAGAGGCTCCCAGGTGGAGAGGGGAAGCAGACCTAAGGATGTGCTCAGAGGTGGGGATGATACCAAAGACCACAGGTGCTGGAACCTGGAGCAACAAACAACCTTCTGGAGGAACTCAGCAGGTTGGGCAGCGGAACTGTCAATGCTTCAGGTCAAGACCCTGCATCAGGACCTACATGGGCAGATGTGTCCCATCCTGGGCGTCAAGAACCAGAGGTCCCATTCTGAAAATAAGGAGCCAGCCATTCAGGACTGAGATCAGGAGACATTTCTTTACCCTGGGGCAGGTGGACCTTTGGAAGTCTCGACCCAACAGGTTCAGTCACTGAGTGTATGAAGGGCAGGGATCGATGGATTTGTGGAGATTCAGAGAATCGAGAGATGTGAGGACAGGGCAGGAGAGTGGTGCTGAGGTTGAGGAACAGCCATAGGGCAGCAGGGATGAAGGGCCAAATGGCCTCCTCCTGCTTCTATTTCAGGCCCCAAACTAAACTCCTCAACCTGGTTTTCAAATCCCTCCACAGCCCCAAGTCCTGCAACCTTGGCCACCTCCGCTGGCCCAATAACTCGGGGAACCTTATTCCCTCTGTCCCTCTGGAATTCCCTTCCCAAACCACCCCCCCCCAACTCAATCTCTTCCTAAACACCTACCCCTCAGAAATTCTCTTCCCAAACCCCTCCCTCTATGGAATCCCCTTCCAAAACACCCCCACTCTGTTTCAGTCTGATTCTCTTTCAAGCTGATCTCCTTGACCGCACCTTTGGTGAGTTGTCCAAACATCTCCTTCTGTAGTTTATTTATCAGACCAAGAACCCTGGAGCCATATAGTCATACAGCACAGGGACAGGACGTTCAGCCCATCAGGTCCATGTGACCATTAACAACCCATTTACACCAATCCCTCACTGATCCCATTCCATTCCCCCCCACACTCCCACCAACTCCCCCACACCCCCAGATTCTACCCCTCACCCACACAATGAGGGCTGATTAACTCACCGACCCTGCACGTCTTGGGATGTGGGAGGGAACCAGAGCACCCGAAGGAAGCCCACCCAGTCACAGGGAGAACGTGCAAACTCCACACAGACAGCGCCGGAGGTCAGGATCAAACCCGGGTCTCTGGTGCCAGGAAGCAGCAGCACTACCTGCTGCACACCTGTGTTTCCCCAAATTTGTTAATATTTCTACAAAGTGTGTTAAAGGTATATAAATCCAAGCCATTGTTGTTGTATTATACAGTACAGCACAGGAACAGGCCCTTCGGCCCACCATGTCTGCCGAACACAATGCCAAATTAAACTAAATCCCTTCTGTCTGCACACAGTCCATATCCCTCCACTCTGCACATTCACATGTCTGTCTCAGAGCCTCTTAAACCCCTCTATCGTATCTGCCTCCACCCCCACCCCTGGCAGCCTGCTCCAGGCGTCCACCGCTCCATGTAAAAAAAAACTTTCCCCACACATCTCCTTTAAACTTACCCCCTCTCACCTTAAATCTATACCCTCTAGTAATTGTTAATGTACCTGCCTCAACCACTTCCTCTGGCAGCTCATTCCATACACCTACCACCCTCTGGGTGAAGAATTTGCTCCTCAGGATTCTATTAAATCTCTCCCCTCTCACCTTAAACCTGTGCCCTCTAGTTCTTGATTCCTCAATCCTGGGAAGACGACTGCACATTCACCCTATCTGTGCCCCTCATGAGTTTACACACCTCCATAAGGTCACAGCTCAGTCCCAACCTCTCTCCATAACTCAGTCCCTCGCATCTCCTCTGCACTCTTTCATGTAGCAGGGTGACCAAAACTGAACACAATACTCCAAATAGAACCTCACCAACCTCTTGTACAACTGCAACACAACTTCCCAACTTCTGTACTCAGTGCCCTGACTGAAGGCCAGTATGCCAAAAGCCTTCTTCACTGCCTTGTGATGGCACTTTCAGGGAACGATGTACCTGAACCCCTAGGTCCCTCCATTCCACAACACTCCCCAGGGCCCTACCATTCACTGTGAAAGTCCCACCCTGATTTTGCCTTCCCAAAGTGCAACACCTCAGTTAGCGTAACGCTATTACAGCGCCAGCGACCTGGGTTCAATTCCGGCCACTGTCTCGAAGGAGTTTGTACGTTCTCCCCGTGTCTGTGTGGGTTTCCTACGGGTGCTCCGATTTCCTCCCATATTCCAAAGACATACAGGTTAGGAAGTTGTGGGCATGCTATGTTGGCGCCAGACGCGTGGCGACACTTGTGAGCTGCCCCCAGAACACTTTCAGTAACGCAAAAAGACACATTTCACTGTGTGTTTCGATGTACATGTGACTAATAAATAAATATCTTATCTTAAACTCCATTTGCCATTCCTCGGCCCACTTACCCAGCTGACCAAGACCCCTCTAATTCCTGACTCCTGTGGTCAAATCCTCTCATCGTCAACACCAACCATCTGGCCTCCTGATCGCCTGCTGGGTCTTCATGTTGGCCTTCAGTGTGTACAGCCACAGCCAGGTCCCTTTGGCCTCTCACTATTTCAGAGCCTCAGCTCTGTGATGGTCATTAACAGGGATGACCTCAAATGCCTCCACGTTATATTCCATCTGCCGTGTTCTTATCCACACTCTCAGCTTCTCCGCACCCCACTGAAGCCTCTTCACTGCCTAAAGGAACATTACTAATCTGCCAAACACGTTGATTACGCCCAACGAGGCACCGGCTTTCTCTCAGCAAAGCAGCAGTGCTGGTATGTTGTTCACTAATCAAGGATGTTTGCTTCTTGTTGAAATATCCACTGTGGCAGGCGTGAGAGAGAGGATTAGGAATGAGTTTCTGAAGGTGTCTGTGGCTCGAGTTCTCCTCCCACACACAGTGGGGAGGGGAACAGTGACAGCAGAAGGTTGGTCACCCGGTGAAGTTCCCTGGAAGATCGGGTCCAGCAGGCGAGCAGTGGGAGCTCGCTGATCTCCCCATAACCTGTATCATCCGTGCCCTGACACTGGGCGTTAGGAAGGGGAGGAAGGCTACTACATAAATGTAGGCCTTCCTATCCCTTAGGCACACACCTGCATTCCCGCAGCACTTTTCAGATAACTTGCAGGACAGTCAAGCGTTGGAGATGTCATACACAGACACACTTGCAGAGTGCATCCATGCACACTTGTGTATATACGCCCACACATGCGCATATACTAACACATACACATAACAAACACGGTCATACACATTATCTGGGTACAGTGGGGGATTTCCGGGACCGGTGGGTGCCACAGGGGCTCTGGGTAGTGATGACCATGTTATAACTTGAAACCATAAAGAGTGGGAATTGTGAAATACTGTGGTGTTGTAATAGGTGATGCTGCAACCTCTGAATAAGCCTCCTTTGGAAAAGGAATAAAAGGGACCATAAAACGACGGGGTTGTCATTAAAACCCATCTGGCTTATCAGTGTCCAACAGGGAATCTGCCGTCTTTACCTAGTCTGGGTCTATATGCGACTCCACAGGGAATGCAATGAGCCCCTCAGTCGTAGGCAGGCCCCCTCAAAGTCAAAGTCCAGTTTACTGTCAGATGCACAAGTCCACGTGTGCACCGGTGCAATGAAAAACTTACTTGCAGAGCACCACAGACACATAGCATCAGATACACAACAGTCACAAGAAAATCATAACCTAAACATACAAAATTATGCAAGAAAGAACACAATTAGAACAAAAAATAGCTAAGTCCATTGTAGTGCAAAGTGGTCAAGGTGGTCACAGTGTTGCTGTATGAGGTAGTGATTAGGGTCAGAGGAAACTGACCCTTTGGCCCAACTGGTCCATGCTGACCAAGATTCCCATTGTTCCAGTTGGTTCAAGAAATACTGACTTTTCCCCAAACCAGAAGCCCTGGATGAACCAGAAGATCCACAGTCTGCTGAGGGTGAGATCAGTGGCATTCAAGACTGGCGATCCAGAAAACTACGAGAAGTCCAAGTACGACCTGCAGAAGGCCATCGTGAGAGCAAAAGGTCAATTCCGTGTGAAGTTAGAGGCACAATCAGACGCACAACAGCTGTGGCAGGGTTCGCATACCATTACTTCCTAAAAAGTGAAACCCAACAGCATAAATGGCAGTGATGCTTCACTCCCCGATGAGCTCAACGCCTTTTATTCATACTTTGAAAGGGAGAATAACCCTACACCTTGTGAATCCCCACAGCATCTGGCGACCCCGTGACCTCTGAGGCTGACGTCAGAACATCCTTCAAGAGGGTGAACCCTCGCAAGGCGTCAGGCCCCGACAGGGTACCTGGCAGGGTACTGAAAATCTGTGCCGACCAACTGGCTGGAGTGTTCAAGGACATCTTCAACCTCACTGCTGCAGTCGGAGGTTCCCACCTGCTTCAAACAGGCATCAATTATACCAGTGCCCAAGAAGAGCAGGGTGAGCTGCCTCAACAACTATCGCTCAGTACCACTCACATCTACTGTGATGAGAGGTTAGTCATGGCTAGAACTAACTCCTGCCTGAGCAAGGACCTGAACCTGCTGCAATTTGCCTATCGCCACAACAGGTTGACAGCAGACACAATCCCACTGGCTCTCCACTCGGCTTTGGAACACCTAGACAACAGCAAAACCTACATCAGGCTGCTGTTATTTGATTAACAGCTCAGTGTTCAACACCATCATCCCCTCAGTACTAATCAACAAACTTCAAAACCCGGGCCTCTGTACCTCCCTCTGCAACTGGATCCTCAACTTCCTCATCGGGAGACCACAGTCAGTGCAGATCAGTAGTAACATCTCCTCCTCGCTGACAATCAACACAGGCGCACCTCAAGGATGCGTGCTTAGCCCACTGCTCTACTCTCTCTACACTCATGACTGTGTGGCTCAGCAGAACTCAGACACCATTTATTAATTCACTGATGACACCACTGTTGTTGGCAGAATCTCAGATGGCAACGAGGAGGCATACAGGAGTGAGGTAGATCAGCTGGTTGAGTGGGGTCGCAACAACAACCTCGCACTCAACATCAGCAAGACCGAGGAACTGATTACAGACTTCAGGAAGGGGAAGTCAGGAGAACCCGTCCTCATTGTGGGGTCAGCGGTGGAAAGGGTGAGCAGCTTCAATTTCCTGGGTGTCAACATCTCAGAGGATCTATCCTGGGCCCAACACATTGATGCAATCACAAAGAAGGCACGCCAGCTGGTCTACTTCATTGGGAGTTTGAAGAGATTCAGTATGTCACCAAATACCCTGGCAAATTTCTACAGCTGTACGGTGGAGAGCATTCTGACTGGTTGCATCACTGCCTGGTATGGAGGCTCCAATGTGCAGGATCAAAAGAGGCTGCAGAGGGTTGTAGACTCAGCCAGTGCCATCACGGGCACAACCCTCCCCACCATCGAGGACATCTTCGAGAGGAGGTGCCTCAAGAAAGCGGCATCCATCACTGAGGACCCTCACCACCTGGGACATGTCCTCTTCTTGTTACTACCTTTGGGGAGGAGGTACAGGAGCCTGAAGACCTACACTCAACATTTCAGGAACGGCTTCTTCCCCTCTGCCATCAGATTTCTGAACGGTTCATGAACCCACGAACACCACCTCGTTATTCTTTTTTTGGCACTGTTTAGTTATTTTGTAATTTATAGATTTTGTCTCTTTACACTGTACTACTGCCACAAAACAACACCTTTCACATCATATGTCAGTGATAATCTGCTTCTGATTCTGGCTGAAGGGAAGTAGCTGTTCTTGAACCTGGTTCTGTACCTCCTGCCTGATGGTAGCTGCAAGAAAAAGGCAACAAAGGGGCAATCAGTGACAGCCCAATGGCCTGTGTGAGGAGAGGGGAAGGCGCTGCCTCAGGAGGCAAGCGTGTGAAACACTGTCACAGGGACCGTAAACTACCCAGCACCATCCTCCAACAGCTGTCAGGGTCGAAGGCGATAAGCACTTGTCTGTACACATGGAGTGTGAGCTGCAAAGTTAAATATTCCAAGTGGGAAAGTGTGAAACCCATTGACGGGGTTTAAAGAATGCAGCGTAAAATACTTGACAGCAGCTTGATCAGCAAGAACTCTCACTTGCATTGGGAACAGGAGCTAGAGGAAGCCTTCCCCTCCTCTGCCCTTTCCCCTTTTTTCCCCAAAAACAAGTTTCTTACAAGTCCTACAATACCACAACACTCAGACAAAACTCCATAAACTACAAAATTAACACAGACTAACTTAAAATACTCCCATCCTCATCCAGGATGCAGTTTATCCCCTGCAGTGCCCAGCAGTCCCGGAAAACCTCCATGGTGTCCATGGAGGCCACATGCTCTTTTCCCGATACCCAGGCACAGATGTAACCCCAGAAGTTTTCCGGACCATCAGCTTCAGCTGCCCGCCTCCAGGACCCACAGGAACTTGGACAACCCCAGGGGCAAGTTTACCAGGACATCCTCCTGCCCTGCCCCCTCTGCGCGGGGTGACTAAATATGAAGAGGGTGCGGTGAAAATGCAACCAGAAGACGAGGAGCAGCCCCTTCAGATCGGCAAGTGAAGGCAACAGCCTCGTACACGTTGTACGCGGTCTCCTCCAGCCCGCGGAAGTGACAAGCAGCTGGGAGATCTGTGTACGGGCTTATAAACTTGTTGCAGGGCTCTCCACCAGGTCCCCGACATGCAAGGGCAGTACCCCTGCATCGAGGGACCTCCACGGGGGACCCCCCTCACTCCCAGGTGCAAAGACCGACTGTCACCGTGTGTCCGGACAGTGAATAAGGGCCAGGAAGCGGAGAGTATGAAACAGTTACCCATACAGGTACCTCCCACCTGCATCTCGGAATGGTGTTGATGAGAGACGGCTCAAATCGTGTGGGACCGGCTCCCAGATAAGATTCCTGGGCCTGGGTCCAACGAGCAGCTCCGACTGAGCGGAGGTGAGCCCAGCCAGAATCGCTCCACACACCCGAGCCACACTGACACCCGAAGATGTAGGTCAGGGGCGGGCAGTTGTCTCAGCCGGGAGACAGCCCTCCCTTTTCCCCTTCCTCCTGTTGGACTGTCCAGTAAGACCACGGCCTTGCCCGACATTCCCTGATCCACCATTCCCTCAGCGTCCAAGTGACAGGGTGTTGTGAAACACACGAGGTCTCAGAAGGCAAGGACTCTGAACACAGTCTGGAGAGGAATGGTTTATTTACAAAAGACAAACATGGAAAGTGTAACGGCAATAACACACACGCGCATGGTTTATAGCAAGCGTGGGAAAATCACACCAGGGTAAAATACACACAGAAGGAAATAGGTACAGACAATCGAAGAAAAACAATACGATACCCGCCACCCCTTGACTCAGTGCAGGCACGGCTTTCTGCTACCAGGGATACTAACTAAGATGCTCCCACCCCTTTCAACAGTTCACACCTCACCAATGATTTCTCCAGCGCCGTTTCACAGTGCTCAGCCTGCAGCAAAGCAGAGTCATCCCTCAGAGACTAAAGAAGAAGATCTGAGCACAGGTGGCTCTCTTTATAGTGCTGGAGGGCTGGTGGGGGGGTGGGGGGGGTGTGGGGGGGGGGGTCCAGCCCAGGTAATTTAAAATGGCCAATGGCCCGGTGCCAGCAAAGACTAATTGATTACAATGGCCAATGGTCAGCTGTGCACTGATGGGTGAGGCGGGGCCAAACCTTGACTGGCAGTGGTGTGTCTTCCAATCAGGTTGGGGGCAGTGCTGTCATGTGACAGCCATAACCCTTCACAATACACGGGGCCTCCGAGCTCTCTTTCCCAAAGACCCCCAACTCTGTGGGTGGGGAACCTCCACCTCCCTGGGGCCAATGGCCTTATCCAGGGACCAGGCCTTTCAGCTTGTCTCGGGGTGCGGGGTGGAGTGGAGTCAGTGAACTGGAGGCCCCAGTCCAGGAGTGGAGACAGGAATTCTAACCCCACCCCAGCAGCTGGGGAAGTTAGTTCAAGTCACTGAACAAATCTTCACTTGATTGTCGTAAAATCACCCTACTTACTCCAGCACAGGAGGAGGCCATTGAGCCCTCTGGGATCCATACTTGCTCTCAGGAGAGCAATCTCGTCCAACCCAATCCCCACCTCCCTGTAACCCTGCAACTTAGTCTCCCCACATTCCCACGCAATCACCCCCTACCCCCCAGATTCTACCCTCCCCCCCCCCACACACTGGGGGGGGGGGGTCAATTCACAGCGGCCAATTAACCCACTGACCCTGCACGTCGTTGGGATGTGGAGAAGAACCGAAGCACCCAGGGGGGAAACCCACGCAGTCACGGGGGGAACGTGCAAACTCTACACAGAGAGCGCCAAAGGTCAGGATCAAACCCGGGTCTCTGGGGCTGTGAGGCAGCAGCACTACCTGCCGCACCACCGTAACACCCAACCAGTTGAAGTTGACACCCACATCCCAGAAGCAAATAAATATAAGAATTCTAGACCCTCGGTTACCTCAGCAAGGTCTGTTCTGAGGGAGTGAGCACCATTCTGACTCGTCACTGTGTAAAACTGTCGAACAAATCCCCAAGTCAACCTCATCGTCTCTTTATACAGAGACCAAAGCTTTGTGTGATCCCACCAGTCCCCTGTATTCCAGGGTGGAGAGAATGTTCTATGTAAAACACCACTGAAGTGCTCAGGGTGCATCCCTCATCAACGATCCCCACCACCCGGGCCGTGCCATCTTCTCACAGCTCCCGTCGGGCAGGAAGTACAGAAGCCTGAAGTCCCACACCACCAGGTTCAGGAACAGCTACTTCCCTTCAACCATTCAGTTCTTGAACCAACCGACACAACCCTAATCTCTACAGTTTAGCAACACCGTGACCACCTTGCACTAGAATGGACTCTGTTTTTGTTCTTATTGTGTTCTTTGTTGTATAATTTAAGGTTAATTCCTGTTTTTCTTGTGAATGCTGCTTATCTGATGCTCTGTGCCTGTGATGCTGCTGCAAGTAAGTTTTTCATTGCACCTGTGCACACACGGACTTGTGCATCTGACAATAAACTCGACTTTGACATTGACTTTAGATCCAACCTCCAGGGGAAACATCTCTCAATATTCACCCTGTCAGTCCCCTCAGAATCTTATGTTGCAATAAGATTGCCTCTCGCCCCTCTGAACTCCAAGTATCGGCTCGAAATGCTCAGCCATTCCTCGTGAGGCAGCCCCTTGAACCATTTCTGTACTGTCTCCAGACAGGACTGTCCACAGAGCTTCTAGTGCATCTCACCAGAGCCCTGCACAGTTGAAATTCCATCTGCTGAAAATCCGTCATCAAACACTGAAGGAGCCCAGCCTCTGTTCTCCTGAACTTTCCTGCTTTTCCCAATGTCTCAGAGGGATCCATCCCTAAATATAGAAATCAGAATCTAATAACATTTGATTCTTTCCTTCTCGAAGCGTCTCCACCCTCTCTGCAGTCGCTCTAACCTCTGTGGAGACAGTCGACAGTTCGGGTCGAGACACTTCATCAGGACCGGAAAGAGAGGGGAGATAGAGGGATGAAGAGGTGGGGGGAAGGGGTGGGGAAAAGCCGGCAGGTGATGGGTGGATCCAGGTGAGGGAGGGGGAGTGGGAATGATGTCAACTGGGAGGTGATAGGTGGAGGTGATTCTTCACCCCCCCCCCCCAGCTCTCGCTTCACCCCTTCCACCCCCCACCTTTTTATACCGACTATCTCTCCTCTGATGCAGGGTCTCGACCCGAAATGCCAACTGTCCACTTCCCTCTGTGGATGCTGCCTGACCCGTTGAGTTCCTCCAGCACTTTGTGTGTTGCTCCAGATTCCAGAATCTGCAGTCTCCTGCGTCTCCATTAGTTCACTGCGTGTCTACAGGAGCAGGTCAGGGGGTGGGGATCCCGCGGTGAGGGTCTCACCTCCTGACACCCCAAGGCCGTTCCCCCATCTACACGGCACAGGTCAGGGGTGTGACGGGACACTCCCCACTGGCCTGGGTAAGTACGGATCCAACAACTCTCGAGGAGCTCGACACCATCCAGGACAAAGCAGCCCGCTCGATCGGCACCCCATCCACCCCCCAAACACTCCCTCCCTCCACCACCGGCGCACAGTGGCTGCAGTGTGCACAGTCTACACAACGACCTGTGGTTACTTGCCCAGGTTACTCCGACAGCACCTCCCAAACCCACCACCTCTGAGGGGATGGAGACAAACTCCGTTTGGGACCTGGAAGCAAAACTTGGGAATTAAAGGCCGGGTTTCAGGAATAACATTGGGAAATACTTCTCCACACAGAGGGTGGGAGGGATTCGGGACTTCCCCCCCCCCACCTCGCCAACATGACACACAGAACAGTACAGCACAGGACAGACCCTTCGGCCCACCATGTTGTGCTGAACTAATTAAACCAATGACTCCTAATTAATCTATTTCCTCTTCCGTGCACACGGTCCGTCTCCCTCCATTCTCTGCTCATCCATGTGTCTGTCTAAGAGCCCCTTAAACACCTCTGTTGTATCTGCCTCCACCCCCACCCCTGGCAGCCCGTTCCAGGCACCCACCGGTCTCTGTGTAAAAAACTCGCCCCACACATGTCCTTTGAACTTTCCCCCTCTCTCCTTAAATGCATGCCGTCTAGTGTAAAAACCCTGGAAAAAAAATACCGCCTGTCTACTCCATCTGTGCCTCCCATAATCTTATAAACCTCTATCAGGTCTCCCCTCAGCCTCCACCGCTCCAGAGAAAACAACCCAAGTCTGTCCAACCTCTCCCTATAGCTCACACTCTCTAATCCAGGCAGCCTCCTGGTGAATCTCTTCTGCACCCTCTCCAAAGCCTCCACATCGTTCCTGTAAGGGGGCGACCAGAACTGAACGCAATACTCCAGATGTGGTCTAACCAGAGTTTTATAAAGCTGCAACATAACTTCCTGACTCTTGAACTCAGTGCCTCGACTGACAAAAGCAAGCGTGCCGTACGCCTTCTTTACCTCTCTATTGACCTGTGCGGCCACTTTCAATCCTGGGACAGTCCTTTGACCTGACTGTGCCAGGTCAGCTGGTGAATTTAACCCCGAGGTTGAGAGACCCAAAAGGATTGAACCATCGGGGGAACGGTTAGGTCAACGTGATCGGGTCACCTGTCACCGATCAGCCGTCAAAGGCTTGAGGGACTGAATGGCTTTGTACTAGCCCCACGTTCCAGTTCACTCTCCACCACCCCGACATCCTTTATTGCTTCTTGGATGGGCAGCAGTGTCAAGGCGAGACTTGGTTTTACAGAGTGACACATTGGTGCTGTACATTGCATGTGGCTCTGGCACGAACTGTTTATGCTGTGCATCACAACTGCACAATTGCAGCCAAATCAGAGGTGTGTGTGCGTGCAGCTCGACTTGAGGCTACACACTGACGGGATCCAGTGACCCACATTCACAGAGGAAACTGCAGCACCATCAGCAGAAGTGGCACATCTCCCAGGAGCACGACTGCCTTGGGAGGGCAGCTGGAAGGGGAAGGTCTGACTAATCCTCTCCGCCTCCCCGGACACAGCACCCAACGGGCTGCAGGCACAGGCAGCTCCACCTGGTGGTTCCAGCCGATGGGGATCAGGGTGACCTTCTCCAGAGATCCTCAGCACAGAGACGGGTCCTGAGAGAACTCCTTCGGGGCACCATCGTGTTATTTTTAGCTTGAGTTTTCTCTCTCCCCTCCCCTTTCTCATTCAGTCACTCCCCTCTCGCTCGCTTCTTTCAACCTCTCCCCCCTTCCTTCCTCTCTCCCTCCCACTCTCGCCCTTTCCCATGTCTCCCCTCTCTCTCCCCGTGTTTCTCTCTCTCTATCTCCCTCTCGCTTTCCCTCTCTCCCTTTCTCTCTCTCCCATAAGCCCCTCCCCATCCCCCTTCTCTCCCCATCCCCCTCTCTCTGTCTCCCCATCCCCCCCTCTCTCCACATTCCCCTCTCTCTCCATTTCCCCCCCCCCCCCCCCACCAATCACCTCTCCTTTCCCTCTCCTCTTTGTGGCTTTACCCAGCTCCCCCTGAAACCTCTCTCTGCCGACCCCCTTGACCCCTCCCTGGGGGAATGAGCTCCACATCCCCCCACACCTCTCCGGGGAAAGGAGTTTCTCCAGAATTCCCGATCGGGATAACCTCGTATTCCCGACAGGAGCGGTTTGGGCCGACACCCAGTGGAGTTTGGGAGAGGGAGAGGTGACCTTACAGAAACTAACTGGGATGGGGAGTGGGGGGGTTACAGGGGAAATGCTGAGAGGCTGGTTTACCCCCCAGGAGGTATCTAGAACCAGAGCAGGGTTTCAGAACACTGGGTGGCCACTTCAGCTGGAGGTGGGGAGGAACCCCTTCTCTCCGAGGGTGGTGAATGTTTGGACATTCTCCCCCAGAGATCCGTGGAGGCAGAGTCCCTGAGTCTACTCTGGGCCGGAGACGGACAGATATCTTTTTTCCCCAAGTGTTTTGGGGAACAGCGGAAAAGTGAAACTGGGGGCCGAGGTTCCCAATCAGCTGTGATCTCTTCCAACGGCAGAACAGGCTCGAAGGGCTGAATGGCAGGCCCCGACCTATCTTTACGTCAACCCAATGATTTCCACAACAGGTGGGGTACTTACAGGGAGAGGTGACAATCACGGTACAGTACAGGAACAGGCCCTTCGGCCCACAATGTCTGTGCCAACCATGATACCAGTTTAAACTAAATCCCATCTGCCTGCCTGTGGTCCATATTCCTCCATTCCCTGCCTGTTCATTCCCCTTAAACCCCTCTAATAGTATCTGCCTCCACCCCCATTCCAGCAGCCCGTTCCAGGCAGCCACCGCTCTCTGTGTAAAAATCCTGCCCCACACATCTCCTTTAAACCTTCCCCCCTCTCACCTTAAATGCACGTCCTCTGGTGTTAGACATTTCAACCCTGGGAGAAAGACCCTGCCTGTCTACTCTATCTGTGCCTCCCATAATTTTATGAACCTCTATCAGGTCTCCCCTCAGCCTCCACCGCTCCAGAGAAAACAATCCAAGTTTGTCCAACCTCTCCTTATAGCTCATACCCTCTAATCTGGGCAGCATCCTGGTGAACCTCTCCTGCACCCTCTCGAGAGACTGTTGCTTTGAAAAAAGCAGCTGGTTTTGCTGGGTAGCTCTGGAGAAGGATTGGATCAGCTGAGGTGGTTTTCCCTTGGTGTAGGTGAGGCTGGATGGAGACTCAAACATAGGAAGAGGGCAGGACGAAGCCCCTCGAATCTGTCCCACTGTTCGATCAGATAATCGCTGATCCCTCCTCTCTTTTCCCAACCTCCAGCGCTGTCTGTGTGGAGTTTGCACGTTCTCCCTGTGACTGCATGGGTTTCTCCTGAGTGCTCTGGTTCCCTGCCAACGACGTGCGGGGTCGGTGGGTCAATAGCTCCCCCCAGTGGGTGGATGACGGGTGGAATCTGGGGGCAGTTGGTAAGAGTGTGTGGAGAATGGGTTACAGGGGAATAGGTGGGGGAAGTGGGGACTTGCCGCCCTGGGAGCTGGCATAGATCGACGGGCCAAATGGTCTCCTTCTGTTTCGTAAGAAATACCTCAGCCCAAACCCAGTGACTCCTGTTCAGTTCAATTCCCTTTCAGCCTTCACCCTGAATATGGTCAGTGACTGACGAGTTACCCCCATTACAGGGGTGTACAACATCATGGGGCAGAGACAGGGTGGGTGCACTCAGTCAGAACCGTTCCCAGCAGACAAGCAGGCCATTCGGCCCTTCTTCCCCACTCCCACCTCCTCCCACCACTCCCCTTCTGTCCTCCCCCCTTCTTTTATCCAGCTCTGCCTCCCCTCTCCTTGACTCTCGTGTTCCCGCACCCACCCCCCAGCTCTCTGGGGAGGGGGGTTTCTCCAGAATTCCCAGCTGGATCCTCTGATGTCAGCGGCAGCTGGTCCTGGACTTCCTATGTATGAAACCACGAGGGGCATCGATAAGGTGAACGCACTTCGTCTGTCTCCCGGGGTGGGGCACAGGTTTAAGGTGAGAGGGGAGAGATTTAATAGGAACCTGAGGGGCAATTTCTTCACCCAGAGGGTGGTCCATATATGGAACGAGCTGCCAGAGGAAGTGGGTGAGGCAGGTACATTAACAACATTTAAAAGACACGGACAGGTCCATGGATGGGAGAGGTTTAGTGGGATATGGGCCAAGCACAGGCAAATGGAACTGGCTTGGATGGGCATCGTGGTTGGCATGGACTGGTTGGGCCGAAGGGCCTGTTTCCATGCTGTGTGACTCTGTGACCACATCTTGGAAAGAAGATATTCCTCCTCGTCTCCGACTGAATTTGTACTTTGGGGAGCTAAGGTTGGTGTTACCCAGAGCTGCAATGGTGACTCCTGGTGTCTGGAGAGAGTCCTTGCCCCAGAGAGTTGGGTGAACATCGAGCTCACTCACTCAGGGAGGGGTTGCAGAGATCATCTGAGAGGTGAGGCAGGGAGGGAGGGCGGGAGATAGAGGTGGAGTGGGAGGAGCAGCATGAAAGCAATGGGCCAAGTGGTCTCTTTCTGTACTGAATATATTTTGTTATGTTGGGTTAGTAACTGCCACCTGCAGGGAATGCCATGGCTACCTGAAAGGACCTCAGATCTCGGGATTCCCACAGTTTCCACATTTCCAGCGGAGACAAGCACATTCCTGGGGACCCCGCGGTGAGGGTCTCACCTCCTGACACCCCAAGGCCTTTCCCCCATCTACACGGCACAGGTCAGGAGTGTGACGGGACACTCCCCACTGGCCTGGGAGAGTGCGGATCCAACAACTCTCGAGGAGCTCGACACCGTCCAGGACAAAGCAGCCCGCTCGATCGGCACCCCATCCACCCCCCTAAACATCCCCTCCCTCCACCACCAGTGCACAGTGGCTGCAGTGTGCACCGTCTACACAACGCCCCGTGGTTACTCACTCAGGCTACTCCGACAGCACCTCCCAAACCTCTGACAGCGCTGCACTCCCTGGATACAGACGTTAAATTAAATGCAAGCTCTTTCTCTCCTTCTCTGTACGAGTATCCCATGTGATTATAAAAGATAAGGCCCTACCTTTGTTGGAGGCTGTAACCTCTATAATTGCACTATTTTACAGGAATCTGCTAATCAATATTTATAACACCAAGAGACACTGACTTTTAAATAACTGTTTAGGGGTTAATCTTTTCAAAGATTAATTAAATGCTGTAGATTAATCTAACATTATTAATGTGTTAGTGAGGTCCCATTATACACTCTGAGAGGCTGCAGAATGTAGAACCATGAATTGGAAAGTCACCTTTATAGAATTCAGGGTAATGCAACACAGAACAGTGCAGAACTGGAACAGGCCCTTCGGCCCACAATTTTGTGCTGGGTATGATGCCAAATAAACCCAATCCCTTCTGCCAGCACATGATACATCTCCCTCCATTCCCTGTACATCCATGCCTCTATCTAACAGCCTCTTGAACACCACTACCATATCTGCTGGGTCATGGACACCCCATAGTGTGGTGACCACAATTGGACCTAGTCTCCAGCCAACTTCTCCACACATGCTGACTGGCTGGCTGAGTGTTTCAGCTTTTGTCTCAGGTTTTCCCATGGCTGCGGTATTCTGGCCCATGGGCAGGTTACCCGTGTTCAACCCCATGTCCTCTCGGCCGTTGCCCCCGGTGGAACTGCCCCCTCGCCACCCAAAGGGTGAATCACCCTTCACTGGAACCCTCATTCAACTGTTCCGACTCTCACCCGCCAGCCTCTCGGCTCTCACTGCTCCCAGACTCCACCTCATCCCAATCTCTGCTGGTCCATGTCCCAACACAAACCAAGTTCCCCCCGACCCCGCCCTGCCCACCAACCCAGACCGGCTCCAGGTACAGTGCGCCTCCACTCAGATCCTCAAACTGTTCCTGTCAGAACCCCCACACCCCTCCCGGTCTCTGTAATCCCCTCCGGCCCCCACACCCCTCCCCATCTCTGTAACACCATCCTTCCCCCAAATCCCTCCATCTCTGTAACCCCCTCCCGCCCCTACACCCCTCCCCGTCTCTGTAACACCCTCCTTCCCCCAAACCCCTCCCCGTCTCTGTAACCACCTCCAGCCCCTACACCCCTCCGTCTCAAGCTCTGAAATGCCCTCCCTGACCGTCTCCACCTCTCTCTCCTTGAGCCCTCCTTCTGGTGTGAGGTTTGGGTCACACTCCTGCATCTCCTGACGTGCTGGGTGACGTTCCCCATTCCCACCTCTCCGCCCCGAGCTGTAGAAGTGTTGTAACTCTAGGCATCTGTGGTTCGACATCAGCCAGTTCAGTGGCGGAAGGGTTAATGGCTGGAACCTTCTCGTGATTGACTGGGATTCAGCTCACGGGGAAGCGGACAATAGCTGTCGGCTGATTTATAAACCCATCTGGTCTCTCTGACTGCAAGCGAGAGACACCCCTCGGCCTCCTCACGTCCTCAGCTTGTGATTTATGTCTGTCAGGGCCTCAGCCTGCTGATGCTTCCAAGAGACACATAATATTGTGACCGTCTCCCAGACAAAGGAATGCTCTCAAGGAGCAGACACGGTAGCAGAGTGTGGCTGCTCACAGTGACCTGATCAGTCCCATCCCAGACCAACACACCGTTCCACAGTGTGACCCCCACAGAATACCTTCTGTCCCATTCCCAGCTCCAGCGACCTGAAGACAAATATCTCAACCCTTGAGGGCCTAAAGCAGGCAAATGGTATCAGCATGGACCAGTTGGGCCGAAGGGCCTGTCTCTGTGTGGTATGACTCTGTGACCCAGAACCCGGAGGAAGGGAGCCACAGGCTCACACACCACACGTTACACCGAGACCTTCTCGGGAGAGCTTCCTCGGCTGATATTGGATGGAGAGAAGTGGGGGAACGCTGGGTCTGATCATTAACCCTCCTCTCCGACCTCCTGGACAGCTGGTATCTTTCTCCCAGGGTCAAAATGTCAAATACTAGAAGACATGCTTTTAAGGTGAGAGGGGGTAAGTTTAAAGGCAATGTGTGGGGCAAGTTTTTTTACACAGAGAACGGTGGGTGCCTGGAGCGGGCTGCCAGGGGTGGGGGTGGAGGCAGATACGATAGAGGGGTTTAAGAGGCTGTCAGACAGACACATGAATGTGCAGGGAATGGAGGGAGATGGGCCATGTGTCGGCAGAAGGGATTAGTTTAGTGAGGTGTTTAATTAGTACAGCACAACGTGATGGGCTGAAGGGCCTGTTCCTGTGTTGTACTGTTCCATGTTCTGTGTTCTCCAGTGTGTGGGATCTTACTGTGCACAGACCAGTGCAGGGGCGATAAAGGCAGACTCTTGACCTCACAATCTACCTCATCGTGGCCCTTGCACCTTATTGTCTGCCTGCACTGCGCTCTCTCTGTAACTGGAACACTACACTCTGCATTCTGCTTTCCTTTGTACTCCCTTGATGTACTGACGTACAGAATGACCTGTCTGGATGGCAGGCAGACAAAAGCCTTTCACTGTGTCTCGGTACAGGTGACAGTAATAAACCAATTACCAATTGCCCTCTCCGGGTATCAGATACTTTGGAGCCTGCCCAGGTGGGGAAAGTGCTATAGAAATGCAAGTCCTCTGTGCCCCCAGGGACCGGTCCCTCTTTCTGGTTCCTGCCCCATATCACTCCAATAACGTGCAGGGCCGTCTAAACCCTGGGGTAGACACAACCCGCTGATCCGGGTTCAATCCTGACCTCGGCTTCTGTCTGTGTGGAGTTTAAACCTTCTCCCCGTGACTGCATGAGAGAGCATGAGGAGGGTGGCAGTCGATATGTCAAGGGAAGAGTCGGCAAGGAAGAGAGGGGGATAGAGATAGGGGGGAGGGAGGGGGTACAGAGAGAGTGGGGGTAGATGAGAGTGGGGGAAAGGGGGACAAGAGGGTAGAGAGAGTGGGGAGAGAGGGGTAGAGAGAGTGGGGGAGAGAAAGTGGTGGAGACGGTAACAGAGAGGGGGAGAGAGAGAGTTGGGGGAGAGAGTGGGGCGGAGAAAGTGGGGGAGGGGGGACAGGGAGAGGGAGAGGAGTGGGGGGAGAGTGGGGGTAGAGAGAGTGGGGGAGAGAAAGTGGTGGAGACGGTAACAGAGAGGGGGAGAGAGAGAGAGTTGGGGGAGAGAGTGGGGCGGAGAAAGTGGGGGAGGGGGGACAGGGAGAGGGAGAGGAGTGGGGGGAGAGTGGGGGAAAGGGGGACAAGAGGGGCGGAGAGAGTGGTGGAGAGAGTGGGGTAGAGAGTGGTGGAGAGGGGAACAGAGAAGGGGAGATGGATTGGGGAGAGAAAGTGGGGGAGACGGTAACAGAGAGGGGGGAGAGAGAGAGTTGGGGAGAGAGTGGGGCGGAGAAGTGGGGGAGAGGGGGACAGGGAGGGAGAGGTGGGGGGAGAATGGGGGAGAGGGGGACAGGGAGGGAGAGGAGTGGGGGGAGAGTGGGGGAGAGGGGGACAGAGAGGAGGGAGGAAGAGAGAGTGTCGGTGTGTTGGGGAGGGAGATAAAGTGTTCAAGTTTTAAGAACACAGAACAGTACAGAAAAGCAACAGGCCCTTCGGCCCACCATGTCTGTGCTGACTGTGATACCAATTTACATGCCTGCACATGGTCCATCTCCCTCCATTCCCTGCACATCCACGTGTCTGTCTAACAGCCTCTTAAACCCCTCTATCGTATCTGCCTCCACCCCCACCCCTAGCAGCCCGTTCCAGGCACCCACCGCTCTCTGTGTAAAGACTTGCCCCCCACATCTCCTTTAAAATTTCCCCCTCTAGTCCCATTTGCCTGCCTTAGGTCCTTACGATCACCTCTCATTCCTCTAAACTCCGGAGAGCAGACACTTATCGCACTCAATCTCTCCTCATGTGACAGACCCACCATCCCTGGAACCAGTACAATGAACCTCATTGATCAGCCCTGCTCCCTTTAAGTTTCCGGGACCCCTGTCTCAATGCATACTCTCTCTTCATTGAGCATTACATTCAATTCTGGTCGCCCCGTCACAGGAAGGATGTGGAGGCTTTGGAGAGGGTGCAGAAGAGGTTCACCAGGATGCTGCCTAGATTAGAGGACATGAGCTATAGGGAGAGGTTGGACAAACTTGGGTTGTTTTCTCTGGAGCGGCGAAGGCTGAGGGGAGACCTGATAGAAGTTTATAAAATTATGAGAGGCACAGACAAGTGCACTGAATCTTCTTCCCATAGTAGAAATGTCTAGAGGGCATGCATTTAAGGTGAGAGGGGGAAATTTCAAAGGAGCAATTTTTTTACACAGAGAACGGTGGGTGCCTGGAACGGGCTGCCAGGGGTGGGGGTAGAGGCAGATACGATCGAGGGGTTTAAGAGGCTCTGAGATAGGTACATGAATGTGCAGGGAGTGGAGGGATGGGGACGGAGAGTGGGCAGAAGGGATTAGTTTAGTTATGCGTTTCATTACTAGTTTAGTTAGTTGGGCACAACATGGTGGGCCGAAGGGCCTGTTCCTGTGCTGGACTGTTCCATGTTCTATGTTCTGTGTCCTGTGTTCTATCAGACCCAAATTCAACAGCAGAAATCCTGGAGAACTTCTCCTGAGCACCAAGGCTGAAGTTTGGGAAGTCTCTGAACTGGTGGGGGTGGCTCCTTCAATATTTAATGTGGTTGGCACCATTACAGTATGTGCTTAAACAAGCAAAATCTCACAGATCGTGTGGCAGAGAGCATCGTTAGTTTCTGTAAACGCCCCGAGCAGTTCCAATTACCCAGGTCTGGGTATCCAGTGGTGATGTCAAGAGACCTCCCACCACCCCCCACACTGTGCAAATGCAATTACCGGCAGCAAGAAACTGTTCCCAGCAGACAAGCAGGCCACCCGGCCCCTCTGTCCCATGCTGGTTCTTCTGCCCCACTCCCACCCCTCCCCTTCTGTCCTCTCCCCCTCGTTTGTTTATACGATATAAGATATTTCTTCATTAGTCACATGTACATTGAACACACAGTGAAATGCATCTTTTGCGTAGAGTGTTCTGGAGGCAGCCCGCAAGTGTCGCCATGCTTCCGGCACCAATATAGCACGCCCACAACTTCCTAACCTGTACATATTTGGAATGTGGGAGGAAACCGGAGCACCCGGGGGAAACCCACGCAGACACGGGGAGAACGTACATACTCCTTACAGACAGCGGCGGGAATTGAACCCGGGGTGCTGGCGCTGCAATAGCGTTACGCTAACCGCTACACTACCATGTCGCCCTATCCGGCTCCCCCCGGAACCCCTCCCTGCTCTTCCCCTTGACCTTCCCCACAGGAGTGACCCCCACGTTCCCTACCCCAATCCCCCCCCCAGCCCTCTGGGGAGAGGGATTTTCTCCAGAATTCCCAGCTGGATCCTCTGATGTCAGTGGCAGCTGGTCCTGGACTTCCTGTGTATGAAACCACAAGGGGCATTGATAGGGTGGACGCACTCATTCTGTCTCCCAGGGTCGGGCAACCAAGAATTAGAGGGCACAGGTTTAAGGTGGGGAGAGATTTGATAGGGACCTGAGGGGCAACTTCTTCACCCAGAGGGTGGTCCGTATGTGGAACGAGCTGCCAGAGGAAGTGGGTGAGGCAGGTACATTAACAACATTTAAAAGACACTTGGACAGGTCCACGGATAGGAAAGGTTTAGAGGGATATGGGCCAAACGCGGGCAAACGGGACTGGCTTAGATAGAAATCTTGGTCAGCATGGACCGGATGGGCTGAAGGGCCTGTTTCCCTGCTGTGTGACTCTGTGACTCTCCCCCTTGGAAGAGGTTTCCCCTGCACCCGCTGCCCTTGTCCTGGGTGGGAGAGGTGGTGGGTTTGGGAGGTGCTGTCGGAGTAGCCTGGGCGAATAACCGTGGGGCGTTGTGTAGACGGTGCACACTGCAGCCACTGTGTGCCGGCGGTGGAGGGAGGGGGTGTTCGGGGGGGTGGATGGGGTGCCGATTGAGCGGGCTGCTTTGTCCTGGACAGTGTCAAGCTCCTTGAGAGTTGTCGGAGCCACATTCACCCAGGCCAGTGGGGAGTGTCCCGTCACACTCCTGACCTGTGCCATGCAGATGGGGAAAGGCGTTGGGGTGTCAGGAGGTGAGCCCCTCACCGCGGGATCCCCACCCCCTGACCTGCTCCTGTAGACACGGGGTTTATGTGGCTGGTCCGGTGGGGTTCTGTTCAGTGGGGACCCTCAGGATGTGGATGGTGTGGGACCCAGTGATGGGAATGCCACTGAATGTCAATTCAATTATTAAACAGTGCGCACTAAACATATTAACATAGGCAGCAGAGATTAGATAAACCTGGATTAATTTCTTGTAAACTGAAACCACAGAGAATAAATAAATGAAACTTCTTGTCACGGGGGATGACGGATGTTTTTAATAATCCAGGAGAGAGAGGAAAGACAGAGACTGGCCCACCAGGCAGCTTGGTGTGACGACGGGAGGGGTTGCTCAAGTTCGGGAGGTTATCTGCTGACCTGGCTCGTGGGGATCACTCCGAGAGCAGAACAAGTCCTCTGTATGGCCTTGGAGCTGTGATCGACCAACCCTGTGGTCCCACAACACCCAAACCACTTGCTTGTTAAAGAGGTCTCATGGTATCCATCCATCTCAACCTTGGATCTACTGACGATGGAGCCTCTGGGGGAAAGTATCTCACATCCCAATTCCCCCCCCCCACTCCGCTGTCCTAAACTAAACGTCCCACCCTTATCCTCAGACTGTGTCCCCGACTCCCACCTCCTGACTCCAGCCACAAACCAGTCAGATTTGCATGGAGTTCTGGTTCATTGCATCACCCTCAGATGTGCATCCTGGGACTCATTCGGGCTGAGCAGTTCATCTTCCTGCTGGTGGGCATCAATGGTGCCCATCCCTAAGTCCCCCTGAAGCTTGGGAGGTGTCCGTCATTCAGTCAACCATGTGGTGGGTCTGGAGTCACATATAGACCCAGACAGGTACAGATGGTCTGGAGTCACATATGGACCCAGACCGGGTACGAACGTTCTGGAGTCACATATAGACCCAGACTGGTACGGACGGTCGGGGTCACTAATAGACCCAGACCGGGTACAGACAGTCTGGAGTCACATATAGACCCAGAGGAGAGACTGCACCCCAGCCTGACACCCGTTAACAACCAGGGATGTCCCACCCAACCTCCAATGCAGACATGGAAAGCAAAAAGCCTTTGAATTTCAGGGCAAAACCTCTTCCAATGACCCAGGCCCAAGAAAAGGAGACGGGGACAGAGCAGGAGGGAAGTCACTCCAAGCGTCCAGCGCACCGTACCATTGTCGCCAGGAATCAGTCCAGGACAAGGGAGGGAACCGATGTCACCAGGACCTCCCAGAGGGGAATGTTACAGAACAGGCAGGGGCTAGGAGCAGTCCAAAAGGCAGAGCAGCCTCTGGCTGAACTGTAGGAAGCAGAGGACAGGATAGATCGCCTGCTGTAAATCAACACCATTGATCAGAGTTTCAGCAACTGGGCGAAGGTGGTTCTTTTCTTTCATTAACGGAAATGTTGAAGCAGGATCACAGCAGGGTGTCAGGGGGCGCTTGGGCGGGCAATCCGGGGACCCGTGCACAAGGTACCAGCTCAGTGAGCTCCAGCTCCAAACACAGGCCTCAGGATACACAGGCTGGCTGTGTTGTGCACAGGGAGGGGCGCGCAGTGGGAGGGAGGTTGCTGAGGGAGGGTACATGAGAGAGGGGCGCACTGAGGGAGGGGCACACGAAGGGAAGAGCATGCTGAGGGAGTGTCACTGAGGGAGTGTCACTGAGGGAGGGGCTCATGAGGGGGGTCACACTGAGGGAGGGTCACAGTGAGGGAGGGAACTTACTGAGGGAGGGGCACACTGAGGGGGGGCATGAGGGAGGGGTACACTGAGGCAGGGGCGCACTGAGGGAGGGACATGAGGGAGGGTCAACTGATGGAGCTCGCTGAGGGATGGGTGCACTGTCAGGTGGGCACATTTGTCCTCACTGTTCACTGTGTGGACGTGTCCCTGATCACTCCCAAACCTCTCCCATGTCCTGAGGTCCAAGACTGATCCCTCAGCTCACAACACAACCAGGTAATCATCCTGCAACCCAACTCGGGATCCTCCCATTTGACTGCCTCTTCCTGCAACGGGCTCCACACAAACCACACACTCAACGCTCTCTCTCCCCCCCCCCCCCCCCCCCCCCCCCCCCCCCCCCCCCCCCCCCCCCCCCCCCCCCCCCCCCCCCCCCCCCCCCCCCCCCCCCCCCCCCCCCCCCCCCCCCCCCCCCCCCCCCCACACACACAACACACACACACCCACACACACAAACTCTCACGCACACACACACACACATGCACGCTCACATTCACAAACGAGCGCACACATACACTCACACACACACGTACACATACACATTCACACACCCACACACACACTCACCCACACACACTCACCCACACACACTCACACACACACACACGTGCACACACACATGCACACACACATGCACACACAATCACACACACGCACACATTCACACAGACACACACAGGCGCACACACACACATAGACATATGTACACACACATACACACACACACTCACACACACAGAAACAGCCAGCGTACACACACCTTTGACAATTGCAGGTACTCATACAAACGAGTACACAGACTCGAGAGCAGAAGCTGGTTCTCACCTCGTACCTCCCCATCCCCACTCCAGCAGTCGGGGAATTTAAATTCAAGTCATGAAATCAATGTTTTCACAATAGGCAATCCTTACTGAATTACTGGGTCTATATGTGACCCCAGACCGTCCGTACCCGGTCTGGGTCTACATGTGACTCCAGACCCCATCCGTACCCAGTCTGGCTCTATATGTGACCCCAGACCATCTGTACCCGGTCTGGGTCTATATGTGACTCCAGACCCCATCCGTACCCAGTGTGGGTCTATATGTGACTCCAGACCCCATCCGTACCCGGTCTGGGTCTGTATGTGACTCCAGACCCCATCCGTACCCGGTCTGGGTCTATATGTGACTCCAGACCCCATCCGTACCCAGTCTGGCTCTATATGTGACCCCAGACCGTCCGTACCCAGTCTGGGTCTATATGTGACTCCAGACCCCATCCGTACCTGGTCTGGGTCTGTATGTGACTCCAGACCCCATCAGTACCCGGTCTGGGTCTATATGTGACTCCAGACCCCATCCGTACCCAGTCTGGCTCTATATGTGACCCCAGACCATCTGTACTCGGTCTGGGTCTATATGTGACTCCAGACCCCATCCGTACCCGGTCTGGGTCTGTATGTGACTCCAGACCCGATCCGTACCCGGTCTGGGTCTATATGTGACTCCAGACCCCATCCGTACCCGGTCTGGGTCTGTATGTGACACATCACCAGCAGGATCCCTGGGTTACCAGGGCAGGAGTGAGCACCACGCCACCCTCAGGACTCCTGCTGATCAAACGTCACTAACTGTCTTGTTACCAGGCTGGGTGTGTGGGACGAGGGCAGAGGGCCGGGGTCTGCTGATACTCTCAGAGAAAACACCGCGTGCTTTGTGTTGGAGGCTACAGAACACACACTCACACACACAATCAGACATGGACACACACTCACAGTCACACACACACACAGAGTCACAGTCACACACTCAGACACAGACACACACACAGACGCACACTCACACATACTGATAGTCACACACTCTGACACAGACATACACACAGTCACACACTCTGACAGACACACACTCAGTCACACACTCTGACACAGACACACACACACACTCACATACACAGAGTCACACAGTCACACACAGATACACAAAGGCCCATACACACAGACACTCACACACACACACACACACACACACACACACACACACACACACACACACACACACACACACACACACACCCCTCCTCCAAGTGTGACCTTGACCAGCAGACTAGGTCCACCGCTCTCCTTCTCCCGGTACATCTGTTCCCATTGTGTTTGCCAGGAGCAGCTCACCGTGGGTCTGTCAGTTCTCATTCCTGACCACACCGTTACCATCGGCAGTCCCACCACCTGTGCAGTGAATGTTTTCCCGGAAGCCTGGAGACCAAGCCAACATCTCCAGACAACCTCTGGTTGACAGGCAGATACATCTCCCGTTCCGTACTCTGTGCCCATGGGACGGATCTCTGGCTCCTTCCCCTCAGACACTGCTTGTCCAGCTGAGTGTTTACAGTCATAAAGTCAAACAGCACGGAAACAGGCCCTTCGGCCCACCGGGTCTGTGCTAACCATCAACACCCATTCACACTGCTCCCATTCCAACCCCCCCCCCACCCCCACATTCTACCCTCACCCACACACTGGGGGGGGGGGCGATTAACCCACCGACCCCACATGTGGTTGGGATGTGGGAGGGAACCCACGCAGTCACAGGGAGAACGTGCAAACTCCACCCGGACAGCGCCGGAGGTCGGCATCAAACCCGGGTCACCGGGGCTGTGAGGCAGCAGCACTACCTGCTGGGGGCGGCGGTGGAAGCAGGTACAATAGCATCATTTGAGAAGCACTTAGACAGAAGCGGGCAGGCAATGGAGGGATACGGACCACTGGGAGGCAAATGGGATTGGTTTGGATTGGCATCACGGTCAGTACAGACATTCTGGGCCGAAGGACCTGGTCTGTGCTGTAATGTTCCAGGCTCCATGTTGCAGCTCTATTAAACTCTGGTCAGGCCACACTTGGATCATTGTGTGCAGTTCTGGTCATCCCGTTACAGGAAGGATGTGGGGGCTTTGGAGAGGGTGCAAAAGAGGTTCACCAGGATGCTGCCTGGATTGAAGGGCATGTGCTATAAGGAGAGGTTGGACAAACTTGGGTTGTTTTCTCTGGAGCGACGGAGGCTGAGGGAAGACCTGATGGAGGTTTATAGGATTATGGGAGGCACAGATAGAGTAGACAGTCACAGCCTTTTCCCCAGGGTAGAAATGTCAAATACTGGAGGACATGCATTTCAGGTGAGAGGGGGAAAGTTTAAAGGAGATGTGTAGGGCAGGTTTACACGGAGAGTGGTGGGCACCTGGAACGGGCTGCCAGGGGTGGGGGTGGAGGCAGATACGACAGAGGGGTTTAAGAGGCTGTTCGACAGGCACATGAATGTGCAGGGAATGGAGTGGTGTGGATCATCTGCAGGCAGCAGGGATTGGTTCAGATTGGCATGATCAGCACAGTACAGACATTGCGGGCCAAAGGGCCTGTTCTATGTACCACCTGATGTGCCACTGTTCTACCCCTTACACAGAGGGTACAACAGAGAAACAGGCCATTCAGTCCCTCTGCTATGTGCCGCTGATTCTGTCCCACACCACCTCCCTCCCACCCCTCTCTCCTCCTGGGTTTATCCATCTCCTTCCTGGGGGTCCAAGTCAAACTCCCCCTCCTATTTCCTTGTGTTCTTTGTTGGAACAGTTCTGGTGAACAAGGGCAGTGAGGTCGGAGTGAGAAGGTGTTGGTCCTGTTACCTCCAGTAATACAGCGCTCTTCACTACTAGTAGAGGCAATGCAGAGGTTATATGACTATAGAGGGCTATGGGTAAGCCTAGTAATTTCTAGGGTAGGGACATGTTCAGCACAGCTTTGTGGGCCGAAGGGCCTGAATTGTGCTGTAAGTTTTCTATGTTCTACGTTCTATAGAGGTGTATAAACACGAGGGCACAGATCGGGTGAATGCACTCAGTCTTTTCCCCAGGATTGGGAATCAAGAACTAGAGGGCACAGGTTTAAGGTGAGAGGGGAGAGATTTAATAGGGACCTGAGGGGCAACTTCTTCACACAGAGGGTGGTCCGTACATGGAACGAGCTGCCAGAGGAAGTGGGTGAGGCAGGTACATTAACAATGTTTAAAAGACACTTGGTCAGGTCCACGGATGGGAAAGGTTGAGAGGGACATGGGCCAAACACAGGCAAATGGAACTGGCTTAGATGGGAATCTTGGTCGGCACAGACAAGTTGGGCCGAAGGGCCTGTTTCCGTGCTGTGTGACTCTGTGACTGTGCTGCATGGAGAGCATCGGTGCGGAATGACGTGCCCTTTCTCAGATATCTGTCTCTGCTTCCCTCTGGCCTCACGTGGTTAATGAAGACTCCCTGTCAGCAGCAGTGATCTGGGTGAAGGGAGGTCTCCCTCCAACGCCCGTGGCCCCTGGAAACATGCTCGGCAGGTAGACGATGGAATCCGAACGGGTCTGTGCCTGTTCTGAGAGTTAGCTCTCTCCTGGTCACCTGGCGTGAGACAGTGTATCTCGAAGAGCGATACCACTTAGGTCACAGTTTGGGGACCTCCATCCACCACCCCCAACTCCCTCAGTCAAATCCAGCAAAGCCGACGGGCAGGGCATCCAGGGGCAACTGGACTGAGGGCAAATGATGCAGGATAACTAGTGCAGTGATTCACGCTGAGTGGGTACAGAGCTGCATGCTGATGGTCTATGGGTCTGTCCGCCTGCAAATGGGAACCATGGGTTTAAGGTGAAAGGGGAGAGATTTAATAGGAACCTGAGGGGCAACCTCTTCACCCAGAGGGTGGTCAGTATATGGAACGAGCTGCCAGAGGAAGTGGGCGAGGCAGGTACATTAACAATGTTTAATAGACACTTGGACAGGTCCATGGATAGGAAAGGTTCAGAGGGATATGGGCCAAACGCAGGTAGCAGTTAGTGTAACGCTATTACAGCACCAGCGACCAGGGTTCAATTCCGGCCGTGGTCTGTAAGAAGTTTGTACGTTCTCCCCGTGTCTGCGTGGGTTTCCTCCGGGTGCTCCGGTTTCCTCCCACATTCCAAAGCCATACGGGTTAGGAAGTTGTGGGCATGCTATGTTGGCACTGGAAGCGTGGCAACACTTGCGGGCTGCCCCCAGAACACTCTACGTAAAAGATGCATTTCACTGTGTGTTTCGATGTACATGTGACTAATGAAGAAATTTTTTCTTATAAATGGGACTGGCTTAGGTGGGAATCTTGTTCTGCACGAACGGGTTGGGCCAAAAGGGGAAATGCTCAGTGCCCAGAAGTCGTGCTATAACTGGGTGTCTCCCTGGGTCGTTCCAGCGGCCAGTTAAGAGTCATTGGTGGGACTGGAGTCACATCTGGAGAAGACTGCATCAGGACGGCCGACCCACCCACAGAACTGAAGCTCCTCATCTCGACCCGAAACGTCGACCATCCATCTCTCCCCACAGGTGCCGCCCGACCCGCTGAGTCCCTCCAGCGCTTTGTGTGTTGCTCCAGATTCTAGCCTCTCATCTACAAAGTTCCTCATCCCTGGAATCTTTTCGGTAAATCCCCCCTGCACCTTCTCCTAACCCTCCGCAATGCTCCAGCTGTGGCCTGCCTGACCTTCTGGAGGTTCACCGCGACTTCCTCACTCTGCCTCTGTGTCAGGACCCGCTGTGCTTCTTGGAACCACTTTCTCAACCTGCCCTACCTCGTTCAACCGTCTGCCTGCACATACCCTCAGCCTAGCCGCTCCTACACGCCCCATTACACAACCCCTCAGGTATTGCAGGTCACACAGAGGCAAGTGTACAGAAACACTCTCATCCAGAAAGCAAACCGTTTGATCATTTGTGACTCCTTCCCCACCAGCCCCCAACCCGTGGGGGAAGGACACCACCCAACCAGAGTCCCAGTCAGATCCAATTCCACTCCCCTGCACGTCCCCGCATCCAGGGAAGTTTCCCGAAGGATAGCCGTTATTCCGAGCCGGTTTTAAGCCTCGTTAGAAGCTTGTGGTGAGGTGTCCAAAGACACACTGTGGACCGGGAGCCCAGGCAGGTCAGAGGGTGGTGGTGACCTCCCACAGGGTGAGCCAGCCCAGAGCACAGAATCCGGGGAGCTCCGGGGCCTGTGCTCTCTGGAATTCGTCTTCAGGACGTGTCTTCGCCATCTATGAATGGAGTCAGAGCCCAGCACCCAGCCCCTCCCCACCTATCACCCACCAGCCCCTCCCCACCCCCACCCCCCACCCAGTCCTGAGGGAGGCTGTTGACACAGAACATCGACTCACACCTTCTGCCTCCACAGATGCTGCCTGACCCACTGAGTTCGTCCACCTCTCCTGTTCTCCCGTTCCAGAGCGCAGCAGTGAAGGCCATTCAGCCTCATCGAGTCAGTGGCAGCCCTCCCTCGAAAGTGACCAATCACCTGGGAGCCCTGTCCCAGCACTCTCCCTCTCCCCGGTGTACTGGCCACCTCCCCTCCCCACTCTCAGTCCTGCTGCAGGATCCCAACAATCCCTCTCCCCTCCCCACAGATGCTGCCCGACCACTTCCTCAGCAGATCATCCTGTCCCCTCTGGGATCCTCTGATTGGACCTCCCTCCCCCCACCCTACACTCCAACTCCCACCCCCTCGCTGTGGGAAACAACCTCTGGGTCATCTGCCGAACACCCCCACGTGACCAGGACCCTCTGGTCACCGACCCCTCACCCCGGGAAGCGGCCTCTCGTTGTCCACCTGATCTGAGCCCTTCCTGACCGTCAGATCTCCCCGCCCTGAGGGGAGCAGGCCCTGGTCTCTCCTGTCTCCCTCACTCCCTCATCACCGGGACCCTCCCCGTAAATCCTCGCACACCCCCTCCAGAGGCCTCCACGCCCTTCCTGGAGTGCAGAGGCCAACGGTGGAGCCAAAGGTTCCCAACTGTTCCATTGCCGGGTGGATTACAGGGGCGGTGAGCTCGATGTCGGGCAGTGGGAGCGCTCCCCTCCCCAGTGACATTCGTATCACACCACAGGCGCACACACACCGTCCACAGCGGGTCCCTCAGCCAGACACGTCCTCCCCTCCACTTCCCGCAGGGATCGCCCTGTCTCCGTGACCCCACCGCCCCTCCCCTCCTCCCTCCCCACTGATCCTCCTCCCTCCCCACCGCCCCTCCTTCCTCCTCACTGATCGTCCTCCCCTCCTCCCTCCCCACCGATCCTCCTCCCTTCCTCCCCTCCATCCCCACCGCCCCTCCTCCCCCACCGCTCCTCCCTCCCTCCCCACTGATTTCCCTCCCCAGGCCCTCGCCCCTGTGCCACACCTGCCCCTACACCTCCCCCCTCACCACCACCCAGGGCCCCAGACAGCCCCTTCTGGCGAGGCCGCCCTTCGCCTGTGAATCCATCGGGGTCGGTTATTGCATCCGGCGCACCCGGTGCAGCCTCCTCGACGTCGGTGAGACCCGGCGCGGACTGGGGGAACCTTCATCCGTCCGGTGCACCAGCCGGGACCTCCCGGTGGCCGGTCATTTCAATGCCCCTCCCTACTCCCACCCCGACGTGTCTGTCCTCGGCCTCCTCCGCTGCCAGGGAGGGGCTCAACACAAACCAGAGGAACCGCCCCTCGTATCCCGTCTCTGGGCAGCAAGGACATCTTCTCGAACTTCCGGGGTCCGCCTCCTCTGTCCCTTTTCCCCCATTTTCTCCTTTTGTCCTTCCTCCTGATCCACCCAGCCCCCATCACCCTGCCTCTTCCCCCCACCCAACCATCTCCCCATCCCCCACACACCCCTCCCACCGGTTCCCCTCCCCACCTCCCTCACTATTCCAGGCTCCACCTTCCCCTCCCATCAGATCCCATCACCTGCAGCCCTCTGTCCCCTCCACCCATCACCTCCCAGCCCCCGTCACCATCCCCACCCCTCCCTCCTCCATCTGCCGATCACCCCCCTCACCTGGATGCACCCATCACCTGCCAGCCCTTGCCCCGCCCCCTCCCCCCACCTCTTTACACCGACTGCCTCCCCTCTGCCCTGTCAGTCCAGGGGAAGGGTCTCGACCCGAAACACCGACTGTCCCTCCCCCTCCACAGACGCTGCCCGACCCGCTGAGTCCTGCCCACTCCCAATAGTGGTTCCACAAGCTGCAGAGTTCCCACCGAACACCAGGGCTGCCCGGCCAGCGAATGACCCGACCCACTGAAATCCAACTGTACGCAGACCCTCCTGTACATTTCCAGCATCTTTCAAGCCAGGAATAATAACTATAAAATGTTTCATGATACTGGTCGATGACTGGATGCAGTTTATATTCCATTACGAGCGGCATTAGAGCAGTTATTGAACGAAACAGAAGAATTGTGCCAAGTTTACGTCGAGCAATGCGATCTGGTAGTTGTAGAAAATGGATGCTTCTGACATACGGACAGTGGTCGGGAACTTACACACAGCGGGGACGGCCTGTGATCTCTATTTCCCTTGGTTTAAATGTGTCTCCACAAACAGTGAGCTTATTGACAGTACAATGCGTAGGTAAGATAGTTGTTATGTCTGACAGCAGATGTCTGACCGAACAGGAAACTGAATCCACTCACTCAGAAAACAGTGCAAAACTCATGACCAAAACTACAGCAACTTCTGCCGATAAAGGCAGGCTAAATTCCCCAAAGGAACACAGGGAGTAAAGGACGGTCACAATCAAATGACGCGCATCAAACCAACCTCAACAGCAGTGCAGTCACTGGGTATTACCGCCACCGCTTCTGCTTGTGGGGAACAGCGTTGTCATAGCAACATAGAATGTGGGAACAGGAGTAGGCCATTTGGCCCTTCGAAGCCTGCTCTCCCACTCAATAGGATCTTGGCTGATCGTTTACCTCAGTACCATATTCCAGTACCCCTTGATGCCCTCTATATTGTGAATTCTATCCCCCTCCTCCTTAAGCACATTCCGTGACGTGCCCTCCACAGCCTCTGGGGTAAAGAATTACACTGGCTCGACCTATCTCTGTCCCAAATCTCTTTCCCCATACCCTGGTCCCAGACCCCAGCCAGGGGAAACAACCGCCCCACACCAGGCCTGTGAGGCCCGTCAGCGTTGTGCACGTTTCAATGACCCCCCCTCTCGTTCTCACAACCTCAGTTAGTCAACCCCATCTCTCCGCGCACATCAGTGGCACCAGTATGGTAAAACTTTGCTGCACTCCCTCTGTGATGAGAACAACCTTTCTTTCGTCAGGAGACCAGAATTGCACACAATTATATTCATTCCAGGGATGTGGGCTTCACAGGTTGGGCCAGCATTTAATTACCCCTCTAGTTACCCCTGAGAAGGTGGGGGGGAGCTGCAGCCCTTGAGGTGTGGATGCCCCCACGGTGCTGTTGGGGAGGGAGTTCTCGGGTTTAGACCCAGTGACGGTGAAGGAACGGCGAGATTATTTCCCAGTCAGGGCGGGGTGTGACTGGAGGGGAACCTGCAGGTGGTTGCGTTCCCCTGCACCCACTGCCCTTTGGTGGGAGAGGTGGTGGGTTTGGGACGTGGCTGTTTGAGGAGTCTTGGTGAGTTTTTTAGATCACAGAACACAGAACAGTACAGCACAGGAACAGGCCCTTCGGCCCACCATGTTGTGCCAATTCAGAATGGGCTTGCCTGCAGTGGGTAGCTGGTCAATGGGACATTCTGGCTGGAGGTCTGTGACTAATTGTGTTTCGCAGGGATCCGTACTGGGACGTCTGCTGCTGTGATGTATATCAATGACCTGGATGAAAATGTGGATGGGTGGGTTAGTAAGTTTGCAGATGATACAACAATTGGTGGTAGTGTGGATACAGCAGGATATAGATCAGTTCCAGATATGGGCGGAGAAATGGCAGATGAGTTTAACCTGGCCAAGTGTAAGGTTTGCACAATTAGTTCGGCACACCATCGTGGGCTGAAGGGCCTCTTCCTGTGCTGTAATGTTTTATGTCCTAACTATTAAACTAGTAATTAAATGCCAAACTCAACTAAATCCCTTCTGCCTACACTGTGTCCGTCTCCCTCCATTCCCTGCAAATTCACGTGTCTAACAGACTCTTAAACCCCTCTATCGTATCTGCCTCCACCCCCACCCCTGGCAGCCCGTTCCAGGCACCCACCACTCTCTGTGTAAAAAACTTGCCCCAGATATCTCCTTTAAACTTTTCCCCTCTCACCTTAAATGCGTGTCCTCTGGCATTAGACGTTTCAACCCTGGGGGAGAGAGATACCAGCTGTCTACTCTGTCTGTGCCCCTGCAGTGCACACTGTAGATAGAACAAACTGCTGCTGCTGTGTGTGGTTGGTGGAGAGAGCGAGCGGTTGTGGGTGGGGTGCCGATCAACAGGCTGCTATGTCTGGGGGGTGATCGGACCACAGTCACTGCACTGGTAATTCTGAGGGATGACTGACACAAGGGCTTACTCGGGAGTGACCACAATCCTCGGGAGTGACCACAATCCTCGGGAGGAGAGACGGAGCAACGCTCGGAGGACTGAGGAGAGCGCGGCTTAAGGGAACGCATTTTCCTTAACATTTTGGAGGAATGTGATGTGAAAAATGTCCTGAGGAACTGGAATGGTTCACCATTCCTCGACTCCCCCCGAGATAAGGAAGCTTATTTCCATTTTCAGGACACGGGTGCTCAGAAGGAGGGGGTGAGCACCTCATGAACCGCCGCAGTCCCTGATCGAGGTTTATGAGGGGCACAGATAGGGGAGACAGAGTCTTTCTCCCAGGGTAGAATGTCAAACACCGGAGGTCATGCATTTAAGGTGAGAGGGGGAAAGTTTAAAGGAGATTGTGTGGGGCAGGTTTTTTACACAGAGAGTGGTGGTGCCTGGAACAGGCTGCCAGGGGTGGGGGTGGAGGCAGATACGATAGAGGGGGTTTCAAGAGGCTGTTAGACAGACACATGAATGTGCAGGGAATGGAGGGAGATGGACCGTGTACAGGCAGGAGGGATTTAGTTTAATTCGGCATCGTGTTCAGCACAGACATGGTGGGCCGAAGGGCCTGTTCCTGTGCTGTACTGTTCCGTGTTCTGTGTTCTATGCTACTGCCTCACAGTTCCAGAAACCAGGATCTATCCTGACCTGCAGCGTTGTGTGTGTGTGTGGTGTGTGTGTGTGTGTGTGTGTGTGTGTGTGTGTGTGTGTGTGTGTTGTGTGTGTGTGTAGTTTGCACGTTCTCCCTGTGACCACGTGGGTTTCCCTGGGGGCTCCGGTTCCCTCCCACATCCCAACGACGTGTGGGCTTGGGTGGGTTAATCGGCCGCTGTGAACTGCCCCCCCCCCCCCCCCCCCCGTGTGTGGGTGAGGGGTAAAAGAATTAAAGGCTTAAAGGGAATGTGAGACAGGGAGAAAGCTGCAGGAATACTGGGAGATACAGAAGGTCAGAATGAGGTGGGTGGGATTGTTCTGCTGGAACCTCGATGACTGAACGATCTCCTTCTGCGTCACAGTAGGGGGAGGGTCTCCAGGTGGGGGCTTTCAAAATGTCGAGAACTGAGGGCATCGGAGCACCAGTCTACTGGAGGAACTCAGCGGGTCAAGCAGCCTCTGTGAGGGGAGAAAGAACTGTCGACATTTCCCTGCATCAGGACTGGGAGTGGGAAGGGAGACGGGCAGCTTGAGGCAGGGCCAGGAGGTGACTGGTGGAGTGAGGAGGGCTGAAGGATTAGGAGTAGCTGGCGTGAGCAGCGGGAGGAGGGAGGGTGAGGGGAGGCAGAGGCTAGAGGGAGCTGAGCAGGAACACAGTTGACCAGTGCGGGAACCCTCGGGGGAGGGGGAAAGGCAGATGGATCCGGGACCAGAGGGGGAGGGGGGAGCCGGTGGGTGGAATGTGTGGGTCGGGGGGTGGATGGAACCAAGACCAGAGGGGATGGAGGAGAGGCACGCAGCAAAAATGGAGGGAGCAGTGGGAAGGAGAGGGAGAGAGAGAGACAGAGAGACAGAGAGAAAGAGAGAGGGGGAGACAGAGAGAGAGAGAGAGAGAGAGAGAGAGAGAGAGAGAGAGACAAAGAGAGAGGGACAGAGAGACAGAGAAAGAGAGTGAAACACGGTTGGGGGGGGGGCACATCAGAGGGGAGGGTTACCTGAAATTGGAAAGCTCAGTGTTCACACCCTTGGGGTGTAGACCACCCAGGGGGAACGTGAACACGTTTGGGTTGGGCCTCGCCCTGGCAGTGGAGGAGGTTGAGGGTGGACGGGTCGGTGTGGGAAGGGGAGTCGGAATGCCGTGCAGCCGGGGGCTTGGGATGGCCGTTGCAGACACGGCGTGGGTGCTCTGCGAAGTGGTCACCCGGTCTGTGCTTGGTCTCGCCGATGTGGAGGAGGCCACGTCGGGAGCACCAGATGCTGTTGCCGAGGTTTGAGGAGGTGCAGGTGAACCTCTGCCTCACCTGGGAGCGTGGCTGTGGGGGACTGGTACAGAGGAGATGAGGCCTGGGGCAGATCAACCCTGGTCATGGTGGGACAGGTTAGAGAGGCTGAGTGGCCTCCTCCTGCTCCTGTTTTCTTGTGTTCCCCTGTGCCTGCCACCCCTGTCCCCTCCTCCCAAGGGTTAACTGAGAAAAGCCTTGCGAACCCTCTCTCATTACCCAACATCTTAGATCCAAGCATCACCCCAGCTCAGTGCCCACTCCGAAAGTCTTCAACCCAAGGAACACACCCCTGTCTCCGCCAATGGATCTCGGAATAAGCCCCGCCCCATGAATCCAGCACAGAGCTACAGGGGATCTGCGCTGCCGAAGATGCCGTCGTTCAGATGCCTCGCCTGCCCTCCGGGGTGGAGTTAGAAGACCCCCCTGTGGCCCCTCATTGGTAGAGGTGCCAGTCAGAGTGGGGCAGGGATCCCCTCCTGGTGTCCTGAGGCCAACTTCTACCCCTCAGTCCCACACGGCCAATGGAGATGGCCTGTCCATTGGCACACTGCTGCCCCTGAGATTCTCCTGTGCACGGACTGTCTACTGCATCTCTGCCTTCACAACGGTGGCTGCACCTGGGCAGCATCCTAGTGGTGGCGGGGAAATTCGGGATGCCATGGGCGGAATGTGGAAGGGAGCCTCCCATTTCTTTGCTCACCTGGAACCCGGATCTACTGGCCTGCCCTCGGGAACAGGATAACGGCCACCGGAAGGGTTGGAGGGGAGAATGTATTTTCACCCAGGGTGGGGAGGGAATCTGGGACTCACCTTCTGAGTGGGAGAGAGCTTTGTACAGACCCTGAGGAGCCAGGACCGGCGAGATACCGACCAATAGCTGGGCAGGGGCGTAAAGTTGGGGAGCTCGTTCTGTCTAGTATGGACACGATGGGCCGAGGGTCCTCCACTCAGTACATATGCTGCTGCAGTTCAAGGGTATCTTGGCTAGGTGGAGCCACAGTAGCCCACAGATCCTTCCTGCTGGGACTGTGCAGGAGTGAAGGTGTCACACCCTCTGGACCTGAGTCACAGGGAGAGGTCGGGCAGGCTGGGACTTTATCCACTGGAACTTTTCCCAGGGTTGGGGAATCAAGAACTAGAGGCACAGGTTTCAGGTTTTGAGGGAGAGACCTTAATAGGAACCTGAGGGGCAACTTCTTCACCCAGAGGCTGGTCAGTATGTGGAAGGAGCTGCCAGAGGAAGTGGTTGAGGCAGGTATAATAAGACATTTGGATAAAAACATGGGTAGGAAGGGCTTAGAGGGATATGGGCCAAATGTAGGCAAATGGGACTGGTTTGGATGGGAACCTTGGTTAGCATGGACCAGTTGGGCTGAAGGGCCCATTTCCATGCTGTGTGACTCTGACGATGGGTGAGCCCACACCTGGAGTGTTGCGGACAGTTCTGGGCTCCTTCCCTTGCAACGGATGGACTTGCCACAGGGGGAGTGCAGTGATTCACCAGACGGTGTCCAGGGATGGCGGGTTTGCCATATTGGGAGGGACTCAGTCAACTGGGATTGTGTTCGGGAGAGTTCAGAAGAATGCAACGAGATCTCATTGAACTCACAACATTCCTCAAAGGTAGATGTAGGGAGGATGGTCCCCCAGCTGAGGAGTCCCAGACCAGGGGTCCGTCTCAGGAGAAGGGGTGGTCCATTTAGGACTGAGGTGGGAAGGAAGTTCTCTGCTCAGAGGGCGGTGAATCTTTGGAACTCTCTATCCCAGGCCGATGTGGAGGCTCAGTCACTGCATTCATTCAGGTGGCCAGACCTCTGGATATCAGGGAATGAAGAGGTGTGGGGACAGTGCGGGTAAATGGTGCAAAGTTAGAAGATCAGCCATCATCCTGCTGAATGGTGGAACAGGCTCAAGGGGCCGAATGGCCTTGCCCTGCTTCTTATGTCCTCCAACTGGAGGTGGGCGAGTCCCGCATTCAGTCGGTGTATCCATACCCATCTCAACAAACACCAGAGCCAAGCACACTGCACCCAACACTTTGCTGGCCACCACGCTTCCCACTGCTGGGAAGTTCCCAAAGTCAGTGGCCCGTTCCATGTCTGAAAGTCGGAAGGATTGTCCAGTGGACCAACACACCGAGCCAAGACAACCTCAGGCAAACCGCAGTCCGACAACTACTCTTATCTCTACCGTCAAAGGAAGGGTGCACGGAGGAACTCACATTCTTCAACATGTTTTACACGAGGCATGTCCGGAACACACACCTATTCCATCTGTAGCGCAGCGCCCAAGCAGAATTCCCGGAAAATCTCCTCAAATTATCCATGCACCGCGGATCGCGTAACAGAAATGTAAATAAGAAGCCAGCACACAGTCAAGACATACAGACTCACTCAATGAGAAGTGATTGCAATATCTCTCAGGAAGGTCAAAATTCAGCTACAACACCAGACCTCTGAGGAAGGGTTGGAGGTGGGAGTGGGAGCTATCTAAGATGAACGGTTCAACGACAATGGGACAGAACGAAAGGAGATGCCAGCTAAAAAAAGAAACAATAAAGCCCATTACCTTGGTTGCTTAACATCAGGTGAGCAGGACCTTGAAAAGGAAGAAAATGAAGAACACAATAAAGAAAAGATCAAAATTTTATGGGAAGAATGAGTTGTATTTTCGTCACAATCACAGATTCAACTTGTGACGGGCATCTCCGCTTGAGAGGGATGCCAAAATAAAGTCAAAGTAAAACATTTAGTATACAAAAAGCATTGTGCAAACCAGTTGCTGACTAATGCTTTTTTTTTAGAAAGTCAATGGAATAGAAAGCACAGAAACACAAAAAAAATTCCCGTCTCATCGCGAAAGCTTGTCAGACGCAAACACGCACGCAACAGGGGACGGAGGTGAGGGGGCGTGGAAGGCCATGGTGTACAGCGGCAGAGAGGTCTCCTGCTTTCAGACGGTCGCCCTGTTATAGGAAGGGTATTGTTAAATTAGAAAAGATTTACCAGGATGTTGCCCAGACTCGGGGGTCTGAGTTACAAGGAGAGGTTGCATAGACCAGGACTTTATTCCCTGGAAAGTAGGAGAGTGAAGGGTGACCTGATAGCGGTGTATAAAACCATGAGGGGTGTAGACAGGGTGAAAGCACACAGTCTTTTTTCCCAGGGAGAGGGAGTTCAAAACAAGAGGGCAGAGGTTTAAGATCAGAGGCGAGAGATTTAAAAGGGACATCAGGGGCAGCTTCTCCACACAGAGGGTGGTGCGTATTTGGAACGAGCTGCCAGAAACAGTGGTTGAGGCGGGCACATCAGCAACGTTTAAAAGCCATCTAGATAAGTCCATGGATATGAGAGGTTTAGACGACCATGGGCCAAACGTGGGCAGGTGGGACTTGCTCACTGGGCAGCACAGTCGGCATGGACGAGCTGGGCTGAAGGGCCTGTTTCCACGCTGTATGACTCTGTGGGTGAGTATCAGATGCAGAGGGAGTTAACCTTGGGACTTCTCATTAAGCCTTGGTTATCGGGCGGAATTCAGAATAATAAGCACCTCCAACCCCTCAACCGCCCTCTCTGAAAACTGGAGCCTTTAAACATTGATTAAAACAAAATCGAGGTTCTCAAAATCTGACGCACATTTGATGCAGTCATTTCTCAGGCATGGGATTGGAAATAAGCCCTCAGTGATGAGAGAAAACTGAACGTAATAGTTCTTGAGTGACTTGTATCAGACGTGAACACGCTGTGACAACTGAGGCCAATTTTAGTTCTGCAAATATCCTTGTGGATAAGTGGGCGTAGAGACAATTTGAACACATAATGAAGGCTCCACTCTCACTCATATTAATTCACTGGTACTTCAAAGAGATAAGGATGCTCGATCAATCCAGGATTTCGAGATAAAAGTCCAAAGAAACCAAATGGGAAAAGTTTTTAACAAGTGCTCGCTCTTAAAACACAAGACACTAAACTTGGATGAGGTTAACTACTGTTTCCCACTTTCTCCCTGAAAGTGACCGCACAGGTCGATAGGGCAGTAGAAGGCGTACACACGCTTGCCTTTATTAGTCAAGGCACTGAGTTCAAGAGTCAGGAAGTTACGTTGCAGCTTTATAAAACCCTGGTTCGGTCACAACTGGAGAATTGGATTCAATTCTGGTTGCCCCATTATAGGACGGATGTGGAGGCTTTGGAGAGGGTGCAGAAGAGGTTCACCAGGATGCTGCCTGGATTAGAGGGTATGAGCTATAAGGAGAGGTCAGAAAAACTTGAGTTGTTTTCTCTGGAGTGTCGGAGGCTGAGGGGAGACTTGACAGAGATTTGTAAGACCTGATAGAGTAGACAGCTGGTATCTTTTTCCCAGGGTCAAAATGTCCAATACTAGAGGGGATGCATTTAGGGTAAGAGAGGGAAAGTTCAAAGGAGATGTGTGGGGCAAGTTTTCTACACAGAGAGCGGTGGGTGCCTGGAACGGGCTGCCAGGGGTGGGGGTGGAGGCAGATACGATAGAGGCATTTAAGAGGCTCTTAGGTAGACTCATGAATGTGCAGGGAATGGAGGGTTATGGATCATGTGCAGGCAGAAGGGATTAGTTTAGTTAAGCGTTTAATTACTAACTTAATTAGTTGGGTACAACATGGTGGGCGGAAGGGCCTGTTTTTGTGCTGTACTGTTCTGTGTTCCGTGTTCCAATGTTCTATGTGATTTGCTGACCCACTTTGGAGTTGACTCCGTTGTTGGTCCTGGATTTACGTGGCGGTCTGACTCTGTAAAGAACCATTGGTTTCCTTTCCTGGTAGATTCTGGTGCAGGTTTAGAGCTCAAGGCTGACGATACCAGGCAGTAGTTTTCCACTCAACGGCTCAGTTAATTAACTGAACTTAAACCCCTGACTCCATGGTGGGGCTTGAACTCCTGCCTCCAGTTCCACGGTCTACGTCACTACGCCGTGAAGTGAATGCACTCTGCTGTACACCGGCAACACCGCAGAGCAACAAACCAACTGCTGGAGGGACTCAGCGTGTCGAGCAGCGTCTGTGGGGGGAGATGGACAGTCGACGTTTTGGGTCGAGGCTGGTCCGGATGAAGGGATCCCACCCAAAACATCCATTTCCATTTCCCCCCACAGACGCTGCTCGACACGCTGGGTTTCTCCAGCAGTTGGTGCGCTGCTCCAGATTCCAGCAGCTGCTGTCTCCAGATTGTCCGGCAACCTCGCCGCCTGGATTGGAACGGAGGCCTCTGTCCCATTTAGCACACCGGTAGGTCCACACAACACCTTGGATGGTGGCCTCTGAGGGGCCACTTGTTCAGGCAATGACAACAGCCTGCTCCATCGGCACCCCATCCACCCCCCCCAAACACTCCCTCCCTCCACCACCAGCACAGTGGCTGCAGTGTGCACCGTCTACACAACGCCCCGCGGTTACTCGCCCAGGCTACTCTGACAGCACCTCCCAAACCCACCACCTCTCCCACCCAGGACAAGGGCAGTGGGTGCAGGGGAACACCACCACCTGCAGGTTCCCCTCCCAGTCACACCCCACCCTGACTGGGAAAAATCTCGCCGTTCCTTCACCGTCACTGGGTCTAAACCCTGGAACTACCCCCCCCCCCAACAGCACTGTGAGAGCCCCTTCCCCACACGGATTGCAGTGGTTCAAGGGGGCGGCTCACCCCCTCCTTCTCACGGGGCTGTTGAGGACGGCCCTCGTCAGTGACTCCAGATATCGAGCACAGTGCTGCAGCCATTCAGCCAATGAGTCCTATATGATTCACCCGTTAACAACTCAACCACAAACAGCTAACTACCAATGGGGGAGGGTCTTCCCATCTGGGTCCACGTCTCCCCAACAGACCATGGGCATCAGCTGATCTGGGGCTTTGCCAGTGTAGCTTCCCAACATCCAGGGTAGCGGGCAGCTGCCAGATACCTAACGTTGGAGGGAATCTCCACCAGGCACATCCCCGGCCCGGTCTGGGTGCCCACACAACAGGAGTTCCAGAGGCTTTTCCCAGAGGATTCCCATAGTGTATGATAGGGGATACGGAGGCAGATTAGAGTGGACACAGCTCAGCACATCAGGCAAACCAGCCTCCCCTCTGTGGACTCTGCCTACACTTCCTGCTGCCTCGGGGAAGCAGCCGACACAAAGACCCCACGCACCCCGGACATTCTCTCTTCTCCCCCCTCCCATTGGGCAGAAGATACAACAGCCTGAAAGCACGTCCCACCAGGCTCAAGGTCAGCTTCTATCCCGCTGTTATAAGACTATTGAACAGTACCCTAGTACGATAAGGTGCATTCTGCACCTCACAATCTACCTCGTTATGACCTTGCACCTTATTGTCTGCCTGCACTGCACTTTCTCTGTAACTGTGACACTTTATTCTGCATTCTGTTATTGTTTTCCCTTATACGACCTCCATGCACTGATGTGGTGAAATGATCTGTATGGATGGCATGCAAAACAAAGTTTTTCACCGTACCTCGGTACACGGGACATTAGTGACTAACTTACCAGTTTACTTTCCAAACTGCAGCTAATGCGGAGATAACCAGACACCAGGCAGGGATCAAACCAGGGATCTTCCCAACACGTGGCTCACTGACTCCCTCCCTCAGTACTGCCTCCCACACCATCCATCTGCCAATCACAGCTCCAAACATTTCCCACCAAATCCTCCCTGCCAGGTGGGAATAAAGGACCTGCATTCCGCAAGTGCCCTTCACATCCTCGGACTCGCCCCTTCACCGTGACAGTGCAGTAGCTGTTGGGGTGCAGGGAATGCAGGAGCTGGTGTACAGCAAGATCCCACAAGCAGAGAGGTGACAACACCCAGGTGGGTGTAACTACCTGTCCCAGGACTGAGAGTCGTGTCACGGATTCCTGCAAGGTACCTGCCTGGAGACCTCTTACGTCTGCCCAGGGGACCTGGGTTAGCGTTTCATGTACCACTCCTCCCTCAGCACAGCGCTCCCTCAGTACCGCCCCCCAACAGTGAGACATTCCCTCAGTACCGTCCCTCCCACAGTGGGACCCTCCCTCAGTACCATCCCTCCCACAGTGGGACCCTCCCTCAGTACCGTCCCTCCCACAGTGGGACCCTCCCTCAGTACCGTCCTTCCCACAGTGGGACCCTCCCTCAGTACCGTCCCTCCCACAGTGGGACCCTCTCTCAGTACCGTCCCTCCCAAGTGGGACCCTCCCTCAGTACCGCCCCTCCCACAGTGGGACCCTCCCTCAGTACCGTCCTTCCCACAGTGGGACCCTCCCTCAGTACCGTCCCTCCCACAGTGGGACCCTCTCTCAGTACTACTACATACAGTGCCTAGATTGGGACTTCAACCCAGGTTCTCTCAGCAGCACTTTGGGTCGTCCTTGAACAGTCGACATGGTCATCACATTAATGTTTCGTTGTCACAGGATGGCGTGCACACACACACACACACACACGCACACACAGTGCTGGAGTTCAGACCTGGGTCTCTGGCGCTGTGAAGCAGGTGGTCCTCCCACTGCACCACTGCGCTTCCTCTGTCTGTGTGGAGTTTGCACGCTCTCCCCGTGACAAGGTGGGTTTCCCCTGGGTGCTCTGGTTCCCTCCCACATCCCGACGACGTGCGGGATCAGTGGGTTAATTGGCCGCTGTGAATTGTCCGATAGCGTGGGTGAGGGGTGGACTGTAAATTGTGTGGCTGCGGGTAGAATCTGGTGGGGGGTTGGTGGGAGTGTGGTGTGGGAATGGGTTACAGGGATACTGGGAAATAAGGAGGAATCGTAATGGAATTGGTTTATCACTGTCACACAAACCGAGATACAGTGAAAAGGTTTTGTCTGTGTGCCATCCAGACAGATCATCCCGAACATCAGTACATCGAGGGAGTACAAAAGGAAGACAGAATGCAGAATGTAGTGTCCCAGCTACAGAGAAAGTGCAGTGCAGGCAGACAATAAGATGCAAGGGCCACGACGAGGTAGATTGTGAGGTCAAGAGTTCATCTTTAGTGTATGAGAGTCCGTTCAATAGTCTGATAACAGCTGGATAGAAGCTGTCACTGAGCCTGGTGGTACGTGCTCTCAGACTTTTGTATCTTCTGCTCGATGGGAGGGGGAGAAGAGAGAATGTCCAGGGTCGGAGGGGTCCTTGATTACGTCGGCTGCTTTCCTGGGCCAGTGGGAAGTGTAGACGGAGTCAGTGGATGGGATGCCATTGCTCTGCTGGGAGCCAGCACGCACCCGATGGGTTGAATGGCCTTCACCTGTGCCTAAAATTCTACCCAGACGTGTTGCTGAGTTAATGAAAGGGCAGACAAGCTGGAACATTGAAAGGATTGTCAGCAGTGAATGAAGTTAGTCAATAAGGAGAAGATCGTGGGCACTGTATACACTGATATTTTCCTCTGAGACTTACGGTAGAATTAAAAGATTATGCAATCAAAACTGGAGTTGATTTGGAGTGGATTTTACTAATTGGCTGGATAGTGAAACACAGAGGTTTAAAATCAATTGTGGTCATTTTAAATGGACAGCAGAAATCAACAAAGTGATCGAAACAATGATGAATGAGTGTATCAAAGGACGTCTTGAGTGGAACGTCTGAGATCTGCGGTGGGTGTGGAAGTCCCTGGGGGGTGGGGGGAGCAAAGCAGAGAGACAAAGGGACATCCTTTAGTTGATAAGTAAGTGCGGGTAAGAAACGGGCTCAGAGACACCGTGTGTGGAAATGGCAGGTGTGATGGGGCACGTCAACAGGTGTGAGGCAGGTATTTGGGAAGCGGATCAATTACCCAGTGGTGTTCTGTCACCAGCCCCGTCTCCTGCCACTTTGGTTGAACCAGGGATTCTCTGCGCACATTTCTTCACCACATTGAAATCAACAGTTAATCACACCGCAGCTTCTCGGGATCAAACACACATCACACCGTCTCCCTCCTGTCTCCTCATCCTGAGGGCGGCTCCTCATCCACAATCAAATTACCCCTGAGCATGAGGGGGAGAGCCGCCCCCTTGAACCGCTGCAGTCCGTGTGAGGTAGGGGCTCCCACGGTGCTGTTGGGGAGGGAGCTCCAGGGTTCAGACCCAGTGACAGTGAAGGAACAGCGAGATATTTCCCAGTCAGGGTGGGGTGTGACTGGGGGGGGAACCTGCAGGTGGTGGTGTTCCCCTGCACCCGCTGCCCTTGTCCTGGGTGGGAGAGGTGGTGGGTTTGGGAGGTGCTGTTAGAGTAGCCTGGGCGAGTAACCGCGGGGTGTTGTGTAGACGGTGCACACTGCAGCCACTGTGTGCCGGTGGTGGAGGGAGGGAGTGTTTAGGGGGGTGGATGGGGTGCCGATCGAGCGGGCTGCTTTGTCCTGTACGGTGTCGAGCTCCTCGAGAGTTGTTGGATCCGCACTCACCCAGGCCAGTGGGGAGTGTCCCGTCACACTCCTGACCTGTGCCGTGTAGATGGGGGAAAGGCCTTGGGGTGTCAGGAGGTGAGTCCCTCACCACGGGGTCCCCACCCCCTGACCTGCTCCTGTTGACACGGGGTTTATGTGGCTGGTCCAGTGGGGTTCTGGTCAGTGGGGACCCCCAGGATGTTGATGGTGGGGGACTTGGTGATGAGAGCCACACTGAATGTCAAGGGCAGGTTGTTAGACTCTCTTAGAACATAGAACAGTACAGCACGGGAACAGGCCCTTCAGCCCGCAATTTGTGCCAAACCAATTACATTAGGAATAAAATGCCCAACTAAACTAATCCCTTCTGCCCACACACTGTCCATATCCCTCCATTTCCCTCACATTCATGGGCCTATCTAAGAGCTTCTCAAATGCCCCTATCATATCTGCCTCCACCCCCACCACTGGCAGCCCGTTCAAGGCACCCACCGCTCTCTGTGTAGAAAACATGCCCCACACATCTCCTTCAAACTCTCCCCCTCCCACCTTAAATGCACGTCCTCTGGTATTAGAAATTTCACCCCTGGGGAAAAGATACCGGCTGTCCACTCTATCTGTGCCTCTCATAATCTTATAAACCTCTATCAGGTCTCCCCTCAGCCTCCACCGCTCCAGAGAAAACAACCCAAGTCTGTCCAACCTCTCCTTATAGTTCATGCCCTCTAATCCAGGCAGCATCCTGGTGAACCTCTTCTTCACCCTCTCCAAAGCCCCCACATCCTTCCTGTAATGGGGTGACCAGAACTGAATGCAATACTCCAGATGCGGCCTAGCTAAAGTTCTATAAAGCAGCAACATAACTTCCCGACTCTTGAACTCAGTGCCTCGACTAGTAAAGGCAAGCCTGCCGTACGCCTTCTTTACCTCGCTATCAACCTGTGCAGCCACTTTCAGGGAGCGATGGACTTGGACCCCAAGATCCTTCTGCTCATCAACACTGTTAAGGGTCTTGTCAATAACAGTGTACTGTCTCTTTATACAGTATTTGATCTCCCAAGGTTCAACACCTCACATTTGGTCGGGTTGAGCTCCATCTGCCATTTCTCCGCCCATATCTGCAACTGATCTGTATCCTGCTCTATCCTCTGCCAGTCTTCTACACTATCCACAACACCACCAATCTTCGTATCATCTGCAAACTTACTAACCCACCCATCTACATTTTCATCCAGGTCATTTACATACATCACAAACAGCAGAGGTCCCAGTACGGACCCCTGAGGAACACCACTGGTCACAGACCTCCAGCTAGAATAAGTCCCATCGACCACTACCCTCTGTCTTCTACGGGCAAGCCAGTTCTGAATCCAAACGGCCAACTCACAGCGGACCCCATGCATCTTGAACTTCTGGATGGGCCTCCCATGAGGGACCTTGTCAAAGGCCTTACTACAATCCATGTAGACAACATCCACAGCTCGACCTTCATCAATCACCCTTGTCACCTTGGCAAAAAACTCAATCCACTTAGTAAGGTACAACTTGCCCTGCACAAAGCCATGCTGACTGTCCCTAATTAGGCTGTGGTTTTCCAAATGCTCACAAATCCTATCCCTTAGAAACCTCTCCAGTAACTTCCCCACCACTGACGTGAGACTCACTGGTCTATAATTACCAGGATTATCCCTGTTTCCCTTCTTGAATAATGGGACTTCAATAATTGGAGATGGTCACTGCGTGGGACTTGTGTGGAACAAATGGTACTCATCACTTACCAGTCCGTGTCTGAATGTTGTCCAGGTCTCACTGCCTGCAGGCACAGGCTGGTTTGTTTACTGAGGAGCTGTAAGGGAACCGAACAGTGTGCAATCATCAGTGACCATCCCACTCCAGAGCTCCAGAGTGGAAGGAAGGTCCCTGATGAAGCAACTGAGGATGGCTGGGCCCAGGACACTGCCCTGAGGAACTCCTGCGGTGGTGTCCTGGGGATGATTGAACCTCCAACTCCCACACCCACCTCCCCCTGTGTGAGGTCTGACCCCAACCACTGGCATGTTTCTCCTTGATGCCCACTGACTTCAGTATTACTGGGGCTCCGTGATGCCTCACTCGGTCAAACGCTGCCTCAGTGTCGAGGGCAGTCACTCCCACCCCAGTTCTCCACCTTCTTTGGTTTCAAGTTGGACCAAGGCTATGATGAGATGTTCAAACTCCTTTCCTTGTACTCAAATCCTCTGTGACACCACCACCTCCCCACCCCAGTAAGCTTCACCTCCTCGTCTACTGATCTCCTCCAGCCCTGCTCTGGAGCAGACCTGGTGACTGATGCCTTTCCTACCTTACAGCCACAGCCACACTGCAGAAGGAACGTCCTTGGTTGTAGACTGTCGCAACAGCCCCAGGAGTCTGGAAAGGCATGGCAAACTCTCTTCCCTGCTGCTGCTGGGGCCACAGATGCAGATTAATCGGAAGTTCAAAGAACATTTGGACTTGAAATGGCTTTGGATGTTTCTGAAGTGAAGTGCTTGGGTTCTTTCAGGATGTGGCTTTTGTTCAGCAACAGCAGATTAAAGTCCTTTATCTGCCACGCTTGAAGGAAAGCAGATTGTGACATAATGTAGAAAATGTGAAGCCTCAGACCTTGCCTGTGTTGGGGGAACAATATCCCAGGAACAATATGTATTCATCCGGTTCCATGTGGTGACGACCAACTCAATTATAATCTGTCTGGACAAACATTGACCAATCAGATTGTCAGAGAAGATTGTCAGTGGGGGCCAACTCTTGTGAGGGAAAAGGCCATTTGGCCCATCAAGTATGCCCTGCCTCTTTGTTGAATGGCAACTCAGTTCCTATCCTCGGGTCTTTCCCTGAGATTTAATCCATTCCCATCAATATCCTGGGGGTTACCACTGACCAGAAACTGATCAGGTGCAGTCATATCCACAACGTGGCTACAAGGGCAGGTCAGGGGCTGGGGATCCTGTTGTGAGTGACTCACCCCCCCCCCAACTCCCCAAAGCCTGTCCTCTGTCTACAAGGCTCCAGTCAGGAGTGTGATGGGACACTCCCCACTGGCCTGGGTGAGGGCAGATTCTGCAACACTCAAGAAGCTCGACAACGTACAGGACACAGCAGGCTGCTTGGTAGGCACCCCACCCACATTCACTCACCCCACCACCGACGCAGAGTTGGTACCATCTACAGGGTGCACTGCAGCCACTCACCGAGACTCCTCCGACAGCACCTCCCAAACCCATCACCTCTCCCACCAAGGACAAGGGCAGCGGGTGCAGGGGAACACCACCACCTACAGGTTCCCCTCCCAGTCACACCCCACCCTGACTGGGAAATATCCCGCCATTCCTTCACCGGCACTGGGTCTGAACCCTGGAGCTCCCTCCCCAACAGCACCATGGGGGCACCCACACCTCAATGGCTGCAGCTCCCCCCCCTCCTTCTCAGGGGTAACTAGGGATGGGAAGCCCACATCACGGGAATGCATTTTAAAAAATGGTTCGATTAGAATTGCTTCTCCCACGCTCGTAAGCATCACTCCAAATCCCACCTGCTCGCTGTGGGAGAGCCAGCCCCCCTCCCCCTCTGGATCTCCTGCCCATCAGCAGATGTTGGAGCCCCCTGGTCACTGACCCACTGCCAGCAATGGCTCGGTGAGTACCTGCTACACCCAATTCCCGTGTAGTCTCCGCATGTCTGTCCAGAGGCTGGAGCACAAAGCCCCCCCCCCCATCCCATTCCTCTTTCTCGATGCTCATTAACCTCGGCATCCGCTGACCTTGACCTGTTCCGACACCCTGAACCTGCCTCGATGACGAGGAGATTCACAGCGGGGTTGTCAACACTGCGAGATGGTTTGGTGTTTCATTGGCCAAGCACCAGATCGGGAGAGGTTCAGACTGGGTAAGGAGAAAGGTCCACTCCCATTGGTGGACAGATCAAGAGTGGGGGACACTATGACAGGGGGAGGGAGAGAGGGATGGGAGAGAGGGAGAGAGGAGGGGGAACCTCCACCGGTCACCCTGTGGTAAACTAACACTGCCGCCGGGTTACTGGGGCCTTTTCCAGACTTCAAACACTTCAGTTGCCAGATGAGATTAATGTTTGAATTAGGATTGCTGTTCTCTGTTTTATTTTAATTACAGGTAATGATTAGAGATTATTGCTGAACTCTCTGGTGAACTGGAGATGCTGGATCTGATTACATTCAGTGAATGCCCCACACATCAGCGCGAGCTCAGTGGGAGTGTCAGTAGAACGGGACACACCACAGGTCGGGAGGGAGGGAGTGACGGACTCTGGGGTAGAGGCACAGATCATCAGAAGGTGGCTGAACAGGTTAATAAGCGGTGCAGGGCTCCCTGCACGATTCACTTATGCACGAAGAGCAATCAGAATGTGCAGATCCTTAAGACTGTAAGATAGAGGAGCAGAATTAGGCCATTCGGCCCATCGAGTCTGCTCCGCCATTCAATCATGGCTGATCTTTTACCAACCCCATTCTCCCCGTAACCCGTAACCCCTCTCACCGATTGAGAACGTGTCGATCTCTGCCTTAAATGCACCCAATGACGGCCTCCGCAGCCCTCTGTGGCAATGAATAATTGTGTCTCTTCAACACCTCTCTGTCTTCTGTTCATTTCTCCGCTCCTGGATGGAGAGACCTCACCACTAATCAGCCCCGCTGGTGAACATTCCCACTGGGTTTATAGAACACAGAACATGGAACAGTACAGCACAGGAACAGGCCCGTCAGCCCATCATGTCTGTGCTGACCACGATGCTGAATTAAACTAAATCCCTTCTGTCCGCACGTCGTCCACATCCCTCCATTCCCTGCACATTCACGTGTCTGTCTAACAGCCTCTTAAACCCCTCTATCATATCTGCCCCCACCCCCACCCCTGGCAGCCTGTTCCAGGCACCCACCGCTCTCTGTGTAAAAAAACCTGCCCTACACATCTCCTTTAAACTTTCCCCCTCTCACCTTAAATGCACGTCCTCTAGTATTGGACACTTTGACCCTGGGAGAAAGACTCTCACTGTCTACCTCTGCCTCTCATAATTTTATAAACTTCTATCAGGTCTCCCCTCAGCCTCCGACGCTCCAGAGAAAACAACCCAAGTTTGTCCAACCTCTCCTTATAGCTCATGCCCTCTAATCCAGGCAGCATCTTGGTGACAACACACACAAAAAGTGCTGGAGGAACTCAGCAGATCAGGCAGCATCTATGGAGGGAAATAAACAGTCAACACTTCAGGTCGAGACCCTTCATCAGGACCTGCTGAGTTCCTCCAGCACTTTTTGTGTGTTGCTCCAGATTCCAGCATCAGCAGAATCTCTTGTGAGCAGCCGGGTGAACCTCTTCTGCACCCTCTTCAAAGCCCCCACACCCTTCCTGTAACAGGGCAACCAGAACAGCACACAGTGCTCCAGATGCGGCCTGGCGAAGGTTTTATACAGCTGCAACATGACTTCCCGACTTTTCTACTTGACTCCCCGACCAGTGAAGGCAAGTATGTCATACACCTTCTTTACCGGCCTATCTTCTTAAGTTGCCACTTTCAGGGTGCTATGGACTTGCACCCCAAGGTCCCTCATGATCCATTGATATCACAGATGCCCTAATCCATCTGGAGACACAAGAGACTGCAGATGCTGGAAACCAGAGGAACAGCCCCTCACATCCCCGCTGGGGAGTCTACCCCCGAGGGCATCGACACTGAATTCTCCAACCTCAGGTTACCTGATCCCTCCCCCCGTCCCTTTTCCTCCCCTCCTGATCCACCCTCCTCTACCCACCCCATCCCCATCACCCTCTCTCCCCTCCTCCACACACCCCTCCCACTGGGTTACCTCCCCCCCCACTGTCCCCCACCTTCCTCTCCTATCAGATGCCACCACCTGCAGCCTTCTGTCACCTCCACCCATCACCTCCCAGCCTCCGGCACCATCCCCACCCCACCCCTCACCCGGATCCACCCATCACCTGCAGGCCTTGCCCCACCCCTTCCCCCCACCTCTTTACACTGACAACCTCCCCTCTGTCTTTCAGTCCAGATGAAAGGGTCTCGACCCGAAACGTCGTCTGTCCATCTCCCTCCACGGATGCTGCCCGACCCGCTGTGTCCCTCCAGCATCCCGTTTCTTGCTCCAATCCCTCTGCCTGCCTCTTCTTCACATATCCCCGGCATATTTTAGCCAAATACCCCTGGTGGACAAAGTCCATCCATCCCGGAGATAAGGACCCACCAATGGCTGCTCAGCCCACTTGGGGTCAGACCCCTTCTCTGCGAGTCTGACAGGAGAACTCTGCTGTCAGGAGCGATATACCCATCCACGGCTCAGAGTTTGTCTCCGAATTTGTATTCAGCTTCCCTTCCGCAGTTTATAAAGTTCTGTCAACTGAGCATGAATGATTCACACGGTGCCTGGTCATGTAAAAGACTAGATAATAACACACAGCCGCATGCTACCCTGTACAATTTTAACTGCCATTCTGCCTAATGGTTGTATACAAATGCGAACTAACAGGCTGTTTCCCACCACTGAGCGGCTTCATCGTTCACATTCCGACCAAACCCCTCGAGGGCCAACGTTTCGTTCATTCTTCAGTAGTGGTCAACACGAGGGCCAGAGACACTCCTTCCGACCTTTGACTCTACTGAGCAGCCGACGGAAACAGGCCCTTCTGCCCAACAGGTCCATGCCGACCAAGATGCCCATCCAAGTTACTCATTTGCCCGCGTTTGGCCCATTTCCCTCTAAATCTTTCCCATCCGTGGACCTGTCCGAGTGGCTTTTAAATGTTGTTAATGTACCTGCCTCACCCACTTCCTCTGGCAGCTCGTTCCATATACGGACCACCCTCTGGGTGAAGAAGTTGACCCTCAGGTTCCTGTTAAACCTCTCCCCTCTCACCGTAAACCTGTGCCCTCTAGACACAGGTTGAAGGAACAACACCTCATATTCCGCCTTGGGAGTCTCCAACCTGACGGCCTCAACATCCAGTAACCCCTCCCCTTCTTTCTCTCTCCCACCCCTCAACTCCATTGTCTTCCCTTATCCCTGTGGCTCCCTTCCCCGGCCTTGATGAGCTGCCCATCTCCTCCCCTCCTCCGTTCTTTATTCCATGGTCCACTGCCCTCTCCCACCGGATTCCTTCTTCTTCAGCCTCTTCTACCTGTCACCTCTCAGCTTATTACATCTTCTCCCCCCTCCCCACCCACCTACCTCCCCCTCTCACATGGACTCGCCTGTCCCCTGCCTGCGTGTGCTCCTCCCCGTCCCCCCACCTGCTTATTCTGGCTTCTGCCCTCTTCCGTTCCAGTCCTGATGAAGGGTCTCGGCCCAAAACGTCGACTATTTATTCCCCTCCATGGATGCTGCCTGACCTGCTGAGTTCCTCCAGCACTTTGTTGTGTATTGATCCAGATTCCAGCATCCACAGAATCTCTTGTGTCTCCCTCCAGTTCTTGATTCCCCAACCCTGGGGAAAAGACTGAGTGCATTCACCCTATCGATGCCCCTCATGATTTTATACACCTCCATCAGATCACCCCTCATTCTCCTTCGCTCCAATGAAAACAGTTCCAACCTGCTCAACCTCTCCCCACAACTCAGTCCCTCGAGTCCTGGCAACATCCTTGTAAATCTCCTCTGCGCTCTCTCCAGCTGAAGTGTCTGCTTTGAAGTGCTGTGATTGTGCCTGCCTCCACCACTTCTTCTGGCAGCTTGTTCCAGAAGGTGGGAACGTGCACAGCAAGCTCCCACAGACCAGCCACGTGACCTCCTTTGGCGAGATGGACGTCAGGACTACGCAGAGGGCCCTGCCAGCCAGGTTGTGGGCAAGGGCGGGGTTAGAAAGGGGTGCAGTTACATTCAGCAGGGAGACTCTACCCCTCACCCAGATTCTACCCCTCGCCCACACACCAGGGGAGGCAATTCACAGCAGCCGATTAACCCACCGACCCCGCACGTCATCAGGATGTGGGAGGGAACTGGAGCACCCGGGGGAAACCCACGCAGTCACAGGGAGAATATGCAAACTCCACACAGACAGCGCCAGAGGTCAGGATCGAACTTAGGTCTCAGCCAGCTCCTTCATGGGCACAACCCTCCCCACCATCGAGGATATCTTCAGGAGGCAGTGCCTCAAGAAGGCAGCATCCATCACTAAGGACCCTCACCATCCAGTACATGCCCTCTTCTTGTTACTACCATCAGGGAGGAGGTACAGGAGCCTGAAGACCCACACTCAATGACCTAGGAACAGCTTCTTCCCCTCCGCCATCAGATTTCTGAACGGTCCGTGAACCCATGAACACTGCCTCATTATTCCTTTTTTTTTGTACCATTTACTTATTTTTGTAACTTACAGTAATTTTATGTCATTGCACCGTACTGCTGCCGCAAAACGACACATTTCATGTCATATACATCAGTGATAATAAATCTGATTCTGATCCTGATTCGGGAGGTTGAGATCTAACCTGGGTCTCTGGAGTTTTTTAAGATAAAATATCTTTATTAGTTACATGTACATCGAAACACACAGTGAAATGCATCTTTTGCTTGGAGTGTTCTGGGGACAGCCCACAAGTGTCACCACACTTCCGGCGCCAACATAACATGCCCACAACTTCCTAACCCATACGTCTTTGGAATGTGGGAGGAAACCGGAGCACCCGGAGGAAACCCACGCAGACACGGGGAGAACGTACAGACTCCTTACAGACAGCGGCCGGAATCGAACCCGGGCCGCTGGCGCCGTAAAGCGTTATGCTAACCACACTCCTGCTACATCACCGTGTGCCATCAAGAAATTAATTCCTGTTCATATTACTTCAACATCGGAGCACAACATCCCTTTTACTTCTTGGTGACTGATGCAAACACTCCGAACTCCCCACACAACTCACTCTCCCTCCAGCTGTTCCATCTTGCACCCGTCAACATCAGTGGAAGGTTTAACAGTCTCGTCCGCCAAGTGACATACACAGCGGGTGGGGGGGGGGGGGGCGGCAGAGAAGAGACGGACGGCCCAAGACCCAATGGGAGTAAAATGAGGATCGCCCCCACCAGACCTGGGCCCCTGGCTGTGGGACAAGAGGTGCCCCTCCCTCTCCCACAAACATTCAAATGAGCCCCTCGCTGGGGGGAAGCACTGGAAAGGGACAAAACGTTCCGTCTGCAGGCAATACAGAATCAGGAAGATGCAGCCAATTCGAGCACAGCGAGATCCCACAGGCAGCAATGAGATTTTTAGAACAGAACAGTACTGCACAGGAACAGGCCCTTCGGCCCACCATGTCTGTGCTGAACACGATGCCAAATTAAACTAAATCCCTTCTGCCTGCACGCGGTCCATCTCCCTCCAATCCCTGCACATCCACGTGTCTAAGAGCCTCTTAAACCCTCTATCGTACCTGCCTCCACCCCCACCCCTGACAGCCCGTTCCAGGCACCCACCCCCCTCTGTGTAAAAAAACCTGCCCCACACATCTCCTTTAAACTTAACCCCTCTCACCTTAAATGCGTGTCCTCTAGTGTGTGACATTTCTACCCTGGGAAAAAGACTGTGTCTCCCCTATCGATGCCTCTCATAATTTTATAAACCTCTATCAGGTCTCCCCTCAGCCTCTGACACTCCAGAGAAAACAACCCAAGTCTGTCCAACCTCTCCTTACAGCTCACACCCTCTAATCCAGGCAGCATCCTGGTGAACCTCTTCTGCACCCTCTCCAAAGCCTCCACATCCTTCCTGCAATGGAGTGACCAGAACTGCACACAATGCTCCAAAAGTTAAAGGGTTGCTGGGTTCCCCACCTCACCCTCCTGCACTGGAGGATTCATTGTCGATGCTGATGAAAAAATAGGAAGGAAGGTAAAGTGAGAAAGAGAAAGGTAATGGATGGGGGGGGGGGAGTAAAGGAAGGGAGAGAGAGAGGGGGGAGAGAGAGGGGGAGAGAGAGGGAGAGAGAGGGGGAGAGAGAGGGGGGAGAGAGAGGGGGGGAGAGAGAGGGGGAGAGAGAGGGGGAGAGAGAGGGGGAGAGAGGGGGGAAAGAGGGGGGAAAGAGGGGGGAAAGAGGGGGGAGAGAGGGGGGAGAGAGAGGGGGAGAGAGAGGGGGAGAGAGAGGGGGAGAGAGAGGGGGAGAGAGGGGGGAAAGAGGGGGGAAAGGGGGGGGAAAGAGGGGGAGAGAGGGGGGAGAGAGGGAGAGAGGGAGAGAGGGAGAGAGGGGGGGGAGGGAGGGGGAGAGAGAGAGGGGAGACAGAAAGAGAAAGGGGGAGAGAGAGAGGTGGGGAGAGAGAGGGGGGAGGGAGAGAGAGGAAGGAAGGAGAGACTGAACGAGACAGGTAGGAGGAGGAAATCAGGAGGTGAAACGAGGGAAGAACGTTTGGAACCTGAGGAGAATTCAGCCGCAGCACCGATCAGGCAGGACAGGCTTTGGAGAGGATGCAGCGACGGATTTTGATTGAACGATAAGCTTCCTTGCTCATCAACATTCTGCGACACACACCTTCACTATTTACCCTTCACCATGCAGCCTCTCTGCTATTTCCTGTCAGAAGCCATTAACACATATTCCTCGACATTAAGTGCCATTTGCCTTTCATCAATTGCACGGTCTCTGTAGATCTCTCTGAGTTGCCCCTCCGAGCATATTAACTTCACACGGAACTGGGCATCAATCATAAACCTCAGACACTCCACTTAAAGACACCCAGGGTCAAGTTTTTCAGTGACCCCTGGGGCATTTTACAGAGTCAGTTACTGATTTAGAACAACCAGTATTGATAACTATCCCGCATCTCCTCAGATCCAGTGAGTGCTTCAGCTCAGCATTCAGAAGCCTCCTATCCAGCACATTAGATAGTCACTTGTGTCCCTGCTCCAACAGGGAAACCTCAGAGCTGCCCACGGCCACATCCTGCTAACCCGACCTGTCAACTCACACTTGGAATCTGGAGCGAGAATCAAACCACTGGTGGAAGTCAGCATGGACCAGTTGGGCCGGAAGGCCTGTTTCCACACTCTCTGACTATGACTCAGAGGGTCAGGCAGCATCCGTGGAGGGAGAGCGACAAATGGGCTCGTCCTGAAACGTCGATGGCCCATTTCCCTCCACAGATGCTGCCTGACCCACTGAGATCCTCCAGCAGCTCGGTTTCTCTCCAGGTCCCAGCATCTGCAGTCTCTTTGTGTCTCCTTGGAACCCAGAGGCAGGACCAGTCTCAGGAGAGTTGTTAGAGGATCCAGTGGATGATCAGAGGTTTCTGGTGGTGCAGGGTTAAGGCAGCAGCGCCACAATAGTTAGACCCGTTTTATTGTTTCCTGAGCTCACAGACCACTGCTGGGGCTGAGGTACCCAAACTCTAACTCTAATCCCGTACAGTAAAAGTCTACCTCAAACCATCAGATCACCCTTTACCCCGAATCCCAGCCCTTTATCTAAGTCTCAGATAAAACTCTCAGACTAAACTTTCAATCTAAATTCTTGGATGAAAACTAAACCCTTAGTCTCAATTCTTCAGCTAACTCATTTAGCTAAACTCTTGGGCAAAACCATTGATCTGAATCCTTGACTAGACCCTTAAACCAAACCCTTAGACTAAACTCTTGGACTAAGTCTTTAATCTAAATTCTTTGACTAAACCCTGAACTGCATTTTACTGAACACCCAAAGTAAACCTTTCAACTAAACTAATCTCAACACATACCAACCCCTTACACTGACCCCCCACACTAAGTCCTCGCACTGACCCCTCGCACTGACCCTCACACTGACCCCTCACACTGAATCCTTGCACTGACCCCTCAGACTGAATTGAAATTCTTAGTCTAAACACTTAATATAAGTGCTTAGACTAAACACTGAACTATAGTTTAGGTTAAATCCTTAGGCAAAATCCTTAATCTAATCCCCTACTGCTAATCTTAGGTTAACCCTTTCACTGAAAACTTTGATTAAACTTTAAATCCTTAACAAACCTCCCAGGAACAAGGAGCTGCGGGAAACACCACATCTCAGCGGCTGGGAAACAGCGCAGCCCTGGAGACAGTATGCCATCGATAAATCAAAGAATCGGGTTCTGGTTTCTCTGACAGGAACGTTCCAATCGCAAACCACTCAATGTTGGAGATAGATACTGTTTTGTTGGAAGAATTTACTTGCTCTGAAGTGCTCAGCCAAACACAGATAAAAGCAAAGTCGGGGAGAGGGAGTAACCTCTGGCTCCATAAAATATCTGTGTCCGCAGGCTGGGACAGGTGGTAAAATTCAGTAATGAGCAGGGGAATCATCCCCCTCTCGTGAGTCCAGGAATTTTGAACAGCTTCAAGGTACTGAGGTCAACACTATACACAGACGACAAATTTGTTGACTGTAACACACTACGTCAAATAGAGGCCTGATGGGTGCAGAGTCACTCAGTCACACAGCAAGGACACAGGCCCTTCGGCCCAACTCGTCCATGCCCATCCAAGCTAGTCCCATTTGCCCGCGTTTGGCCCGTATTCCTCTGAACCTTTCCCATCCATGTACTTGTCCAAGTGTCTTTTAAATGTTGTTAATGTTCCTGCCTCACCCATTTCCTCTGGCAGCTCGTTCCACACACCTTCGGTGTAAAAAAGTTGCTCCTTGAATTCCTATTAAATCTCTCCCCACTCACCTTAAACCTGCGCCCTCTAGTTCTTGATTCCCCAACCCTGGGAAAAAGACTGAATGCATTCACCCTATTGATGCCCCTCATGATTTTACACACCTCTATAAGGTCACCCCTCAATCTCCTACGCTCCAAGGAACAGAGTCCCAGCCTGCCCAACCTCTCCCGATAACTCAGGCCCTCGAGTCCTGTAACTCAATGTTGTTTTGGGATTTGGTGTCACTGACAAGGTCCAGCTTTTACCACCCATCCCTAACTGCCACTTGTGAAGGTGGGGTGAGCTGCCTTCTTGAACCACTGCAGTCCGTGAGGTGTAGGGGAGGGAGTCCAGGAGTTAGACCCAGCAGCGATGATATATTTATCTCAGGATGGTTGCCACTTGGTGAGGAGCCCGCAGCCAGTGGTGCTCCCCTACTTATTGGCCAAGGAGGCTGACCTTCCCTTTTCTCAAGGGTTTATCCAAGTCTCCACAAGAGGAGTTACCTTGGCACTGGGTCAACCTCCCATCAATGGTCAGTCAACAACTGGCCTTACACAAGGAATGCCTCAAACCCCACATCAACCTCCATGGGTGTTACATCTGGGCAGGAGTCACGAAGGAATCCCCAGCTGGACCACATGGTTGTGGGTAACGGGAGGGGGAAGGGCGAGGCATCAAAGGGGGAAGAGATGCAGAGGGTCTGGGATCAGGACAGGCACCAAGGGTTGAGGAAGGGGTGAAGGGTGGTTGGGAAGGGGTCGGGACCAAAGGGTCGGCCGTTGGCGGATTGTGGGAAGTGGGTTGACGAGAATCGGTGGAGCCATCGGAGACGGCAGACACTGGAACCTGGAGCAACGGACAAACACTGGAGGGACTCAGCGGGTCGGGCAGCGTCTGTGGAGGGAGAGGGAGAGTCGACGTTTCGGGTCGAGACCCTTCCCCTGGACTGAAAGAGCAGAGGGGAGACAGTCGGTGTAAAGGGGTGGCGGGAGGGGGCGGGTCAAGGGCTGGCGGGTGATGGGTGGATCCAGGCGAGGAGGGGGTGATAGGCGGATGGAGGAGGGAGGGGTGGGGATGGTGCCGGAGGCTGGGAGGTGATGGGTGGAGGTGACAGAGGGCTGCAGGTGGTGGGATCTGATAGGAGGGGAAGGTGGAGCCTGGAACCAAGGGAGGTGGGGAGGGCGGGTGGGAACAGTGGGGGGGGGGGATCCCAGTGGGAGGGGTGTGTGGGTGACGGGCAGATGGAGGGGGTCGGGGAGGGGAGAGTGACAGGGTGATGGGGACCAGGTGGATCAGCAGGACGGAGAAAAAGGAGAACGGGAGGAAAGGGACCGAGGGGAGCGGTCCCCAGGAGCGCGAGAATGTTCACGCCGTCGGGTTGTAGACTGCCCCGGGGGAGTGCGAGGGGCTGCTCTAGTTTGCATCTAGCCTTGAGCTGGCAGTGGAGGAGGCCAAGGACAGACAGCTCGGGGTGGGAGTGGGGAGGGGGATTGAATTGGCCAGCCGCCGGGAGCTCCCGGCTGGTGTGGCAGACAGAGTGAAGGTGCTTGGTGAAGCAGCTCCCCCAGTCTGAGGTGGATCGGCATCTGGACTGAGGGATGGAAGGGGGCAATTGGGTGGGAGGCAGGTAGGTAGGTAGGTGTGTGGATCGGGTGATTGGGAATCAAGGAGGGGGGATATCAGCCCGGGTTTATGTGCTGTTGGGGTGGGGGGGTTAGACATGGACTTCTACCTCCAGAATCTACGCACCCATTTAAGTAACGCCAGCTTTGAATTGCATATTGTTCAAAATTACACGGCTCACACCACCTAACGTTTGGAAACACGTCTGCTGTCGACCAAGAGAATCGGGAGTAATCGCACCCACAAACTCTGGTGGAGAATTATCCTCGGGCCTGTTTCGATGACAATAACCTCTCACACTCAGAGCCCCAGCACAGCCCCAATCCTCTCCCACAGCCTGCTTCTACTCATACTGTAATGAGCAAGAAATTTATCCAAAGAGCAAATTGTATTGAGAGCAGTCAATGCCAATTCCAACTCAAGCATGCATTGACAGGTTTAAATTTAGCTTCATAAAGAAAATCAAATTATTTGAAGCATATTCTCAATGGTTACAAGAGGGTTCACCTTCCTCATCCCTGCCATGTTTAAATATTCACAACAACCATTTTGTCAAAAAGGATTAGAAGAACGTGTATATATGTCACAGGGAAGTGGCAGGAGCTGTTGTACGAGTCTCAGGGCTTGTTCACCCTGGGGGAAAGTCCACACCATCTGTTACACACCCACTTGAGACACTATCATGTCCACAGTCAAGAGAAGGAGAGGCAATTAGTTGGACCTAGTTGCTCAATGCCCCCAATATAGGGTCAGTGGACCCGGCGTATATTCAGACCACTGCCATTTTGAAGGGTGATAAACTAGCTTGCTCTTTCAGGGAAATTACATTTGAATTTTTTTTTACAATTTCCTGTGGTCAAGTCCCATCTCTAACTGCCCCTTGAGAAGGCCCCATCCCTAACTGCCCCATGAGAAGGTCTCATCTCTAACTGACCCTTGAGAAGGTCCCATCTGTAACTGCCCCATGGGAAGGTCCCATCCGTAACTGCCCCATGAGAAGGCTCCATCCCTAACTGACCCTTGAAAAGGTCCCATCTCTAACTGCCCTGTGAGAAGGTCCCATCTCCAACTGACCCTTGAGAAGGTCCCATCTCTAACTGCCCATGAGAAGGTCCCATCCCTAACTGACCCTTAAGATGGTCCCGTCCCTAACTGACCCTTGTGAAGGTCCCATCTCTAACTGCCCCATGAGTAGGTCCAATCCCTGACTGCCCCATGAGAAGGTCCAATCCTTGACTGACCCTTGTGAAGATCCCACGCCAAACTGCCCCATGAGAAGGTTCCATCCCTAACTGCCCATGAGAAGGTCCCATCTCTAACTGCCCCATGAGAAGGTTCCATCCCTGACTACCCCATGGGAAGATCCCAACCCTAACTGCCCCATGAGAAGGTCCCATCCCTGACTGCCCCGTGAGGAGGTGGAGAGCCACCCCCTTGAACCGCTGCAGCCCGTGTGGGGAAGGGGATCCCACGGTGCTGTTGGGGAGGGAGTTCCCGGGTTTAGACCCAGTGACGGAGAAGGAACAGTGATATAGTTCCCAGTGAGGAATGGACACAACTAGACTTTATTTAAAAATTAAATTTGAAACTTCCTATTCTCTAGTTGGATCCTGTTCTGCACAAGATTTTGATGTGCCTGCTCCCGTTCCGAGGCCTGGGAGAGTTGAATTTGAGAGTAAAATTGAATGAAGCTTTCTGCCAACTTCCGCCAAATGTATAGGGATCCATAGGGTACACACAACACGGTGTCTGAGGGTCCAGAGGGTACACACAACAGTGTCTGAGGGTCCATAGGGTACATACACCACAGTCTGAGGGTCCAGAGGGTCCACACACCACAGTGTCTGAGGGTCCACAGGATTCACACACCACAGTCTGAGGGTCCATAGGGTACACACACCACAGTCTGAGGGTCCAGAGGGTACACACACCACAGTGTCTGAGGGTCCAGAGGGTACACACACCACAGTCGGAGGGTCCAGAGGATTCACACACCACAGTCTGAGGGTCCACAGGGTACACACACCACAGTGTCTGAGGGTCCAGAGGGTACACACACCACAGTCTGAGGGTCCAGAGGATACACAAACCACAGTCTGAGGGTCCAGAGGATACACAAACCACAGTGTCGAACAGCCTGTATAACGAATGCACACATGTGCAGTGTCATCGATGGAGTGACTCATCCTGTCCCTTAGTGAGTCATTATGTTGTAGTGTTAAATACAGTCAGAAAAAGAGCCCACACACAGATGCACCACACACACACACCTCACAGGTGCACACACACAGAGACACATACACATGCCACAGATATACACAGAGACACAGACAGACAGGCACACACACCACACAGACAGGCAGAAACACACACACACACCCCACAGGTTAGAACTGTCCCATACAGTGCACCTTTGCCTCACTGTACCCTCTCGAACAGTGTATCGCTTCGCACTGAGTTCTCTGCCCATTCTAGCAGTCTGACCTTACACCACCCTCCCCTCTTTACCACACTTCCAAACTTTGTGCTCCTCAAGAATTCGGAAACTTTTCTCCACAGATCCAAGTCAAAGCCACTAACGTTTGAAAAATGCCTGTTTCATCCTGCTCCCTGGGAACACTGATTTATAGTGAACCTCGAGATGAGCTTTCATAACTTACCCTGCAGGACTAAGTGACAGAGTCATACAGGACAGAGACAGGCCCTTCGCCCCAACATCTACATGGAACGAGCTGCCAGAGGAAGTGGCTGAGGCAGGAACATTAACAACAGAACAGGTCCATGGAGAGGAAAGGTTCAGAGGGATATGGGCCAAATGCAGGCAAATGGGACTGGCTTAGGTCGGCATGGACCATTTGGACCGAAGGGCCTGTTTCCATGGTGTGACTCGATGTCTGTGCCAGCAGCCATACCCACCCACACTGATCCCATTCCCCAGCGCTTGGTCCACACCCTTCTCTGCCCTGGTGATTCAGGGGCTCGTACAGATGCTTCAACCTTGAGGGAGTTTCTGCCTCCATCCCAACCCCCTCCAGATCCCAACTGCCCTTGGAGGGAAGGAAATCCCCCCTCCGAGCCCCAATGAACCTCCTCCTCCTCACGATCCTTTCGTGCCGTGAGAAGGAGTGGAGTGGAGTGGAGAGGAACGTGTGGAGGAGGGACCCCAGGGAACGGGATTGCTGTCTGAGTGGTGTATCACAAGGGAAGCAGGTCTGGTGAACAAGATCACTCCAACCTCAGACACTCAGAAACCTTGGGGGGCCACGGACTAGAGGTGAGCCCAGCTGTTGGTACTACACCACCTTGCTGAAGGACCTCTGATCTTTCACCTCCTTAGGCAACACACGAGGTGCTGGAGGGACTCAGCGGATCGGGCAGCATCTGTGGAGGGAGGTGGACAGTCGACGTTTCGGGTCGAGACGCTTCACCTGGACTGTACTCCACGGACGCTGCCTGACCCCCTCCAGCCCCTTGTGTGTTGCTCCAGATTTCAGCATCTGCAGTCTCCTTGGGTCACCTCCGGGTACTAAGCTGTCTGTGGTTTAGTCCAAATTGACCAGTTATTAACTCTACAGGACCCCACGATCCATTCTGTGTGCAACATTGCAAAGGTCGCCTCAGGAGAAGTTTGTCAAACTTCTGTACGGCAATGTAAGAGACCACTGGGCCTATCAAATCCATGCCAGCTCATGGAGCTATCCCATTCTCCCACCAAGCTTCCGTGTTCTCCACAAATTCTCATCGGCTCTGCGTGACACACTCCGGACCAAAAGCTCCAGAGGTCAGGATCGAACCCGCGTCGCTGGAGCAGCTTCACCCACAGCACCAGTTCTACCCATGGCAAGGTACGGCAGTCCCCAGCTGTACTGAACTCGGACGTGATCCCCGCACAGGAGGGATAGGGGGAAGGTGGGAGATGGGGGTGGAGGGAGGGGCGATGAGACATAATGAAAGGTAGCAGCATGACCCCACGGCATAAGGTTCCGCACTCCAGACCCTGGATACAGTGGCCCGGGTTCAAATCTCGGCAGAACCTGCTCCTTTCCAGCCCAAGAGAGATCTGCTGCCTCCCAGCCCAGGAGACCTGGGTTCGATCAGGACCTCCAGCGCTGACTGTCTGTGTGGAGTTTGCACGTTCTCCCCGTGACTGTGTGGGGTTCCCCCGGGGGCGACGGTACCCTCCCGCATCCCAACCACATGTGGGGATCGGTGGGGTAATCGGCCCCCCGGTGTGTGGATGAGGGGGAGAATGTGGGGGGAATGAATTTTGAGATCGGTGTAGGGTTGGTGGTTGGTGGTGGGCATGGACCCAGTGGGCCAAAGGGCCTGATTCTGCGCTGGACGACTCTGGGGCTCTGTTTAGACTGAACCAGAGAAGCCACATACACAATGTGGCTACAGGAGCAGGTCAGAGGCTAGGAATCCTGTGGTGAGTAACTCCAGGAGAGTGACGGGACGCTCCCCACTTACCTGGGTGAATGCGGCTCCAACACCATCCAGGGCACAGCAGCCCGTTTGATGGGGACCCCACCCACAGCCGTTCACTCACCCCACCACCGACACAGTGTGTACCATCTACAGGATACACTACAGCCACTCACCGCGACTCCCCAAGCACCTCCCAAACCCACCACCTCTCCCACCAAGGACAAGGGCAGCGGGTGCAGGGGAACACCACCACCTGCAGGTTCCCCTCCCAGTCACACCCCACCCTGACTGGGAAATATCTCGCTGTTCCTTCACCGTCGCTGGGCCTAAACCCTGAGACTGCTGTTACTCCCATCAGGGAGGAGGTACAGGAGCCTGAAGACCCACACTCAACGATTCAGGAACAGCTTCTTCCCCTCCGCTATCAGATCTCTGAATGGTCCACGAACCCATAAACACTACCTCGTTATTCCTTTTTTTTGCACTATTTATTAATTTCTGTAACTTATAGTAATTTTATCTTTGCACTGTACTGCTGCCACAAAACAACACAGTTCACGTCGTCGAAATCTGATAATAAACCTGATCCTGATTCTGAACTCCCTCCCCAACAGCACCGTGGGGACACCCACACCTCAAGGCAGCTCCCCCCCACCTTCTCAGGGGCAACGAGGGACGGGCAATTAAATGCTGGTTCAGCCAGCGAAGCCCACACCCCTTGACTGAACACACACAAGGAAACAGGTGTGTCCCTCCTGTGACACCCAGGCAGTGACTGACACAAGCCCGACACTGAACAAGGAACCTCAGGCAGTGAAGCCACACGGCACAGCAGGGGACAGACATGTGGGCTTACAGACCCTTACAACACAGCGGCTGCAGACACAGAACAACTTTAGGACAAAACCCTGGTTACAAAACGAGTGCGTCGTCAAGAGAACCGGCGCGGTAACGGACCACTCAGTCGAGAAGCACTCACAGTGAGTGGAGAGGAGCCTAAGCACACACGGGCCAAGTGTTAACACTGACGAGGGCTGGTGCAGTGCTTCGTGAGTCACAGGTGTCAATGAACCAACACATCAACCGATGCGGAAAAGGCGAGATCAGCCGAGAGAACCGAAGACTGACTTGGGAGGTGTTCAGTGGAAGTGGCCCAAGGACACACAGACTGACCCCCAGCAGTGTCTGGGGAGGCAAAGTGGGAGTCAGTCCGGGAGCCGGTCCCACACAACGTGAACCACCTTTCAGAGATACCCACTGTGCTGCTTTGTGGCAGTTCTTGTACAGGCCACTCCTGCACACTGTACACCTCCTCGTCCTCGTCTGCCATCCGGACACACCGTGGCGGTCCGCTTTGTCAACTGGTGATAGGGAAGGTCCCCAGTGGAGGTCTCCTTACGTGGGAGTCCTGCCCCTTTACCTCGGGGACCTGGGGTGGAGAGTGTCGCAGGGAGCAGTGTCTTCTAAAAGATCCTTAAGTCGGTTTACGGACTCCCCGCCACCTGTCATTTCTGCGGCCAGGAAGAGACGGTGTATTGTGTATGTACGGAGTGTGAGAGGTGGCAGCCTCTATTTGAGTATCTGGAGGGGCTGCTCCTCAAGTTCTGGCTGCACTTCACCCCCACGCTCCTGATCTTTTGTCACCCAGTGCAGGGGTGTGGGGTGGGTCGGTCAGGGGGGTCTCCTGGTCGATTTGCTCCTGGCCTGGATTCACGGGTCTGCACAGTGGGCAGCCGTGGGTTCTGCCAGACTGATTGCATTAGTTGGGCTGGGGCGATGTGTTGCTCCAGATTCCAGTACTTGCAGTCTCTTCCTCAGACTGACCAGTGGGAGAGGGCAGGAGGTCACGTTGCAGCTGTATAAAGCTTTAGTCAGGCCAACACTTGGAGCACCGTGTGCAGTTCTGGTTGCCCCGTTACGGGAAGGATATGGAGGCTTTGGAGAGGGTGCAGAATAGGTTCACCAGGATGCTGCCTGGATTAGAGGGCATGAGCTATAAGGAGAGGTTGGACAAACTTGGGTTGTTTTCTCTTGAGCGGCAGAGGCTGAGGGGAGACCTGATAGAGGTTTATAAGATTATGAGAGGCACAGATAGAGTAGACAGGCAGAGTCCCTTTCCCAGGGTAGAAATGTCTAATACCGGAGGACATGCATTTAAGGTGAGAGGGGGAAAGTTTAAAGGAGATGTGGGGGGCAAGTTTTTTTTACACAGAGAGCGGTGGGTGCCTGGAACGGGCTGCCAGGGGTGGGGGTGGAGGCAGATATGATTGAGGGGTTTAAGAGGCTCTTAGACAGACACGTGGATGTGCAGGGAATGGAGGGAGATGGACCACGTGCAGGCAGAAGGGATTTAGTTTAATTTGGCGTCGTGTTCAGCACAGGGCCTGTTCATGTGCTGTACCATCCTAGGTGTGATGTACAGGCTGCAGTGTCCATCTCCATACCCAGCCTGGTACAAGACCCGTCTTCTGCACCCTGAATCTGTCCCAATTATATCAGCAGGAGGAAGAGTGGGACCAATGGAAACAAAACCAAATCTCGTGCAGGGACTGACTGGGTAACAGGTGGCCGGAGTGGATAGGACTGCTGATTACAAGCTGACAAGCAACACATTTCTCACATTTCCTTAGACCATTCAGCCCCTCAAATCTCTGCTGGCCCTCAGGGCTGTCCTATCAACCCCTTCCCCCTGTATCTCCCTGTCTCACACGTGTCCATCCACTGCCCCTGCCCCCACAGGGAAGGGCCGTCTCCAAGCCTTGACATTCAATGGCATCCCCCACCCTCAGTGTCCCAGGGTCACCATCGACCAGGAGCTCAGCTGCACCAGCCACAGCAACATGGAGACAGAGGGGAAGGTAGACGATGGAATCCAGAGCACCACACCAAGGAGCTGGAGGAACTCAGCAGGTCAGGCAGCATCTGTGGAGGCAAAAGCTGTATATTGTGTTGGGACTGGTCCTGGTGTGGGGGTTTGACCCAACACATTGGTGTACACCTTGACCCACATACATACCCTGGCTACGAGGGCAGCTCAGGGTATCCCGTGGCAAGTGACTCACCTCAAGGATGTGCTGGTTGGTTGGTTAACTGGCTGCTGTACGCTGAGGGAGGGTCCTTCTACGTTGTCAGCGAACACAAGGGCAATGGGCAGAAGCCACGCTGGCCAGGGCTGGAACGGGCAAGTGCATAACCTGCCGACATTGTGGAGGCTCCCAGCAATGACATCTCTGTGGGACTGGAAATGGCCAACAAGATCCCGGCAAAGAGTTACACTGGCAACTGTGAGAGGAGATTCCGAGAGGAAGGCACTCGGAATGGTTGTAGGTAGGCCACTCGGCCCCTCCAGCCTGCCCCACCATTCAGTATGACCACGGCTGATCTACACTGGCCTCAACCCTTCTTCTGTGCCAGTTCCCCATCGCCCCCAATTCCCTGTCTCCTCAAATAATTATTCCCCCAGTTATCCAGCCTCCACCACCCTCAGGGGCCAGAGAATTCCAGAGAGTTCCCTCTGCGAGAAGAATTTCTTCAGCCGTTCTTGATAGAACAACTTTCTCATCCCAGGCATTAGCCAGGCTAGGTCTGACCCCGAGACAAACACGTACAGTACATGCACCCTCTTACGCTAAGGATTACCAGACATGTTCACCTGTATTTGCCAGCCTATCTGAGAGGTTCTTCAACCCCTCATATCTGCCTCCACCTCCACCCCTGGCAGCCCGTTCCAGGCACCCACCACTCCTTGTGTAAAAAACTTGCTCCTTTAAACCTTCCCCCTCTCAAATTAAATGCATGTCCTCTATTATTTGACATTTCGACCCTGGGAAAAAGATACCGGCTGTCTACTCTGTCTGTGCCTCTCATAATCTTGTAAACTTCTATCAGGTCTCCCCTCAGCCTCCTCCGCTCTAGAGAAAACAACCCAACATGTCGGAGATTCAGAACTAAAGTGAGACGGGAGGAAGTTGAGACAGGACTGAGATTATGACTCAGGGTGCGAAGACAGACGAGTTAAACAGCGCGATAGGGTTCCTGCGTCAAGCCCACCTGACGTGTGGAGATGGAGCCTGGAGGAGTACGGAGCTGAGACTGACTGTGAGAACAGGTGAGAGAGTCACAGCTCTCACAAGAGAACATCAGAGGGAGTGACTGTGGAGTCACGTGGGTTTACTGAATCATACAGCCCAGAAAGAGGCCCTTCGGCCCTCCGTCTCCCTGCCGACCATCAGGTACCTTTCTCAAACAATCCCATCCATCAGCATTTGGTGTGTAGCCTCCTCTGCCTTGCTGATTCAAGTGCTGGTCCAGATACTTCTTCAACGTTGTGAGAGTCTCTGCCTCCACCTCCCCTGCCCGGGGAATGTGTTCCAGATTCCAACGCTCTCTAGGTGGAGAAGTTCCTCCTCAGCTCCCCTCTAACTCCCCACCTTAAACCTCTGTCCTCTGGCCTCAGACACCCCTGCCATGAGGAAAGGGTTCTCATTATCCACCCGATCTGTGCCCCTCCATCTGGATACCCCACCCCGCAGCCTCCCCTGCTCCAAGACACCCAGGCCTATCCTGTCTCTCCTCAACTGCAAAGGGAAGCGACACAAGGTTCAATTGGAAGGCGGGACATGTCCCTCGAGAGGTGGGCGCTTTGGAGAGGGTGCAGAAGAGGTTCACCAGGATGTTGCTTGGATTAGAGGGCATGTGCTGTCAGGAGAGGCTGGACAAACTTGGGTTGTTTTCTCTGGAGCGGTGGAGGCTGAGGGGAGACCTGATAGAGGTTTATAAGATTATGAGAGCCACAGGTAGACAGCTGGTATCTCTATCCCAGGGTAGAAATAACTAATACTAGAGGACATGCATTTCAGGTGAGAGGGGAAAGCTTAAAGGAGATGTGTGGGGCAGGTTTTTTTACACAGAGAGTGGTGGGTGCCTGGAACGGGCTGCCAGGGGTGGGGGTGGAGGCAGATACGATCGAGGGGTTTAAGAGGCTGTTAGACACGTGAATGTGCAGGGAATGGAGGGATTTGGACATGGTGTAAACAGAAGGGATTAGATTAATTAGGCATTTTAATTGCTGGTTTAATTAGTTGGGCACAACATTGTGGGCCGACGGTCCTGTTCCTGTGCTGGACTGTTCTGTGTGAATCCAACGCCCACATCAAGATCAAAGTGTTTCGAGGTGTGTGTCAGTAAACTAAATCTGTGAAAAATGTGAACTCTTACCAGGAAGATGAAAGCAGAGGTAGTGTGTGTAACCCTGTGACGTACCAGGGCAGGGTGCAGGATGAGTGGCCGGTCTCATTGTCCGGGTGACTCATTACATTGCCAGCACTAGGTTCCCATCCCCCCAACCCCAGGGAATCTGTTCCAGATTCTAATGCCCTCTGGGTGGAGGTGTTCTGCCTGAGATCCCTTCCCCACCTTAAACCTCTGTCCTCTGGTCTCAGACACACAGTACAGACATCTCATCCACAACGGGAGGAAGCTGGGCTCCCCCTGTAGGCTTCGGAATTTAGATGGGAGCCCACACCAAGTTCACAGGTGGAGGGGACGCAGGTACTGGGTGTGTGACCATCACAGGAAGGCCATTTACCCCATCATGCCAGTACTGGTCAAACACAGCCCCATCCCACTCTACAGCAGTCAGGTCCACAGGGCACGATGTGCCAAGGGACTTCACCTCAAACACCCTTTCAGGCAGAGGCCCCCCTCCATCCAGGACATGCCCGCTTCTCGATGCTGCCATCAGGCAGGAGGTACAGGAGCCTGAAGACCCACACCTCACGGTTCAACAACAGCTTCTTCCCCACCGCCGTCAGGGTCTAGAACCCACCTGAGAAAGCCCAACACTGCCTCGGACTGGATCTCCTCAACTTGTACTGATGTTGCTGTGTTATTTTCGTTTGTTTTGCCGTGGAAGTTATGTATACTTTATGTTAATTTAAGTTTACGTTAACTGATGTTTGTAACGTACTGAGCTGCTGTTGCAAGAAGCTACTTTTCATGGCGTCTATCCCCAGGTTAGGACAAGAACTTGAACCATTTGGGAAGTCTCTCACCTCATCCTCAAACCTTTCCCACCCACGTACTGACTTCACTGAGGGACAGGGACCCTACCTGCCCACCATATCTCCTCCGCCTCCTGGGTTCCAGAGGACACCATCCCAACCTTGCCGGCTCTCCAATTCCCACATGTCCAATTCTGTCCCGTGTCCTTCCTACAATGCCCTACGAAGCACGAGGCAGGAATGCCGGGAACATGGAAGGGGAACATCGAACGTGTACCGGCTGGTTAAGGACAGGAACAGGAGGAGGACGCAGAGCCGAATACCCTGGAACGTGGCAGGTCAAGGGACGATTTGGTGAGAGTTTTTGGGCCTTCAATGAAGCAAGGAGGACAGAGAGAAACTCTTCTTGCCGGTCAGTGAGTCTCGGACCAGGGGAAGTGTCTGGGAATTCAGGAGTGAAGCTGGGTCACGATTCGGGATAACAGACATCAACCGTTTCCAATGTGAAATTGGAAGACTGACATCTTTCTCCAACTTCAGCACTATGTTCCTCCCCTTGGGTCCACACTGACCTCAGAACCCCATCAATCCCCTTCCTCCCACATTCCCCTGGATCCCATTCTCCCCACACATTCCTATTTCTCTTACTACACACCTAGGGGCCATTCTGCCCATCGAGGCTCTGCCACCTCCAGCCCCATCCGTCCCATTCCCCCACTGATTTCCCTGAACCCACTCCCTTCCACACTCCCACCAACTGTCCCCAGATCCCACCTCTCACCCACACACTGGGGGGAACGATTAACCCACTGACCACACTTGAAGCATTATGTTCAGTTCTGGTCACCTCATTATAGGAAGGATATGGAAGCTTTAGAGAGGGTGCAGAGGAGATCTACAAGGATGCTGTCTGGATTGGAGAGCATGTCTTATGAGGAAAGGTTGAGTGAGCTAGGGCTTTTCTCTTTGGAGCGATGCAGGATGAGAGGCCACATCACGGAGGTGTATAAGATCATGAGGGGCATAGATAGAGTGGACAGTCAGCACCTTTTCCCCAGGGCGGCAATGGCCAATACCAGAGGACATCCATTTAAGGTGAGTGGAGGAAAGTTTAGGGGAGATGCCAGAGGCAGGTTTTTTTACACAGAGAGTGGTGGGTGCCTGAAACGCACTGCCGGGGGTGGTGGAGGCTGATACAACAGGGACAGTTAAAAGACTCTTAGATAGGCACATGGATGTAAGGAAAATGGAGGGTTATGGACTGTGTAGGAGGGAAGGGTTAGATTGAGTGTGGAGTAGGTTTATCTAGGTCGGCACAACATGGTGGGCCGAAGGGCCTGCACTGTGCTGTACCGTTCGATGTTCAATGACTCTATGTCAGTATAACTTTGATCTGCATTGGCAGGGAGAGGGATGAGACCGTTGACAAATCGGCCAAACATTGAGGGCTGTCTACGTGTTTGATCGGCAGCGGTGGGGAGGGGAGGGGAGGTGGGAGGGGAAGGGAAGAAGATCTGCCAACACATGATGATCCTCCCTGTTCAAACACAGACATTTTGTGCGGTTACAGCGACTCAGGAGCTCTCTCAAGGAGGCTCAGAGCACATCAGAATTCTAGGCCAATGCCCGTTGCCAGGCAACAAACCCAAGGTGCCTGGAGCGAGACGGTGACAGTGTTCACCCGCTTGCCGCATCGCTGATGGTCTTGGTAGGAGCAGACACACAGACAGCCCGCAGCGGCACACGCTCCCCCTCACCGGGTGGGTCGTACCCCGTCCGTACACCGCCCTGCCCCACCGCAGCTCACCCAGCTGATAAAACGCAGCCCCGGCCTGACTAAACACAGCCCCAGCCCAACTGAACACAACCCCAGCACAACTAAACACAGCTCCAGCCCAACTGAATGCAGACCCAGTGCAATTAAACACAGCCCTATCCTGACTAAACACAGCCCTAGCCTGACTAAACACAGCTCCAGCAAAACTAAACACAGCCTGTGCCCATCTAAATGCAGACCCAGCCCAACTAAATGCAGACCCAGTGCAACTAAACGCAACCTCAGCACAACTAAACACAGCCCCAGCACAACTAAACACAGCCCCAGCACAACTAACACAGCCCTGGCCCAGCTAACACAGCCCTGGCCCAACTAAACACAGCCCCAGTCCAACCTAACACAGCCCCAGCACAACTAAGACAGCCCTGGTCCAACTAAACACAGCCTCAGCCCGACTAAACGCAACCCCAGCCCAACTAAACGCAACCCCAGCCCAGTTAAACAGCCCAAGACAAACTAATAAAACACAGCCCCAGCCCAACATTTGAATCCGTCTCTCCATTCCCACACCAACCTCCTCCACTGCCAGGGTGAGGCTAAACACAAACCTCTGAACAGCCCCCCACATTCCCCACCCCGGGGGAATCTACACTCCGACGGCACGGACACTGAATTCTCCAACCTCAGGTAACCTGCTCCCCCTCTGTCCCTTCCCCCCCCTCTTGATCCACCCAGTTCCTCCTCAAACCACCCCACCCCCATCACCCTCTCTCCCCTCCCCCACCCACTGCCCATCACCCACACACCCCTCCCACTGGGTTACCTCCCCCCACTGCTCCCACCTGCCCTCCCCACCTCATTTGGTTCCAGGCCCCACCTTCCTCTCCCATCAGATCCCACCACCTGCAGCCCTCTGTCCCCTCTGTCACCAACCCCACTCCCCCCCCCATCCGCCTATCACCCCCCCCTCACCCGGATCCACCCATCACCTGCCAGCCCTTGCCCCCACCTCTTTATACTGACTGCCTCCCCTCTGCCCTTTCAGTTCAGGGGAAGGGTCTCGACTCTCCCTCCCCCTCCAGAGATGCTGCCCGACCCGCTGAGTCCCTCCAGCATCTTGTGTGTTGCATAGCTCAAGCCAAGCCTAATATAAACCCAAAATAAAACACCCTCCTTCCAACAAAACCAGCCCAAGGTGACAGAAACCCAACTGTGCAAGTCGTTGGGGAGACCACAGCTGGAGAGTTGTGCATGGTTCTGGTTGGCCAGCTACAGGAAGGGTGTGATCAAACTGGAGACGCTGCAGGAAAGATCCACAGGGATGTTACCGGGACCGGAGGGCTTGAGTTATAAGGGGAGGCTGGGCAGGCTGGGACTGTTTTCCCTGGAGCGAAGGTGGCTGAGGGGTGACATCATAGAGGTTTATAAAATCAGGAGGAGCATCGATAAGGTGGAGGGTCACAGTCTTTTCCCCAAGGGAGAGGAGTCTAAAACCAGAGGGCACAGGTTTAAGGTGAGAGGGGAAAGGTTTAAAGGGGACCTGAGGGGCAACTTCTTCACCCAGAGGGTGGTCAGTATATGGAACGAGCTGCCAGAGGAAGTGGGTGAGGCAGGTACATTAACAACATTTAAAAGACACTTGGACAGGTCCATGGATAGGAAAGGTTTAGAAGGATATGGGCCAAATGCAGGCAAATGGGACTGGCTTAGATGGGAATCTTGGTCAGCATGGAGCAGTTGGGCCGAAGGTCCTGTCCATGCTCTGACTCTGTGACCTACAGTGAGTACAACCCACTAATCATATAAAACACAACCCATCCCAAAGACACATAACTTAATAAAATAACCCTCCCAACAAAATACAAAATGCAGAATAAAACACAACCCACCTCCCCAAAACAATGAAACACACCCTATCCCAATGAAACACAGCCCATCCCAACAAAACACATTCCCTCCCAATGAAGTGCAGCCCATCGCAATGAAACACAGCACATCCGAACAAAACACATTCCCTCCCAATGAAACACCGTCCATTGCAATGAAACACATCCCCTCCCAATGAAACACAGTCCATCCCAACAAAACGCAAGACCCACAACAAAACACGTACATTCCAACAAAATATACACTTGCCAATAAAATGCAAACCCAAGAATAAAACAGACCTCCCTCCTGAGAAACACTTGCTCCCACCCATCAACCCCCCCTCACCCAACACAACGAAACACAATCACATCCAGTGTCTGAGTGCCGCAGTCGTTGTCTCGCGCGCGCACACGCACGCATGCACACACACCATGCACGGCTGTGGTCAGACCTCTCCACTGTGCAGTGAAGGCTTGGAATGGCACTGCACAGAAACAGCCCCTTTACCCACCATACCATTCCCAACCCACACTCCCCTCAAACCCCCTCCTCCAGATTCTACCCCTCACCCGCACACCGGGGGGGGGGGGGGCAATTTACAGTGTCCAATTAACCCACCGACCCCCACGTCGTTGGGATGTGGGAGGGAACCGGAGCACCCGGAGGAAACCCACACGGTCACTGGGAGAACATGCAAACTCCACACAGACAGCGCCGGAGGTCGGGATCTGGGGCTGGGAGGCAGCGGCACTACCCGCTGCACCATTCCTGTTTGCTTGCTACTTACGTGCCGTACTTGAGGCCTGTGTTCTCTGTAGGAGGACCCCCAGATCCCTCTGTACTGCCCATCCTCATCAAACAATGTTCCACAAGTCCTGGCCCAACTATGTGGACCCCACAGCCAAGAAAGCTCACCAGCACCTCCACTTCCTAAGGAGGCTAAAGAAATTTGGCAGGTCCCCGATGACCCTCACCAACTTTTACCGATGCGCCACAGAAAGCATCCTATCCGGATGCATCACGGCTTGGGATGGCAACTGCTCTGCCCAGGACCACAAGAAACTGCAGAGAGTTGTAGACACAGCTCAGCACATCACGGAAACCAGCCTCCCCTCCATGGACTCTGCCTACACTCCCCGCTGCCTCGGTAAAGCAGCCGGCGTAATCAAAGACCCCTTCCACCTCAGACATTCTCTCTTCTCCCCCCTCCCATCAGGCAGAAGACAAAAGCTTGAGAACACATACAACCAGGCTCAAGGACAGCTTACATCAGACTCTTGAATTCTTCACTTCCCAATCTACTTCGTCATGGCCCTTGCACCTTATTGTCTGCCTGCACTGCACTTTCTCTGTAACGGTGACACTTTATTCTGCATTCTGTTTCCCTCGATGTGCTGATGTACGGAACAATCTGTCTGGATGGTACGCAGGCAAAAGTTTTTCACCGTATCTCAGTACAGGTGACAATAATAAGCCCATTACCACTCTGTTCATCACAGCAACACCCACTCCCCTGCAGGAGGACAAGCACCCGCCCTGCTTCGTCACACCACAACTCTGCAAGGACCTTGAGAAGTACCACAGTTACCTCCACAACCATTGCTAAAAGCAGCAGGGAACCCAAAAGTCTTATGCACAAAGGGTTAATCCAACTGTTGAAGCTTGGGCCTCGGGCAGTAGAAGGAGGCTTCGTTTGAATACCAGAGCAATCACTCTGCAGGTGAAGAATTCTCCTTTTGATGGCTCTTCAGCCTGAAGCATTAACTCCGCTCCTCCCCCCCACAGACGCTGCCTGACCTGCTGAGCATTTTCCATTTTTAGTTTGGATTTCCAGCATCTGCCGTTTCTTTGGTTTTCAAGAATTATCTGCTTTGCTCACAGCGCTCCCCTGATAGTTTTGGTGTGTTTGATAAGCCAGGCTTTACAGCACGAGCCTATGAAGATTAGATGTGTGAGAGAGAGAGAGCCAGGGAGTTTAGGAGGACAGGGTGGGGGGTGTGGTGATGGGTGACCACGAAGCAGCCTGTGCAGTTGAAGATGACAGAAGCGTGACGTACTGAGGAACTGTTGGTACAGAGCGGAGGCTGGGGAGAGAGAACCTTCTCCCACAGGGTGACAGCGGAGAGGGAAAGCTGGATAAACACGCAGGGGAGAGGGTAGGAGGAGGCCAGCATGGAGCAGAAGGATTGAATGGCCTCTCTCTGTCAGAGGGAGCTTCAGAACGGTCAATGAGCAGTGAGCTGTCGGCTTGCCTTCTGCAGACAAGCGGCCCAGATCTGGCAGCCAGATACTGTGTGCATTTGTACCTGTGTGTGTGCTTGTGTGGGTGCTTGTCAGTGTGTACCTGCATCAGTGTGTGTGCATACACACATCCGTGTATCTGTGTGCGCGTGACAGTGGGTGAGTATCTATGTGTGTGCCTGCACATATTGTGTGTACATCCGTGGACGTGTGTACATCCGTGCATTCCCCTTTCATTAGTGTGCATATCCAGTTACAGATGCGTGTGTGTATAACCCTTGTGTGCATGTATGTAGGCACGTATCAACAGGTGTGTCAGCTCCATATGTGTGCACATGCTTGTGGATGTGTATGTTTATGCTTGACACACACACACACACAAGCACGCACAAATACAAGCGTGCACGCACACTCACACACGGACACACAGAAACACATACACACACAAATACACACCCAGACACACATCTTGAGCGTGTGCCGGTACATGGGTATGTGGATGTGTATGTGCATTCATCAGCGGGTGTGTGCCTGTGTTACTGACAGTAACACCCACAGACTGTGATTGTACTTGCCTCGCTTTGGAGGGTGAGATACCGGTGGTGATCAACAATGGGTTGAAATTCGATGATCAGTGGCCCCGGTATCACTGCACGGATCTCGTAGCAAACAGGAGCAGGAACGGTGCCTTCGCTCCCTTGTGTCTGCTCTCTAATTCCCAACCTCAGCACAACCTCCTGCACTAACCCCACGCACCTCCGATTCCCTCGCTCCCAAACCTCTGGAGAACCTGGGCAGTGCCCCGGCCAAACCCCTGGACAAAGCAAACCCTGATCATCTGATCGCAGAAGTGGAGAACAGTGGGATTTGGAGCAGGGTTTACACCCGGCCAACTCAAACCCGATGGGTTTACACCCGGCCAGCTCAACACCCGATGGGTTTACACCCGGCCAGCTCAACACCCGATGGGTTTACACCTGGCCAATTCAACACCCGATGTATTGAACACAGGAAATGAACCTGGCAGTGTTTCATCAGGCAGGCAAAGTTTCAGCAATGGTTTGAACAGAATTTTCCACAGGCGACACAGAATGCCACAAACAACGGAGGAAATCTGCACATTGTCCAACAACTGGTGAGATCTGGTGTCATTTCCCACCGGCGGAAAACCATCAGACACACTGTCCCCGGGAGGGTGAGCCTTACTCCGCAGTTACACAGAAGATTCCCGGGATACTCCGACCCACTGCTGAAGCGACCAGAACAGTAAACCAGGTCCCCGACAACCAGAGAGATCACAAGTGGCCCGTGAAACCGGTCTGTGTGGGACAGGGGCAGGGGGCAGGGGACAGGGGGCAGGGGGCAGGGGGCATGGGAGAGGGGGCATGGGAGAGGAGACAAGAGGGCAGGGGGCAGGGGACAGCAGGCAGTGGACGGGGGGCAGGGAACAAGGGGGCAGGGGACAGGAGGCAGTGGACAGGGGGGCAGGGAACGGGGACAAGGGGGCAGGGGACAAGGGACAGCGGGCAGTGGACAGGGGCAGAGGTCATGGAGCAGGGGATGGGGGCAGGGGGCAGGGAACAGGGGCCAGGGGGCATGGGAGAGGGGGCAGGGGATAGGGGACGGGATGGGGACAGAGGGCAGGGGACGGGATGGGGACAGGGGGCAGGGGAAGGGACAGGGGACAGAGGAGAGGGGGCAGGGGATGGGGACAGGGGCAGGGGACGGGGACAGGGGTAGGGGACAGGGGACAGGGGATGGGGACAGGGGGCAAGGGGCAGGACCGCTCCTGTGAACACGGTTCTGTCCCTGACCCCAGAACACACACAAGGACCACCTGAGACCGGCGGTCCCGGAACCATGGGGGGGACAACCACAGGAGTCACTGGGAGAGGAAACAAGACCAGGTGCTGCTGGTGTGGAGAATCACCATCCCAAGTACAACTGACCCGGAGCTTCCGACATTCCCAGACCGGTCAATCCGGTTCCTGCAGCCGTCCTCACACCCTCCGCATCCCCGACTCTCACCCTCCTCACCCCCTCCACCCCTCACCCAACACCGTCACTCTGCAGGTTCAGCCAGGTTTCAAATGGCAGTGTCTCCATTTCCAAAAAGAGAAGCGAGTGGGACCCAAACAGTGTGTGTGTGCGTGTGTACAGACGGTGTGTGTGTACAGACGGTGTGTGCGTGTGTGTGTGTACAGACTGTGTGTGTGTGTGTATACAGACAGGGTGTGTGTGTACAGACGGTGTGTGCCTGTATACAGACAGGGTGTGTGTGTACAGATGGTGTGTGTGTACAAACGGTGTGTGCGTGTTTGTGTACAGACGGTGTGTGTACAGATGGGGTGTGTGTGTACAAACGGGGTGTGTGTGTGTGTGTGTATACAGACGGTGTGTGTGTGTATACAGACAGGGTGTGTGTGTGTACAGACGGTGTGTGTGTACAGACGGTGTGTGTGTGTATACAGACAGGGTGTGTGTGTACAGACGGTGTGTGCATGTATACAGACAGGGTGTGTGTGTACAAACGGTGTGCGCGTGTGTGCACAGACGGTGTGTGTGTGTATACAGACGGTGTGTGTGTACAGACGGGGTGTGTGTGTGTGTATATATATATATGTATATATATATATATATATATATATATATATAAAGTATGTCCCACAGAAATGGTGTGTGTCCCACGGACGAGCCTCTGCCTTTGACCACAGGTGAACCGGCCAAGATCCGGACCAGGCAGCATCCCGAGGTGCAGACAGCGACTCACCTTCCGTCCCATGATCTTCTGAGGGAGGTGTGCAGGCAGCAGGGGGAGAGAAGAGACAGAGAGTTAGAGGCTACACCGAGCACACAACATCTGCAGTCACATCTGACCAGCAGTGCCCCCAGCAACACCCGCCAGATGTACAACACTTGGCCAATGGTGGGGCACAGAGAGTGTTGGCATGGAAACAGCCCCTACACCCCTCCCCGTCTCTGTAACCCCCTCCGGCCCCTACACCCCTCCCCGTCTCTACGCTTGCCCAATTCCCATTGCTCCATCACCGGCAGCCACGCCCTCAGCTGTGGGTCCTCCTGCTTCAGACTCCCCTCCTTGAACCTCCGGGCCTCGCTCTGCCCTCCCTGATGAACCTTTGGGTCCTCTGCCGCAGTATCTCCTGGCAAGAAGCTTTGCCACATTTATGGCCCAGTCTGAAGGAAAGCTGTACGTGCTGTTGGATGCTGTGGCCAGAGCAAAGACCAGAACCCACCACAAGCACAGACAGGACTCGAGGGCCTGAGTTATCGGGAGAGGTTGGGCAGGCTGGGACTTTATTCCTTGGAGCGTAGGAGACTGAGGGGTGACCCTATAGAGGTGTATAAAATCATGAGGGGCAGAGATAGGGTGAATGCACTCAGTCTTTTCCCCAGTGTTGGGGAATCAAGGACTAGAGGGCTCAGGTGTAAGGTGAGAGGGGAGAGATTTAATAGGAACCTGAGGGGCAACTTCTTCACCCAGAGGGTGATCCGTATGTGGAACGAGCTGCCAGAGGAAGTGGGTGAGGCAGGTACATTAACAACATTTAAAAGACACCAGGTCCATGGACGGGAAAGGTTTAGAGGGAAATGGGCCAAATGGGACTGGCTTAGATGGGCATCTTGGTCAGCACGGACCAGTTGGGCCGAAGGGCCTGTTTCCGTGCTGTGTGACTCTGTGACTGTGACTCTCTCAGACTTGTTGTCTGCTTTCCGTGTCTTACATCTCTGTTCCTCTGGCTTCGTTCCTTGGGGCTTTCTTACCAGTTTCTTACTAACAGTTTCCAGCATTTTCCACAGCACTGACGTCGGAGTACCTGGTCAACGCCCTCCCTCCCTCCCTCCCTCTGCAAACAAGTGTGAGAACGACACCTCAGTCCCCGATTAGGCATTGTTCTGGCTCCCACCTTCAACTTCAACAACTCTCGTGGAGCTCGACACCGTTCGGGACAACGCAGCCCGCTCGATCGGCAGCCCATCCACCCCCCTGAACACTCCCTCCCTCCACCACCGGTGCACAGTGGCTGCAGTGTGCACCGTCTACACAACGCCCTGCGGTTACTCGCCCAGGCTACTCCGACAGCACCTCCTAAACCCACCACCTCTCCCACCCAGGACAAGGGCAGCGGGTGCAGGGAAACACCACCACCTGCAGGTTCCCCTCCCAGTCACACCCCACCTTGACTGGGAAATATCTCACCGTTCCTTCACCGTCACTGGGTCTAAACCCTGGAACTACCCCCCCCCCCCCAACAGCACCGTGGGAGCCCCTTCCCCACACAGACTGCAGCGGTTCAAGGGGGCGGCTCTCCCCCTCCTTCTCACAGGGCAGCAAATGGGGGTACATCAAAACAGCCAATAATCTCATGCAGGCTAAATGGCCCCAGGGACTGTGCTCCAAAGCAGTGGGTAGCATCGTGGTTATGAGAAATAACATTTCCAAGGCCTGAACTGCTGACCCAGATACAGAACATGGAACAGTACAGCACAGGAACAGGCCCTTCAGCCCACCATGTGGTGCTAAACACATTAAACTAATGACACCCGATTCCTTCTGCCTGCACATGGTCCATATCCCTGCACATCCATGTCGCTGCTGGCTGCCTGCACAATGTCCCCTCTCTCCGGCCCCATCTTGGATGACATTCTAACGTATTGTGACGTCGTGTTAACGCATTGGACGACCTGTCCTGGGCCCAGCACGTAGATGCAATCACAAGGAAGGCGCGCCAGCGTCTGTACTCCCTCAGGAGGTTAAGGAGGTTCGGCTCGTCACCGAACACTCCGACAAACTTCTACAGATGCGCTGTTGGAAGTGTCCTGACTGGCTGCATCACAGTCTGGGACGGCAATTCGAATGCGCAGGAACGTAAGAAGCTGCAGGGAGTAGTGGACTCAGCCCAGTACATCACAGGCACATCCCTCCCCACCATCGGGAGTATCTACAGGAGGCGCTGCCTCAAGAAGGCAACGTCCATCATCAAAGATCCCCACCATCCGGGCCGTGCCATCTTCTCACAGCTCTCGTCGGGCAGGAGGTACAGAAGCCTGAAGTCCCCACACCACCAGGTTCAGGAACAGCGACTTCCCTTCAACCATTTGGCTCTTGAACCGACCGGCACATCCCTGATCACTGCCTCAGTACAGCAACACTGGGACCACTTTGATCACTTTGCACTAAAATGGACTTTGGTTTTTTTTGTTCTATTCATGTTTAATTTATTTTTTTTGTGAATGCTGCTTATCTGATGCTCTGTGCTGTGATGGTGCTGCAAGCAAGTTTCTCATTGCACCTGCGCACATGGACTCGTGTGTCTGACAGTAAACTCCACTTTGACTTTGACATGTGCTGATCCAAGACCTTCTAAAACACATCTGCCTCCACCCCCACCCCTGGCAGCTCGTTCCAGGCACTCTGTGTAAAAAAAACCTGCCCCACACATCTCCTTCAAACTTTCCCCCTCTCACCTTAAATGCATGTCCTCTAGTGTTTGACATTTCAACTTTTGGAAAAAAGGTATCAACTGTCTA